>NC_140931.1:47147054-47537199 GCF_014529385.1 Adiantum capillus-veneris
TGGCTGTTGAAACTGGAGGTTCTGCACATGTCAGGGGGGGACCTGCGGGGGGGAGGTGGCAGCTGGGTCCTCCTGAATATCAAATTCTCAAAAAATCCTCAACCATGGCTTCTTTTGACATGTGTTCTTTGAAAAAACCAGCATGTCTCTTTTCAACTCAAAAGTCTTTATCCCTGTTGACTCACCTTTACCATAAGATTTTCCCCTTTTCTCCTCCTGTAACTACATTGTTGATGCCCAATCACTGCTTCTAGTAACAGTGAACTGTTACCTACCAAATACTTATGGTGCAGTAAAAAATATTTACCATGGGTAAAAAAGTTACTGTAGGTAAAAAGTGATTTTTATTTACCATGTAGGTGAAAAATATTTACTGTAGGTAAAAAATATTTACTGTGGTAAAGAAATATTTACTGTCGGTAAAAAAGTGAAAACGGAGTATGCTGTGCTGTGAGTCCACACGAACATCCTCGTGTAAATTTCACTAGAAATTCACACCTAGAATGGGCTATTCTGTAAGATATAGGTTGTAGGCATGCATAAGAGCTCGTTCCCACGTATCTTCTGTCCATGGCACTTTTTACTCTTTGGTGCTTGTGAAGTAGATTTTTCTTCTCTTTCGAGATCCCTTGGACTAGGGTATCCTCATCTCCCCAACAACTGACTGTGCCTTTATTGCATCTTCAGAAGGGGTCCTAAAAACCATGCATCATATAGCCCTCCCCCTTAAGCTAGAGGTATTTGATGCCTCTAGCTGTAGGTTGTGCTACAATAGGGTTCTCTTGAATACTTACCCACCTGGTACCAATTGAATTTGCCATGTTACTGCTTTCTTGGCTGATGCACCCTGTTTAGTCCTTTCTGATGAATAACTGTATCCATCCATGACTAACAACTGGTCTCCTAGACCCTTGAAAGCCATACCCCATCCATTGTCAATATCCGCTTTCACTGGTAGCATTCTCTTTTTTTCTTTTTTTTCTTCTCTTTTTTTCCTTTTTTTTTTTTTTTTTTGAAATGAGTATGTACATGATTGTTACCTTAGTTGGAGCTCGAATATGATGAGCTCTCCTCTGAACCATCCTTAGCATTGATTTCACCAGCATATGGCTGTGAAAGACGACATTGGTAGGCCTTCAATCGCCAACCATTTACCGGAGTCTGATGTACCTTACCATCTAGGTCACCTAGTTGGTAACTACCATTTGAGAACCTCTGTATCACTACAAAAGGGCCTTCGAACTTAAGCAAGAACTTACCATCCTTCCTGCGATCAAAGCGATTGTCGTATCTGAGCACTAAAGAACCTTCCTTGATACCTTTCTTGACAAGGTTGCGATTGAACTTCTTTCGTTCTTCTCGGCCTGGGCTGCATAGTACTTCACTGCTGACTCTCGATCTAGCCCTAACCTCTCCAAATCGATGATTCTTCCTTCCACCCGCTTCTCTTGACTATCCTCTTGATGTGCTTTTAGAACTCGGAGGCTCGCTAGCTCCACTTCTATAGGCAAAAGTGCCTCTTGCCCGTAAACCAAGTGAAAAGGTGTATACCCCAAGGATGTTTTAAAGGATGGTCTGTAGGCCCAAAGTGCTGCATCTAGGTGTTTGTCCCATGCCTTAGGATGTAAATGCACTTGCTTAGTGATGATTTTACATATAAGACCATTTACCTTTTCCACAAGACCATTGCACTGAGGGTAGTATGGTGTAGAGTGCCTACGCTTGATTTTTAACTTGCTCATCAATTGCCCGACTAAATCAGCTCGAAATCCCGGTCCCCTATCCGAGAGAATCTCTAAAGGTGTGCCAAAACGGCAACAAAGGCATTCAAAAATGAAATCACTCACGTCCTTGGCTGTGATGCGCTTTGTGGGACGAGCTTCTGCCCATCTGGTCATGTACTCCACCCCCATAATGATGTATTCCTTCCCTGATTGAGTGGAAGGTAGTGGCCCTATTGCATCTATCCCCCATTTTTCAAATGGCCCATAGGTTTTGATTGGATGCTGATTTTCATGGGTAAGACGCCTTGGTCCAGCTTTTTGGCAAACCTCACATGTGCGGCACCAATGTTGTACATCTCGATGGAGGCTTGGCCACGTGAACCCTGCTTGTAAAATCTTTCTTCTAGTAATCTCTTGTGCAAAGTGGCCACCACACACACCTTCATGACAACTAAACAGAATATCCTTTATCTCTTGGGATGCAGGAACTCTCCTTAAGACAGCATCTTTCCCTCTACAATACAAGTCCTCATTCACTAAGCTATAGCTGGTAGCCTTTTTTGCCAACCACCTACGTTCACTTTTACTCATACCAGAGGGTGCTTCACAATGCTCAAGAAAGTAAAGTAAATCATGCAGCTCCTCCTTTCCCTGGTATAAAGGACTTTTCACAAGGATAGCACCTACTATGAGAGTTTGTAGTTCTTCACCTGCTAAGGTATCTGCTTCTCGATTTTGATCTCTAGGTACAAAGTGCACTCGAACTTCCTTAAAACCCTTCAACAAGGCCTTTGCTTCCCTCATCTTAACGGACAATTTGTCATTTTTACAGGCCCATACACCAACCATTTGCTTAACAATCAACATGGAGTCACCAAAAACATTTAGCTTTGTGATGCCCTGAGAAAGACAACATTGCAACCCTAAAACAAGGGCATGGTACTCTGCTTCATTGTTAGAATGAACCTCTTTTAGATGAAACCCTTTTGCAAAGATCTTCTCCTTCTTTGGACCTAATATTACTATGCCTGCTGATGCCTTGTCTTTGGTCCTCTTGTAAGCCCCATCAGAATACAGACTGTGTGCTCCCAGTAGAACTTCAGGCTCCGAGATAGGCGGTACCTTACTAGGTGCCTCTTTCTTGGCCTTCTCATAACACCTTTGTGTGAGGACATCTGCCAAACAAGCACGGGCGGAATCCTCTACTTGTAGTGTGTAGTCAAACTCTTGAAGCTGCACCACCCACTTTGCTATTCTTTGAGACAATTCCATGTGTTGTAGGGCATATGGAAAAACCTCCTCAGTTGTGATCACCACAAATTGTCTCGGAAGTAAGTAAGCCCGAAACTTCTCCACTGCAAACTTAAGAGCTAGCACCAATTGCTCAGTTGCGCTGAAACCCTTTTCAGCAGCTGTCATCACTCTACTAGAGAAGTAGACTGGTCTCATGAGAGATGTCTTTAGGTCTTTTTGCATCAAGACAGCTCCTAGAGCTTCTGGACCTACACTAGGATTTACATAGAATAATTCACCCCATGTGGGTTGTAGGACGACAGGCAATGAGCTCAAAATGGTTTTAACTTCTTGAAAGCACCTTTCACCCTCCTCACTCCATGTCAATGTAGTGTGTTTAGTGAGCTGCTGCAAAGGATAGATTGCCTGAGAAAGGAGATGTATGAATCGTCCCATGTAGCGAACCTTTTGAATGAAGGAGACTAGTTGCTTCACGTTTGAAGGAGTAGGTAAAGCTAACAATGTCTTTACCTTTTCAGGGTCAGCCTCAATACCATCTTGAGACACAACATGGCCTAGTAGAGTGACCTTGCTCTCACCTATGTGGAACTTGTCTTTATTCAATTGCCCACCCAATTGGGCCAGACGGGTAAAACCTTCATCAACCTTGGACATATGTACTTCCCTAGAGCTGTAAATGCAAAAATCATCAATGAAGACTCGTATGGACTTACCAAAGTAAGGTTGAAACACCAAGTTCATAAACCTCTGGAAAGTAGCTGGGGCATTAGTTAAACCAAAAGGCATAACTCTATAAGCAAAACACCCCCAAGGTGTTATGAAGGTAGTCTTTCTTTGGTCTTCATCTGCAATTCTGATTTGGAAGTAGCCTGAGTACCCATCACACACTGTGTACCTTTCATGACCAGCCACTTCATTTAGTATTTCATCTTGAAAAGGCAAAGGAAAATGGTCCCTTTTTGTGGCTACGTTTAGAGGCTTGTAATCCACACATACCCTCCACTTCCCATTTTTCTTTGGTGCTACCACAACTGGAGACACCCACTCAGAATCTTCCACTGGGTAGATAAATCCTGCCTTGAGTAATCTTTTTACTTCTTTTAAGAGTGCATCTTGTTGTACTAGCCCTAATCTCCTTAGCCTTTGCACCACTGGTTTGGCACCTTCCTTTAATTGGATATGGTGTTGGGTTACCGTCACTCCTTTAATGTGCTCGTAATCAGTTATAAAGAGGCCATCATGCTTCTTTAGTACCTGCAAATAGGGTTCTCTCTCTTCTTCTAGTAGGTCCTTAGCTAGCATCTCCTCTAAGCCTGTGGCTTCTTCCTTGTTTAGAGAGTCTTGACCACCTTCTCCTTCTGGGTTTCGCAGTATTATACCCATGACTTCCAAAGAGCTAGCATCCTCCTTAGATGACTCATCCTCAGATGAAGAGCAACTGCTTGTGCTCCATTCATCCATAGAAGTCTCCATCTCTAGGTCTTGTTGTCTACCCTGCTTCATGTCATACACAATTTTTTGTTGCTTGCCACTTACCTTATGATTTGGTCGCAACTCAAGGGAACCTGTCTCCCAATCTTGCCTAGCTTTCATAGCCATAAGCCAAGGTCTTCCAAGGATTAGCGGATAGCCCTCCCCCTTAGTTGGGATCACATAAGCATCAATTGAGACTGCAACACCAAAAGCTGAAACCTTCACTCCATTAGCCTTTCCCACACAAGCCACCCTTACATTATTTGCCATCTTAGCTTGTAAGGAAGTTTGCTCGTTTACTTCCAAACCCAACCTGTGCATTAATTTCTCTGTCATAACACAAATCTCGGCTCCACCATCTACGTACACATTGGAGACTCGCTGACTCTTAATCTCTGCATCAATGACTGGCACGATATCCTTCATGCCTCTTGCACTAATAGACCCAACTGACTTTGCCTTAGCCCTCCTGGTGCTGACCATCTTAGACCAGGTTCTACGCATCTTTGGGGAAAGGTAGAGGAGTTGCTGCCATGAAATCTTTGGTCATTGCTTACTCACATCTGCTACCAGGTCGTAAGGTATGGATCCTACCCCAAGTGGAAAGTCTTCTACTCCTATATGCCTCCTTGACCTAATCTTCCTTTTCTTGTCTCCTATCACTTGGGAGGAACCCTCATTCCCTTTACCCAGCTCTGAAGCTTCCATTTCATCAGTTCTTTGTCTCCTAACTCTCTTTATTGGCATGGCAACAGCTTCCTCTATTTTTTCTTTCCCTTTATCCTTACCATTGTCAAGACTTATGACAGAGACAGCCCTGTCCTCCCCTCCCGATGGTAGTGGAGGGATCTCTGCTGGTTCTTGTGGTGGTGGAGGAGGGGTCTCAATATTTGGATTGGTGGAGCCACGTGTGCATTTTGTCCATTTAGTGGCCTAGCTCGAGGAGGAGTGACTTGCTGGCGAGGAGGCCGTCTTTGATTACCATTTCCTTGATAGCGTCATGGATGGGGGCAATAATACATGCCGTGACCTACCTCTCCACAGTTGTAGCAAATGTACTCACGTGCTTGCCTTTGTCCTTCTTGTCTATTTCGTTCATTTCTTGGCCGGGGAGCCCTTACACCTTGAACCAGATTGATGGACAGGCTCTCTAGTTGATTGGTGATTTGTTGAAGTAATTCTTGTTGAGAGGACTCTTGGTCTGTTGCTCCTGTCCCTGCTACTATCCTTGCCGTAGGTTGAGCTAGCGGTGGAGGCTCCATTCCCCCTTGTAGTTGAGCTTGGAATTTTAACTTCCTATCCTTCTCCCTTGCATAAGTCATAGCTTTATCAAAGGTATCTGGGAATTTACCTTTTACCTTTTCTCGAAGGATGGGGTAAAGCCCTGCCAAGAAACAGTCCTTCTTTAGGCATTCTGGCGCCCTTTCTCCTTCACCTAGTGATGCACACCATTTCTCCCACAGGTTGGAAAACTTTCCTTCATAGCTTCTATAGTCATTGGGTGATGTTTGGCGTAGCTCTAAGAGCTGTCTCCATATCTCCTCCGGAGGCTCATGGCGGCGAAATTCTTCGATGAAGGCCATCTTTAAGGACTCCCAGTCTCTTCTTTCTTCAGGTGCCAAAGTTTGATACCATAATTTTGCACCTTCCCTCAAGACCAAAGGAAAGGCCCTTAACTTAGTAGCTTCGTCATCCCTTCCCGATACCAGAAAGGCCATTTCCAAATTATCCAAAAAGTCTGGAGCAACCTCCCCAGGCTTACCATAAAAATTAGGGAAGGCCATAAGTGAGAGAGTAAACAATTACACAAACAGCTCCAATTTATTTTAAAATAGAGTATGGTAATTACAATTTGGAGCTTTAGCACAACTTAGCTCAAAATAGGATGAAGATCGACACATCAAAGGAATGGTAATAGTCTAGTAAGGGTAGAATGACAGGATGAGGAGAGCGCAAGATTTCCCCAAGTCTCTCGGCTCCAAACAACAGGGCTATTCTTTGCTGATAAAAGATTTTTCTATCAATACAAATATTCACACGGATATGACGCACAAAATGGAAAGGAAACATGCGGGGATCATCATTCTCATTATTGGCATCCATACTTACACACAAGAGCCTAGCTTAGTTGCACCACCTTGGGACCAATGAGCCTGATCAACCACAGAAGGTCAGCACCTCGGATCACTTCGACTCTTCTGATGCATCTGTGAAGACGTAAGGCGTGATGGAAACACTTTGTACAATGCTGAGCCTTTTAGCAAGCAACAATTGGATGCTATTACCATAATCAGCATGACGAATGAAAGTGACACCATTAATGTGCAACACATCATCAACTAAGATAGTTTCCTTAGATTGAGATAACTTCTTGAAAATTAGCAGCAAAGGTAGGGTAGGGAGGCTTTTCACCCGGTCTCCAAAGCACTTTGGACAATATCCAAAGTGATCTTCACGCGGATAGGAGGTTGGCTTGGGATTGGTGGTGTCTGGATTCACAAAGTGCACTGGAGCACTCGCAGACGAGCGGCAATCTTGTAGGCAAGCCTTCGCCTCGTTGCTTCAGGAGGATTTAGGGGTGAGAGTCGTGGTTGCAAGTTGGAGGTTGAAGTTGGTTGCTCACTAGCCTTTTTCTTACCTGTAGTGGTCATGTAATCCCTTATTAATGAGATTAAGCCAAATGTTACCTTACGCTTGAGCACGCGCTGCGGCCTTAGGCCACTTAGGTGTAGAGGTGATCTTCCTCCTCTTAGTCGGCTCCTCAGGAAAGAGAGGTCTGGTGATGCTTTCTCTTCCCTTAATGTGTGTCACAGTACCTTCGTGTATGTTGATGTAGAATATTTCAAGCTCGTGTGCGTTGGAGGTTTCTGGAGCACTCATAGGTTGAGAGGAGAGGTATATCAAGCTCTTCTTCTCACTCTCCTTCGTTGGCGACGATCACGAACAAGGCATGTAGAAGAACTTACTTCTTGAATTTCAATGACACTGCAACCTGGTAACAAGACCTCGATGAAAGCTTTTAAGGCCTCTAAAGACTCCTCCTCTTCTGTTCTCCAATTTGCAAACTCCTCACGCCATTCGTCCATGTTTTAGATTGCACATCTTCATTGCTTGTGGACTGAAGGTCTGTGTAGGTCTGTGTAGCCCTCCTCCGTGGGGGCACCAAAATGATAGCGGGAAAAAGAGCAGTGCAATCGGGTGGCCTCTGTACTCGTGCACACTCCACAAACCACGCCTCATGCAAACAAGTAAAGAACAAAACAAAGGGGGCACCACCCTAAATTAAGAGGTTTAGGGACCTCACACATAGTGCACATAGGCAAGTGAGACTTCTGGCATTATGATGGCATCAAAACATATGGCAAAACACATAGAAACGAAGCTTAGGGACCTTATGTAGCATATATGTACAAAAGACATCAGCTTAACAATACAACGACATCTGATCATACATAACAAGGATATAGAGAAGCAAGCCAAGGATGGCATAATCCCTTGTCAAAAAAACAATCAACCCAGCAAGTAGGTATGATCCTACTAGCAACACATCAATACCTTAGAGAATGATGGTGATGATGGTGGCCATGGAGCATGAGAGAAGACTCCTTATTTAGGTTTTAGGGCTAGTAATGTAGCATACTAGAGGGAGAGAGAGAGAGAGAGAGGGAGAGAGAGTAGAGCTCCATCCATAGCTCCTCGTTGTGAGCAATGTCGTCATAGCTTCATTGCTTGGTGAAGTGGGTGAAGTGTTATTTTTGAGTGAGAGAAGGCCTCCTTATATAGGTTTCTGAGAGGGTTTAGGATTAGGGATAAACATGCTTAAATCCGCTGATTGGGGTTACTTTTTGCTTAGGGTGGTCAACAGATTGAGGTCACCTGATATGTCACCATCAAGATATTCTCTAGAGTGATGTGAGAGGAGAGGGTAAATGCTGATTTTTCTGATTGTGACACATGGGGATAAGGCCTTGACCAGCATTTAAGAGCAGGTTAGGTGGCTGTTGAAACTGGAGGTTCTGCACATGTCAGGGGGGGACCTGCGGGGGGGAGGTGGCAGCTAGGTCCTCCTGAATATCAAATTCTCAAAAAATCCTCAACCATGGCTTCTTTTGACATGTGTTCTTTGAAAAAACCAGCATGTCTCTTTTCAACTCAAAAGTCTTTATCCCTGTTGACTCACCTTTACCATAAGATTTTCCCTTTTTCTCCTCCTGTAACTGCATTGTTGATGCCCAATCACTGCTTCTAGTAACAGTGAACTGTTACCTACCAAATACTTATGGTGCAGTAAAAAATATTTACCATGGGTAAAAAAGTTACTGTAGGTAAAAAGTGATTTTTATTTACCATGTAGGTGAAAAATATTTAATGTAGGTAAAAAATATTTACTGTGGTAAAAAAATATTTACTGTCGGTAAAAAAGTGAAAACGGAGTATGCTGTGCTGTGAGTCCACACGAACTTCCTCATGTAAATTTCACTAGAAATTCACACCTAGAATGGGCTATTCTGTAAGATATAGGTTGTAGGCATGCATAAGAGCTTGTTCCCACGTATCTTCTGTCCATGGCACTTTTTACTCTTTGGTGCTTGTGAAGTAGATTTTTCTTCTCTTTCGAGATCCCTTGGACTAGAGTATCCTCATCTCCCCAACAACTGACTGTGCCTTTATTGCATCTTCAGAAGGGGTCCTTAAAACCATGCATCAATACACACACACACATACACACACATACACACACACAATCACTATACTTGGATTTGATTGCTTCATCCTTGACACACACACACACACACACACACACACACACACACACACACACACACACACACACACACACACACACACACACACACACACACACACACACACACACACACACACACACACACTTGAAGCAAGAGCTCAAGATTCAAGAGGCACAACAAGAAGCTAGAGAACGTGTAGCAAAGAGGAAGCACAAAAGTTATTAGATTACCAGCATTGAGGACAATGACAAAAATGTGGATCCATATATTTCTCTAAAGCTAGGAGTCAGAATGTTACCTATTCATGCATTGATCTCATGTGAATACAATTAGTTGGAATATGTAGCAACAAATTCCAAAATTGATCCTACACCCCCTGGAAAAAACATTTACCGGATTCAATGGAACTATTAGTATTGCTACAGGTTTTGTGGATCTCATATTACATATCAATGGATATGAATGTTCCCATAACTTTTTTGTATTATTATTAGATACCTTGAATAATCAACTAATATTGGTCACACCATGGCAACGCAAATACAATGTGCATATACAATGCTTTGACAAATAGGTGCATGTTACAATGGGTAGTCACATAATGTGTGTCATTTTTGCTCCCGTGGAAGATACCAAGCATCTTTTTGAGAAAGTCAGTAACAAGGTCAAGAATGAATCCAATGGTGGGACCGTGATCGAGACATAATAGCACAGGTCACTATAGCTATCGAGTCTATTAACAGTCTTGAAGTTGCAACTAACAATCTTTCACTCCCTTTAGAACAAGTCACAACAAGTACTTTGGCACTTCAAGCCCTAGTTGCTACTCCTCGTCACCTTCAAAGATAAGCACTCAAGCATCTATACCTGTGGCTCGATTATTATAAATTGCAAGGAATAGAAGAGAGGGTTTCACAGAGCCAAGATAGCACTGGTTCTTGTCAAGCTTCTAATGGCTCAATAATGGTTAAGCTGTAGGCAAGTCTTGTAGGACTCCATTATTAAGACCACAACTCTCGACGGTATCCCCGTTAACTGCATAAAGCAGGCGTGCTTTAAGGATGAAAAATCCCTATTCTACTTACGCTTTTGCAAGTAATAACACCAACCATTTGTAGCAATCTTGAGGACCTCTCTTCTTGAGCAAGAAAAGAGAAACCAATAGCTCTGATACCAATGTAACATTTAATGCACTAGTAACTTGTGTGTAGCGGAAAATAATGACATAGTGAGAATTTCATTAAGAACAAGTCCCTAATGAGCATAGAGAGAGTGCTTGGTTGGAGAAAGCAACATAGCAATTACACCTAGCTAGTTTGGCATAGACAAAACTTGAAAAGAGAGAGAAATAGAACAATTGATGTAACATTTAATGCACTGGTAACTTGTTTGTAGCGGAAAATAATGACATAGTGAGCATTCCATTAAGAACAAGTTCCTAATGAGCATAGAGAGAGTACTTGGTTGGAGAAATCAACATAGCAATTACACCTAGCTAGTTTGGCATAGACAAAACTTGAAAAGAGAGAGAAATAGAACAATTGACAACAGTTGAGGATCGGATTACATGGAGCCGGTCCCCCCTCCAAAAGGCTTTTGTATTATAGCTTCTCCCATCAAGGAGACTTTTGTACAATACAATCTTTGTGTTCCTTGACAAAACTCATTGGTGCAATGAAGATGGAAGCTTCATGCACCAAATTATGCTTGAAAAACACACATAATGGACCTAGCCTGAGTCCCAAGACCTCACACACCTTCAAAGATGGTGAGAGCTAGCAGGGAATGAGGAAAGATCAAGAGGAAGAAGATGTATCTTACAAGAAAGAAGTATTCTCCTCACATAATCACTCTTAGAGCATAGCTTAGCTAGCATGGTAGAGGAGATGAGCATGCCATTGAAGCTTGGCTCTTGGTTGGATTTGCACTTCATAGCCAAGAGTTGTTGGTGTAGGCCTCTACTTCTCAATGCTTGGAGAAGGAGATGGAGTTCTTCTTCCACACATGATTTGTGTGTGTGTGTGTGTGTGCATGTGTGTGCGTGTGTGTGTGTAATTGTATTAGTAAAAAATGCAGCCCTTTCTCTCTTCTTGGTCGACCCCTCTTGGGATTTACTCATGCTGGCCTCCCATTGGCTCCTGCAAGGCTTAGCCAATAACAATTAAGAGGTAAATTTAATATTCTTGTGACAAGTGTCCCTCTTTCCCCTTTGTGAGAGCTTTAGGTAATTAAAATAATTTATTGACTCTCATTGGACCTTTTAGTCTTCTGGCCAATAGGAATCAAGGAAGCCATTGGGCTACTTGATGCTCATTTGACCCCTTGGTAGACTATCCAATAGTCTTCTACGGAGCTTAATTTCTATTCGTTATTTTATCAAGCAATTTTAAATTGATTAGACTAATTTTACTCTAGCCTAATTCTTGTTGGTCCACCGCTTTGGCCATCCAATAGGATCTGAGGGAAGATTGGGGGCAACTGGGCTAAGAGCCTGCCATGTGTCCTTTATTCCCTTTGTGAACAAGGGGGAAGCTTTGGAGCGTGTGGGTGTGTTTCTCTCTCTCTCCCCTACTCTAAGGGTTGGCCCCGGGCTGGCCCCCTCCTTCATAAGGATGTGGGAAGACTTTTGAGTCTTCCCACCACCATCCAGTTTTTCCAGCTTTTGACCATTGGACTTTTTAATTAAATTTTGGAACCCTAGGCTATGAAAGTGTTAATGAAGCTAAACCTTAGGTCTTTTAAGCTCCATTGGTACACATTGCTCTTTTGCAGACTGTCCCCTTGGATCCCTATTTTCCCTCCTTTGGATCCCTGCTGAGACCGGTCTGGCAGCCTTACCAATATTCTAGCTTTTACTCCCCTAGTACCTCCCCATATTAAATGACCAGTTTAACATGAGAAAATCATTTGGGAGAATTAGATATTAGTTTTTATGAAATTATCTCTCTCTTGAAATCATAGTCATCCTAGACTATGAGGTAGAGAAGATAAAGCCTAATCATTAGTCCGTTTGTTAGCGGGTAGAGGATTTTTATTTTACCCTACGACATCATTCCAAAATGAATGACTAGTCCATTTGTTGCTTGAGAGCCTTAGTTGCCGCAAGCATGTCTGCGCATTAGTCCTTATCAATCTTTTATATAATAGAGTGACAAGCTCTACTTGGTGTTCAGGAGAGGTTGTCTCCACAAACATGATCCTAAGCATGCATACTCATTATTAATTGTGCACAATAAAGAAAAAAAGAGAGTCTTATAAGACAATAACTTTGTTCATTTAAACATATATACGTTTGCTTACTCTAGGGAATCATTGTAAGCATTGACAAGGTTTAGGTTTTCTTTAAAGGCTAGAGCTCTTCTGTGCTTATCAGCAACAGCTCTTGCCTTTGCTGAGAGATGGATATAACATCCTAATGTTTTGGAAAGATTCTTTAGGTCAAGGCTATAATCAAATGTAGCGAAGATCTTCCATTGTACTTTGAGGTAGCAGGGGGAGTTTTTGATCTTCCCTCAATCACCTCAAAAGGTGCTTTTCCCAAGTATGTACTGTGTTATTGTAAGCATACTCCACTAAAGGTAAGTACTTCTCCCATTGGGACCTTTGATCTACTTCTGTGACATAAGCTTTTAGTAGATCAAGAATTGTTAGGTTAGCTATTTCACTTTGGCCATCTGTTTGCTGGTGATAAGCCAAAGAGAAGTTTAGCCTTGTACCTAAATTCTCAAAGAGACCCTTCTAGAAATTATTGGTCATTCTAGGATCTCTATCCGACACTATGGATGTTGGCAAGCTTGGTCTGCGTCATGAAGCACTTAAGGCTTTAGTGATCCGTTCTTGGTGATCCATTTGCAGAATGAAAGGAGTCCCCAATAAATAGTGCTTCCATGAGTCTAGAGCATGTAGAACTACCAAGAGTTCCTTCTCATATATACCTAGAGCTTGCTCAACAGGGTCGAGCCTTTGGCTTTCATAGGCTATGGCATGCCCTTCTTGGAGCAAAACAACTCCAAGGCAATCACCACAAGCGTCGCATTGGACCTCAAATGGCTTTGAGAGATCCGGTAGTGTAAGCACAGGTTGAGAGATAAGATTCTCTTTAAGCTTTTCAAAAGCATTGTTCTCGTTGGTAGACCATGTATACCTAATGTTTTTCTTTGTTAAGTCATGTAATGGTACGGCAATTTGTGAGAACTTTTCTATGAAGTGTTTATAGTATGCACACATACCAATAAAGCTTCTTAGTTCATGCAGATTCCTTGGATTAGGTCATCCTTTTATTACCTCTAACTTTGATTGATCCATTTGGATGCCATCTTGAGAGATAATGTGACCTAAATATTGATCTCTTGCAAGAAAAATTCACTTTTCTTTCGATTTATATACAGCTTATTCTCTCATAAAACTTGAAATATTCCCTAAAGGTGGTGCTTGTGTTCGTCTATTGAATTAGAGTAGATGATTATATCATCAAGGAACACTCTAGTAAAGCTTTGGTGAGGCCTGAATAGCGTCTCCATCAGACGGTTGAATGTAGCTGGTGCATTGGTAAAGCCAAAAGGCATGACAATGTACTCGTAAAGACCAAACGTGGTGCAAAATGTGGTCTTTACAATGTCTTGATCAACTATCCTTATTTGATGATAGCCACTTTTTAGGTCAATCCTACTGAATTAGGTTGACCCCTATAGCTTATCAAATAGGTCTTCTACCCTGGAACGGGAAACATATTTTTGATAGTGATCCTATTTAGTACTCTATAGTCGACACACATACGATATGTGCCATCTTTCTTTTGCACTAATAAAACTGACAAACAAAATGGAGATCAGCTAGGCATAATATCCTGCACCTACCACATAATATCCTCTTGTTGAGCTTGAGAAACTCAGTAAGGAGGTTTATTAGGCGGAGAGCTTCCTGGAAGAAGCTCAATTGGATGGTCGTCATCCCCTCGTTTGGGAGGTCGCTCACAGGGAATGTCGTCAATAAAGACATCTTGGAATCCATTTAGGAAATTAGATAACTCTAATTCCTTATGATTCCCTACATTTTCATTTGATGAAACATTAGGTTCATTTTGAGAGTCTTTAACAAAAATCATGTACACAAAAATAGAGCTCTTTATTGACTTATCAAAAGCTTGCTTATGTACAATGGGTATGGTGTTACCCGACTCCTTAGCCTCTATGCACATATCTTTTTCCCTGTACCTAAAGTAGATTTGTCTTTTAGGGAATTTAACATTGGCAGCCACGCGATCAAACCATGGTGCCCCTAGGATTACATCCTCATGCTTGAGAGGAGAGAGGAAGAAATCCTCCTTGTCCACATAGCTTTGGACATGAGGCCTCAATTTCCCAATTAAGGGAGTGACCGTGACTTCTTGTCCCTTCAAAGCACCATCGGCAGGTAGGACATCTCCCATGTCATAGGCTTGCATGCCTAGCTTGGTGGCCAACTCTGTAGATATGAAATTGTGAGTAGAGCCAGGGTCCAAGAGAATGAAAGCATCATGTTCTCTTACCTTTCCTCAAACGTAACATAGAGGAGATCCTTTGTGATGAGCATCCTCTTTTTGAACTTTGACTATGGAAGCTCTAGGAGGCTCATTATACGTATTCTTGTGGAGGCAAGCACGATAGGCATGCCCTTGCTCCTCGTACTTGTAACAATGCTTATCTTTTCGATAACGCTCTAGCTCTTAAGGAGAGAGTTTATTTTTGCCTTTATAAACTCCCTTCTCCTTGGCTTTGTTGTTGTTGAAGTTGCATTTGGGAGACTTTTGGACGTTTTCCTTCCCCCTAATCTCACCACGGTCCTTGCTTTCCATGGGCTTAAGATTTCTCTTAGCCCCTTGTTTGAAATTGATTCCGATTTCCTATGGCCTCTTCTCTTGGGCGGTTTGGGAGCTGCACCATCACTTTCTTCAGAAGGGAAAGAGGATGAGGAAGATGGAGAAGAGGGTGACCTCTTTCTTGCCTTTTTCTTCCCTTGTTCCTCCTCTTCTACACCATTACTTTCTTCAGAAGAGGAAGATGAAGAGGGTGACCTCTTTCTCGTCTTTTTCTTCCCTTGTTTCCTCTCTTCCCTCTTTGAATTAGGGTGTGGAGGAATATGCCATGGTATTCTCTGTCTAGGGAGTGTTGGAGAGCATTTTGCCCGCCGTCTTCATGGAGCCATCTCTGCCAAGGTGACAAGAGAATCGCTTCTTTCTCGTTCCTTCGGTGGGGGATCTACCGTTGAAACTTGGGCTCTCCTTTGAGAGGGAGATGCCCCATCGAGTACTACGTTTTTGAGCCCTTCATTTGGATCCTCCTCTTCTTCCCTTATCGGAAAGAGTCCTCTTTTGGAAGTCTCACCAGGATCTTTCCTAGGTACTCTCTCTTCTTGGTGGGGAGTTTGGAGAATACCATGGGTGCGCAATTGCTGTAGCACTTCACCTTGGAGGGTTGTATTGCCTAGGGCTTGTTGAAGCCTAGAAACAAGATAGTTTACAAGCATAGGGGCATCACTAGTTGCTATATCATTAGAAAAATCAAAGCTATCAACATTCATTTCAATCTCGTTACCCTTGTCGGCCATACTAGCAATTTTTATGGGTAAATTTTTACTTGCACTTTGGCACTTCAAGCCCTACTAGTTTCTACTCCTCTTTACCTTCAAAGATAAGCACTCAAGCATCTATATCCGTGGCTCGGATATTATTAATAATATCCATGTCTTGGATATTATTAATTGCAAGGAATAGAAGAGAGGGTTTCACAGAGCCAAGATAGCACTGGTTCTTGTCAAGCTTCTAATGGCTCAATAATGGTTAAGCCGTAGGCAAGTCTTGTAGGACTCCATTATTAAGACCATAGCTCTCGACGGTATCCCCGTTAACTGCATAAAGCAGGCGTGCTTTAAGGATGAAAAATCCCTATTCTACTTACTCTTTTGCAAGTAATAACACCAACCATTTGTAGCAATCTTGAGGACCTCTCTTCTTGAGCAAGAAAAGAGAAACCAATAGCTCTGATACCAATGTAACATTTAATGCACTAGTAACTTGTGTGTAGCGGAAAATAATGACATAGTGAGGATTTAATTAAGAACAAGTTCCTAATGAGCATAGAGAGAGTACTTGGTTGGAGAAAGCAACATAGTAATTACACCTAGCTATTTTGGCATAGACAAAACTTGAAAAGAGAGAGAAATAGATCAATTGACAACAGTTGAGGACCAGATTTACATGGAGACGGTCCACCCTCCAAAAGGCTTTTGTATTATAGCTTCTCCCATCAAGGGAGACTTTTGTACAATACAAGCTTTGTGTTCCTTGAC
Organism: Adiantum capillus-veneris; assembly: GCF_014529385.1. Lineage (NCBI taxonomy): Eukaryota > Viridiplantae > Streptophyta > Polypodiopsida > Polypodiales > Pteridaceae > Adiantum > Adiantum capillus-veneris. The sequence goes on from NC_140931.1 coordinate 47,163,580, forward strand.
AAAACTAATTGGTGCAATGAAGATGGAAGCTTCATGCACCAAATTATTCTTGAAAAACACACATAATGGACCTAGCCTCAGTCCCAAGACCTCACACACCTTCAAAGATGGTGAGAGCTAGTAGGGAATACTTGAATTGTTCTTGAAAGAGCTTTATGAAGGTGATTGGCTTCTTATTGGAAGCTACTTGAGTACTCTAACAAACTAGCAGGATTGGTCTACAGAAGAGTTCAAAAGGATACGCAAAAAAGCCTATGGGTACTTTTTGAGGGATGGTTACTTGTGGAAGCATCCTAAATAAAAAAGTGTTACACCACAAAGGGTTATATGTATAAAAGAGACTCATGTGCATCTATCCATTTAAACTTTTGATTCTTTCTAAGCAATTGATAAAGATGATCATCCACATGTGCATAATGTGGAATCCAAATAACATAAAAGACACATGCTCCCAAAAACCTTCTAACCTCAGTGATGCTAGTGCATGTTTTTTTAATTCTTTGGATGACATCTAACTTTGTTGGACAAGGTTTCCCACATGGCCCACACATGTGCCTCACAATGAGCACTTCATTGACAACAAACATGGACTTTTTCCCTGACAAAGTGAAATTCACTTCCTCCAACCTAGACAAAATTTTATCACAATCATTTATGTGATTTCCCACAATCATTTATGTGATTTCCCACAAACCTACAACACACCTTGAGATCTAAAACTTCATCTCACCTCCTTCACATCCTTTGATGGGCAAATCATCAATGAAAGGCATTGTGATTTTAGGAATAAAATCACGTAAGACCTTATTCATCCCATTCATCATATGTGCACCCGCGTTTGTTGCTCCTTGCGGCAAGGTACACATTCTTACCAATCCTAAAGTTGTCCTCATGGTTGTCAAGTCTCTGCTTTCAATCGCAAGTTAAAATTGATCATATCCTGAGTAGAGATCTCCCATTGAGTAGATTGCCCTCCTTGAAAATGCCTCTGCAAACTCATCCACAATTAGACAAGTACCAACATTCCTAATTGTCACTTTGTTCATTGGTTGCATATCTTGGATGAAGCGTAAAGCGCGAATCTTCTTGGGAATGCGAACCACCTATTTGAGTATGGAGCACAAGAAGGATTCAAAATCTCCATTTTGATCTTCTCATTCAATAGCTCTACTAACTTTGGTAAATGAGCCTTTGGAACCGGAGCAGGTCGTAGATTCCAAGGTACATGAGGCATTGTAAAAATTACCATAGGAGCTACAATAAAAGGATCAACACATCCTATCTCATGTGGCTCAAATGTAAAAGCCTTACCATGTTTTGAAATAATCTCTTTGAAGCACTTTGTCTCCTCATGTGTTAGAAACTCATGGCAGCCAATTTGCAACTCTTGAAAAGACTCCTTGTGAAGGTGTGCCCAATATTTTTAGGATTCCTCAAACTTAGTTGCAAAAAAGCATGTTCAATCTTTTCCCTATTTGCTGGGTGGTAAAGGTGAAGCTATTGGTTTCACCTTCTTTGCTACACAACTGTATTTAGTTTCAACATGGACTTCGAGGCCAAGTGTTTTCTTGAAACATTGGTTTTTTTTAAAGGCTTCTATGACGTGATACATTTCCACAAAGCATACTTCCACAACTTCATTCCCAAGATGCAAACTAGACTTCATTATAGCATCAAGCTCACCCATAATATCTACAAAAGAAACCGCTGACACAAACCCAAAACATTTTTAGTAGGCTCTAACAATCCACTCTCTTTCATGTCTATTTGTACTGAGGCGGTCCGGGGCGGGCAACAAGAGAGGCGACCTCTAAACACCCCTCAAGGCTCCCGTGCTGCTCAATTGGGGCTGGGGCAACCACAAGAACAACACAACAACAAACCCACAGCCAAACCCAAATAAGATAGGGGCACCACCTAGTTATGGTATGCGAACTAGGACGCAAGAGAGATTTTGGCACAACCAAGAAGATGCACCACACAACACACACAAACAACCTCACACCAAGACACACACAAACTGGACCAGAGAGAGCTAGAGCAAAGGGAAGAGAGAGACAAAAGGATCTTGCGTAATACCTTATTTGTGACTTGCAAATGGAGATGGTTCGTTATGATGCTATCGTAGAACTTGTATAAACTCAGTCAATGCTTAGTGATTGCTAAAACATTGCCAAAACACACACACACACACACACACACACACACACACACACTGTCTTAGGGTGTGGGAGACCTCTCACCACAATACCCTCTTACAATGGACACAAAACTGGCAATGAAAAACACACTAAAACACTTTCTAAAATCAAGATCAACCGATAAAAACTCAAATACACAAGTCACCTTGAATTCACCAAACCGTATTGCACAAATGGAAGGACGAAGATTTGAACGTCGAATCACGCCTTTGATGCACCAAACCTCAATTTATTGATGATGAAGGAGCATATACAATAGTGGTTTTGAGGTTTGTGGAACTCACGCTCTCTCACTTGCAATGTTTAGCTTGAAGGCTTCTCTCACACCAAGAGTGAAGCTCACAAGTGGTTGCTACACCTAAGTCTCTCCTCACGCATAGAGTGTTGGGATGCTATGTGAGATGTTGGAGGTTGTTTTACAAGAAGGAGAGGGGACTATTTATAGGTTGGAGACCCCTCATTAAGATTATTAGAAATCCTAATTTACAAGCTAACAAATCAGGATTATGATTTTTTTGAATATCAAAACATTGCGGGCCTTCTTTGTCTGCTCGAGTCATGGATGTGGGCTCAAAAGAGAGCATTATTGATGGTGAATAATGTGAAAGTAGAGTTTTAAGTAAGGGGGGAGAGAGAGAGAGAGAGAGAGAGAGAGAGAGAGAGAGTTACTTTGTACATGTCTTGAGGTGAGGTGTCTTTTATGGTTAGGTCAATACTATTTTGTGTTAGTATGTTAGTGGTTAGTGTTAGTAATCACTAGAAAGTTAATGATATATTTACAATGGGTAGAATGGGGTGGATGGTTGAAGTAAGAGGGGTGAATTAAAAGAGAATCATTGAGATGGTGAAGCTTTGAAGAAGCTTGAACTCACCCTTGTGTAGATTGTGGAAAAAATGACCGCTGGTCTTCTTCTTCTTCTTCGCTTCTTTACGCCGCCGCCACGGTTGACCACCACGATTAAAAGAGGATTTGTTGATGAAAAATCCTCAATTTGCAGAAGTTATCATGGTTAAGATGCTGAATTTTAGATATTTTTAGGAGAGGTAAATGAAATTGTAACATAGAAGCAATAGAGAGAGACATGGAGAGGGTGTATGTATGTAGAGGTTCATAAAAGAACTATAGGGATGAGAGAGAAGGGTAATGGTGAAGAGGGTGGGAGAAGCCATGGAAATTGCAGGTTTGAGTGAGGGAAGGAGAGGGAGGGATGTGTAAGAGTGAGTAGGTGTGTGGAAGGGTGAGAGAAGACTAAGGGCTACTTGTGAGAAAAGTGGGCAGACTGGGATCCACTCAAAAAATCATAGCTCACCGTTGGTAGCTCCAAAAATCATGAAAAAGTTTGAGGTGATTATTCCAAGCGTGGGCTACATTTTCTGTTTTGACCACCGCTCCAAATTTGGAGTGGAGATAGGTGCCAAAATTCTCACCAAAAAGCCTGTTTTTTATGCCTGCAAAAGTCTTTTAGTGGCCCCCTCCTTTGTTGAATTTGTATAATGCATCCAAGAGTGAGCCCCTCCTTTGTCATATTATAATACAAAGCATCCAAGTTGTCCTTGACCCATGCATGGAGGAGGATTATTGGTGAATAAAGAAATATATACATGGTGGGACTAGTGTATGGACTATTCATGGACTTTAGCTCAATGAGCACATGGTGTTAGAATAATGAGTTAAAATTAATAATAAAAATATGGAGGAGTTATGGATATGGAAAGATATTGGAATCATATGATATGGTCCCTCCTTGAATTATTTTGGGTGAAAGAGGAAAAGGTATGCAAGTAAATAATATAATAAAAGTGACTAATGAGTAGAAATCAATTTTTTGTTTTCACGAGGGTGAGGGTGAAAATGTGGGAGTGATTTGTATAAAGAAAAAATATAAGGTTAGAGTATGTACATATTGGAAAAGAATATACTTATGGTGCAAGAGGATGAAAGAAGGTAAATTAAATAAAACACACACCTAGGTATAAATATTTAAATAAATATCAAAATAATTAGAAAAATCCCTATATTTAGGCCACATATATAATGAAATATTTACACACATAATATTTATTATTTTTTGATTTTATTTATTTTTTTGGCTCAACTAGCCCAGTGACTAGCTAGCTGAGGGTTTTTAAGGAGGTATGGGAAAAGTCCCGTAACTCACACACGCCTATGTACAGTGAAATGGTAGGGATAGCCATAGTGTTTGGGTGAATTTGGTAGGGTGAGGTAGCTTACTATGGAAACTACGGAGAGCCGAAAAACGGCTATCATTAGCCCCCCCCTTAAATAATGGTACATTCATGTACCATTTATCCGATCATACAACATGTAGAGTGTGTAACGTATGTTTTTGTCTGCTCTCATCTTTGTATGATTAAGAAACCTTGTGTGATATGAAAGGTTCTCAGAGCCAATAGCAGGATGTAGTGAAGTGACTGAGTAAACCTCCTCCATCGGGAAAGTTTTCATAAGCACCCCCCAGGATCAAAGATCTTGAAATATCTTTCCCAAAGCGAGATGTATGGTATGGAATCACTTACTGATTTTGATTGAAGAAACTTGTAGATTTTACTGTTGTCCATCATTGCATCTATCACTATGAATGTGATATAAAATATTGGTTGCTCTTCCTCCTGTATAAAGTTAATGTATCTGCTACGATCTTCAAGAGCTTGTATGAGCAAATTCCTGAACTGTAGCTCATAAAATTCATTCAACCTGGGTAGGCTCATCAACAAGTAAAAAATTCTATGACCTTCATGATTTAGGGAAGCTTGATCCATGCTTTCAGCTGCTATTGGAAGATATTTCAAATAGTTTACTACATAGGTAGATAATAGACGAAGGTTTCTATTGCTTCCAACACATTGGAAGAGAATAGATTTTGGTACTGATTGATGAAATATCCACATGTAGCAATCAACAAGTTTTTCATCTATGATGAAGACCAGAAGCATCACAATGTGCGACCTCCATACACCAAAGAACAAAATGAAGAAGGTTTGGAAACATCCGTTCATCACCAAGTATTCATGTCCTCTTCCACTTAAGAAGGTATGGTGTCCCCGATGAAAGGTATATGTGAAGAGAGGAGAAGTTGACCTTGAAGAGGTGAAACCCAATATGAAGATGATTGGGGATTCAAAAGCTTGGATTTCCTTGCTAAGAGATTGTCCCATGAATGAAGAGCCACCCACTAAAACACCATTGGAGAGAATGATACCCTTCTGATAGTTTCCTTTTATGATTTTATTTTTTACTACTCTCCCATGTTCTTCATCCCCTTCTAAGCCCCCCCTTTGGCAAGGTTGTAACTCCTCACATTGTACCACCTCAAAGGTTGATGGAATACTGTTTGATTTTGTGAAATATTTGTCTTCTTGCATGATAGGTTTCTCTATGCTTAACATACATGGGTCATACCAATGCTTTTCAACATCCTCAAACACTTCTTCAAGATTATCCTCACCTGGATTCAACTCACACTCTTCTACTTTGTTTTGGAGTTGGCATTCCATGTACACAATCATCTCTTTATGATCAATGTGGTCTATGATCTCTCCACCTATGATTTCATCTTCTTCTTCACTCTCTTCTTTTAGACAAGATACACTCTCAGAACATTCCATAAGATCAAGGTTACCTTCAAGTTCTTCATTCTCCATAGAGTCATGTTGCACAAAAGCTTCGTCTGCTCGGATTAGAAATTGATCCTCCACCAAAGGGTTGGATATATCCATTATTGAATCATCAATGCCATTTGAGATATCTTGTGTCGATTTTCGCATGCTTGTGATAAAGGTAGAAGAAAGAGATTCCACATTTGAATCTTGGCCACACACTTTAGCACTTGAATAATCATCTATCGTGTAAGTAACTTCTTCAACATTTGTCGGAGTAGAAGGAGACAAGCATGGCAAAGGAGATGAATCCTTGATAGAAACACTTTCATGATGGTTGGTTCTTCCAGCATGATGGAAACCATTTTTGATGTAGAAGTACTTGTGAAACTTCCTTCGGGCAATAGTGACCGCTTCTTCAAAGGTAGAGGGTCCACTACAAGTAACCTTAGTCTTTAGGAAAGGAGACAAACCCGAAATAAATTGATCCATTTTTACATAATCTGGAAATGTAGAACTAAATCCACATCCTTCCCATTGACGAGAAAAAATATCCTCATAAGCATAGTAGTCTTCACCATGTTGTTGAAGTCTCCGTAGTGAAGCCCATGATTTCTCCGTTGTTGGAACTTTAGAGAATCTGGCCTTCAAAGCTTTGGAAATTTGGGTATATCCATCTTCAATCTGAGAAGACATACTCCAAAACCATTGCTCAACGTTGCCTCTAAGGCATAGCAATAGAAAATCCCCTTTTTCAATGTCATCCCTTTTACCAAGGATATGACAAACCAATTCTAAAATCAGCAAGAAAATCATCATCTTCTTCTGGATTTCCGAAGAAGATTGGGATATCATCAAAGGTATAGCGTGTCATAGTCTCTCAATGCTAGAACCACACAAAGATTAGTTCCAAACAATCATCAACTAACTACACAAAGTTTTGAAAGGTCTTTCAACATGAATTCTAGACTTTTATGTGAAAATGTTTTTTTTCTTTCTTATGTTATGCATAATCCGAACCATATTCTAGATCAATTTTTGTTTCCTTGAAATTAAACTCGGTCTATTTTCATGATTCATAAAATCTACTTGATTATGCTGAAATTCAAGCATTCATGCAATACAACAACACTAAGCACACAATCGCTCCTCAGTGGGGGCACCAAAATTGAGGCGGTCCGGGGCGGGCAACAAGAGAGGCGACCTCTAAACACCCCTCAAGGCTCCCGTGCTGCTCAATTGGGGCTGGGGCAACCACAAGCACAACACAACAACAAACCCACAGCCAAACCCAAACAAGATAGGGGCACCACCTAGTTATGGTATGCGAACTAGGACGCAAGAGAGATTTTGGCACAACCAAGAAGATGCACCACACAACACACACAAACAACCTCACACCAAGACACACACAAACTGGACCAGAGAGAGCTAGAGCAAAGGGAAGAGAGAGACAAAAGGATCTTGCGTAATACCTTATTTGTGACTTGCAAATGGAGATGGTTTGTTATGATGCTATCGTAGAACTTGTATAAACTCAGTCAATGCTTAGTGATTGCTAAAACATTGCCACACAACACACCACACACACACACACACTGTCTTAGGGTGTGGGAGACCTCTCACCACAATACCCTCTTACAATGGACACAAAACTGGCAATGAAAAACACACTAAAACACTTTCTAAAATCAAGATCAACCGATAAAAACTCAAATACACAAGTCACCTTGAATTCACCAAACCGTATTGCACAAATGGAAGAACGATGATTTGAACGTCGAATCACGCCTTTGATGCACCAAACCTCAATTTATTGATGATGAAGGAGCATATACAATAGTGGTTTTGAGGTTTGTGGAACTCACGCTCTCTCACTTGCAATGTTTAGCTTGAAGGCTTCTCTCACACCAAGAGTGAAGCTCACAAGTGGTTGCTACACCTAAGTCTCTCCTCACGCATAGAGTGTTGGGGTGCTATGTGAGATGTTGGAGGTTGTTTTACAAGAAGGAGAGGGGCCTATTTATAGGTTGGAGACCCCTCATTAAGATTATTAGAAATCCTAATTTACAAGCTAACAAATCAGGATTATGATTTTTTTGAATATCAAAACATTGCGGGCCTTCTTTGTCTGCTCGAGTCATGGATGTGGGCTCAAAAGAGAGCATTATTGATGGTGAATAATGTGAAAGTAGAGTTTTAAGTAAGGGGGGAGAGAGAGAGAGAGAGAGAGAGAGAGAGAGAGAGAGAGAGAGAGAGAGTTACTTTGTACATGTTTTGAGGTGAGGTGTCTTTTATGGTTAGGTCAATACTATTTTGTGTTAGTATGTTAGTGGTTAGTGTTAGTAATCACTAGAAAGTTAATGATATATTTACAATGGGTAGAATGGGGTGGATGGTTGAAGTAAGAGGGGTGAATTAAAAGAGAATCATTGAGATGGTGAAGCTTTGAAGAAGCTTGAACTCACCCTTGTGTAGATTGTGGAAAAAATGATCGCTGGTCTTCTTCTTCTTCTTCGCTTCTTTACGCCGCCGCCACGGTTGACCACCACGATGAAAAGAGGATTTGTTGATGAAAAATACTCAATTTGCAGAAGTTATCATGGTTAAGATGCTGAATTTTAGATATTTTTAGGAGAGGTAAATGAAATTGTAACATAGAAGCAATAGAGAGAGACATGGAGAGGGTGTATGTATGTAGAGGTTCATAAAAGAACTATAGGGATGAGAGAGAAGGGTAATGGTGAAGAGGGTGGGAGAAGCCATGGAAATTGCAGGTTTGAGTGAGGGAAGGAGAGGGAGGGATGTGTAAGAGTGAGTAGGTGTGTGGAAGGGTGAGAGAAGACTAAGGGCTACTTGTGAGAAAAGTGGGCAGACTGGGATCCACTCAAAAAATCATAGCTCACCGTTGGTAGCTCCAAAAATCATGAAAAAATTTGAGGTGATTATTCCAAGCGTGGGCTACATTTTCTGTTTTGACCACCGCTCCAAATTCGGAGTGGAGATAGGTGCCAAAATTCTCACCAAAAAGCCTGTTTTTTATGCCTGCAAAAGTCTTTTAGTGGCCCCTCCTTTGTTGAATTTGTACAATGCATCCAAGAGTGAGCCCCTCCTTTGTCATATTATAATACAAAGCATCCAAGTTGCCCTTGAACCATGCATGGAGGAGGATTATTGGTGAATAAAGAAATATATACATGGTGGGACTAGTGTATGGACTATTCATGGACTTTAGCTCAATGAGCACATGGTGTTAGAATAATGAGTAAAAATAATAATAAAAATATGGAGGAGTTATGGATATGGAAACATATTGGAATCATATGATATGGTCACTCATTGAATTATTTTGGGTGAAAGAGGAAAAGGTATGCAAGTAAATAATATAATAAAAGTGACCAATGAGTAGAAATCAATTTTTTGTTTTCACGAGGGTGAGGGTGAAAATGTGGGAGTGATTTGTATAAAGGAAAAATATAAGGTTAGAGTATGTACATATTGGAAAAAAATATACTTATGGTGCAAGAGGATGAAAGAAGGTAAATTTAATAAAACACATATCTAGGTATAAATATTTAAATAAATATCAAAATAATTATAAAAATCCCTATATTTAGGCCACATATATAATGAAATATTTACACACATAATATTTATTATTTTTTTGATTTTATTTATTTTTTTGGCTCAACTAGCCCAGTGACTAGCTAGCTGAGGGTTTTTAAGGAGATATGGGAAAAGTCCCGTAACTCACACACGCCTATGTACAGTGAAACGGTAGGGATAGCCATAGTGTTTGGGTGAATTTGGTAGGGTGAGGTAGCTTACTATGGCAATTACGGAGAGCCGAAAAACGGCTATCAGTACGTTATGTACATATTTCCTCTCACATCTCCTCAAATCTTCAAGTTTTGTAAAACATACTGATCCATTCCTTGTTACCAAGGACTTTGTAGAAAAAGTTCCACCCATTTTGGATCAGGCGAGATCCTTTTTCTTTTTGTACCACTGCAATGCCGCTTTACAATGGGACTTGGCGAAAACCCATCAGCTCCCTATGATCATGAAACTCTTTACTCACCTTTGGTAGAGGATGCTCTCTAAGGCTGTCATGATTTCTTTCATGATTTACACAAACTGTGAGAAATTGATAGCACATTTACCATCTTTGCTTTGTATCCTTGCATAAGTTGAACCCTCAAACCTCATCCATTACCTTTGTTTCCATTCGATCCCCCACAATGTAGGATTGCCCAAGGATAAGATGATATGAAGATGTGTCCTGTATAAAGAAATTTTGTTCTACCTTTACATCACCTATTGTCACCTTTACACTTGGACATGCTGCATACAATTCACCTGATGAATTGCTTGCCACTTTGACCATCCAACCATGTTCTCTGTCCATTGGCCATTTACATTTGTTGTAAAGACATTTTGACATTATATTTATTTCAGAACCATGGTCAATTTAGGCAAAAAATGGTTCTTCAAGATCACCTACCTTGACAAATGTCTCTGTAGTAGCTCGCCCTTAGCAGCTTCTAGAATAGCTGCTCCTAGGAATGCTTTGAGCTTCTTCCCCATCATCAGCAAAAGTTCCCTTGCCTCATCTTCCAAGAGGACTAGTAGCAGTCTACCATAGCTTCATTGCCTTCTTTACCTTGTACCTGTACTCCTTGTGTCTTCACATTATCGCCTTCAGCTTGTGGGCGAATAGCCTCTCCAAGTGTTTGCCTCTTTCTCTTGACAATGACGGTAATTTACTCATGGAATTCACGCTTGGCTATACCAAGCACCTCCCCCAAAGTAAACTCAACCTTGCTATTCAAAATCCTCTCCTCTAGCACTTTCTCCAAGTTTGTAGCAAGCTCAATGTCAGACTGTAGTTTGTAAGCTGGTCCCTTTGGCTTACCTTTTGTTGGCTCCTTCTTCTTTCCTGACTCCTCCATGGTCACTTTTGGTGAAGATGTGTCTTGTGTTGGTGGTGCTCACGGAGGTGTAGCATCATTTCTTCCTCCACTTCTTGTAGATCTTTTTGAAGGCCCTTCATCACAATTTTCATGCCTACTCTTTTCCTTAATAATGGCTTCATGGTTTTGACAGTTTGTAATGTAGGCAAGCGCAGACATTGAGTCCACTGGATCACTCCACCTTGTTTCTAGATGTATGCAGTCACCTGCTTCATGTAGAATCTCTTTTGTAAGATTTTCTTTTTTAGCTAATTTCATGAAATTTGGCCAAAGTCTACCATGGTGATCACTCACCTCTTCATCACTAAGATGCTCAATTTTCACTGCATAAGTAGCTCCCTCAATTGAAGAGGTGGCATGGCTAGTTGCCATATCTTCAACTGAGGTTTGCATTCCCCCCTTCCCAAAGTTAGTTGTCAAGGGTAGACATGTCTCTCTTAAGTGGATTTTACCATCCTTAAAAAAGACATCATTTTTCAAAGCATCACTAAAACCATTACAATATCTTCTTACATGGTATGTACTATCACACCAAAAACATCTATGGACAAACCCTTCTTTGGGCTATTGTCTTTGCCTAGAAAGTGTCCCTGATGGTTGACCTTGTTCTTCAAGCTTTGCAAGCTTTACCTTCAAGTCACGCATTCCCTTCACAAGCTCATCTAGTATGGGCTCAAAACTTAGGAGCTACAAAAGTAGGCTTTACCATTTTGTTAGAAGTTGACGTTGAAGGACTTGTAGTGTTTACGAACATCTTGTCCCTTCTTCATTGTCACTTGGCAAGGAGTGAGACAACACCTTCAACCTCATTCCAGCCAGTCTTTAGTCCTTGCTCGCATCTTTATCTTCAAGAAGAAGTTCCAAATTCTCTTGAAACTCTTTACAGCTTGTAAAAAAAGATATGTCATCTCTGCATCTAGTGTGGCCTTTTCAGTCCTGGTGAGCTGCGCATAACGCCGCTCAAATTTCCTAAGTAGCTATGTTATTAACAGTCCTTGCTTTGTCTTGACTACCCATTCTAAGAATTTTCTTTTGGTCACTCTCTCAGAGTCCTCCATGAAATATTCCTCCTTTAAAGCTAGTTTGAGTTCTTCCCAATTTCTCCCATGCCCATCTTTGATTGCCCTCACATGTTCCCTAATTTTTGGAGCAATAACTAGCTCAAAAATTTGAATCATCTCACCTTCTGACACACGTTGTAGCTCCATATCCTTCACATACTCGCACAAGTACTTGGTCACATATTTTTTGTCAAATTGATCCATTTTGTCGACGACTGCTTGTATGGATTTGGTTGCTGAAATATCCCTTCTCTTGATGGCATGTTGTTGTTGCAAATGCTTGAAACATTTGCATTGTTGCTGGGTCAAAATGCATACCATGGTGTTCCACATGATCACCCATGGTTACCTACGAACTCTCACCTTGGCAGTTTTGCATTAGGTTCACCAAAATTGTGTCAAGAATTTGGCGTGCTTGCCAGGAGGATACCGAACCTCTGGCTCTGAGATCTTGCGAGGAAGTAGCAAAGGATTCACTTAATGAAGTGTGACCTTTGGTGATGAATACTTAAAGTGCATCCATGGAAGACTCTCTCTCACCCACTCATGTACACATAGAACTCTCAAAATAAGACAAAGATGAAAACATCCAAGATTTGATCATATCTAATCAAGGGTAGGATGAAAGGATCTACTAATGCATCTATAGCGACTAATATTTGTCTTCCAAACAAGCCCCAAATTGTTCTTTGAAATTATAATTTTGTACTCACAATGATGTATATATTTTACCTAGCGATTGGGATGAGTTGTGTATATAAGTCTTCATGGTTCATAATCAATCAAAACTCACCCTCTAGAGAAAAATAAATATGTGCACATCAAAGCAATTAGAATAACCTAGGAATGGAAGAATAATAGGGAGTGGAGAGAGAAGAATTTCTTGTAGTCTTTCAAGTCCAAAAAGAAATACAATTCTTTGTTGGAAATGAATTATTCAACTTAAACACACAAGTCCAAAAAGAATTACAATTGTTTGTTGGAAATGAATTATTCAACTTAAACACACATAAACATTAAAAGATTGCACATTATGGAAAGGGTGAAAGTCCGCATTTTGTGGGTTATTCATTTAAGATAATATAGCTTTGTGACGCGACATGGGAGAGAGAATAGATTGATGAATAGAAAAGAGTAAACACATAGTACGCAGAGTAGACAGATGAAGTCAAAAATCTATATTGATGTAATATGAAGAGTACAATAGGAGCGTAGCTCGTGTCAAACCACTCGACCACCCCCGAGCTATCTCACTCTCACTCTCAATCTTGATCTTGTGCACAATCTCACTGTCACTCTCAATCTTGATCTTGTGCACAATCTCACTCTCACCCTCAATCACACTCGCAATCACAATCTCACTCTCAATCACATGCCATCAATCGTACAGTCCCCCGATTATAGAGATGTCTTCTTGAATGGCGGCCGAAAAGCAGCTATTTTTGTCCTCCACTTCTTGTCTTTAGCACTAAAAATAACCCACACACATGAATTTTTTCCAAATTCCGACTCTACCACCCTCAAAACTGCCTCCCAAAAGGTGTCCCGGATCAAAATTTGAAACTTTATGGAAACAATCAAAATAAAACCCTACACTGTGGAAAAACTCTAAAATGATCGAATTTTTCTTTTTCTATATCAAAAGGTATGGCAAATCTTTGCAGAAATAAGTCCTATTACAAACTTAAAGAAAAGGATCTAGTTATGGCATGTAGCTATGATATGAGGAAGTTAGAGAGATAGAGATAGAGGATTATGTAGTGATAGATATATGGTTAGAGAGGAAGATAGATGGAGTGAGAGATGAACAGAAGAGAAGTTTCCCTCCCAAGCCCTATTCTTGCATGTAGGCAATAAGGATACTGCGGGGAGAGATGTACCTGTAGTAAGGAGAATCTAGAGATTGTCAAGAGAATGAGCTTCTAAGAATGAGAGAGATTTGTGAGAGTGTTTGTGTGCAAAGATATGGCCACTCACATTGTGCGTTAACATGGCTTCTCAAGAAGGTTGCTTGTTGCTTTGGCGGTGTATCGTTGCTTGAATGCCTTATTTGACAAACCCTTCGAGAGTGATTCACAAATTTGATGGAGAGAGAAGAAGAGGAAAGTCTTCAAGCCTTGATTGATGCACCAAATTCAAGCCCTCATTTGATTAGAGTTCATCTTACAATGAATGCTTTTACAAGATTGGCTAGCCTCTCTCAAGGACCAAGTGGAGGAAGTAGGTTTATGTTGATGGCCAAGTACAATTAAGCATTAATCCTCTCACTCTCTAATGAATGGTTTTTGAGAAAGACGAGGCCACCTTTTATAGGTGAAGGTAACCCCCAAGCGTTACACAAGAAAGGGAGGAGCCAGTGTGAACAGGAGGTGGCAAAGTTTGAAATGGTCTGTCCCTGCATGATGAGGGCAGACTGGGGTCCACCATATTGATCACATCTCCTCAACCATGGTTCAAAATAGAAAAATAAAAATAGAGGCAAAAAATTAACCTCATATGCTACGACCCCCATTTTATATACTCTTTCCAATTCGGATTAGAACCAGGTGTAAAAAATAATCAAAATAGGGTATCTTTTTGGCAACAAAAGTCTACTTGTGGTCCCCTTAGCCTAGACTTCCATTTGATTCCAATGGACACCTCATGAAACATGAAAGCATGGCATTGATCCTTGACAAATTTTTGTAAGAATCCTCTCAATAATGCGTTAAAATAAGTGCATCTTTGAAAATTATGCAAGGTAGTGTCCTACTAGGATTTGATGCCTTCCTAGTAGCTATAAAAAAAAGAATATGAAAAAAATATATAAAATACATAGAATAAATATATATTGAAAATCACACTAGATATAGAATCTAGATAAAGTGTGGGTTGACATGGGGTAGTAGAAAAAAAAAACCAATTCTTTTTTCCCCAAGTTAAAGAGATGCAGTAGTCGATGCTTTTTCCCACAATACTTTTTAACAATAAAGTAAGAATATACTACCCGTGACATAAATACTAGGATGAGATAGAAAGCTTATACTTACATATATATTTACATTATGGGAAGTACTTATGTATATAAAAAGTCACAAAGTAAATCTCCTAGCATTCGTTCCTACCATGGAGATTCCATAGCACGACATCGAGAAATCTATTCTTGATAGTGATCCTGTTTAGTGCTTTATAAGCAACACACATGCAATACATGTCGTCTTTCTTTTGTACTAAAAGGACTGATGAACAAAATGGGAGGAACTAGGTATCACCATCCCTTTTTCTACCATTTCATGCACTTGCCTCATGATCTATTGTTGAGCTTGTGAAACTCGATGAAGAGGCTTATTAGGTAGTGAGCTTCTAGGTAGAAGCTCTATTGCCTGATCATCCTCCTCTCATTTTGGAGGTAACTCTCCAAAGATATCATTAATAAAAAAAACATCTTGGAATTCATTTAGAAAATGAGACAACTCTAATTTCTCTTTATTCCCACCATTTTTATTTAGTAAAGCATTAGGATCATTTACAGATTCCTTAACAAAAATCATGTTCACAAAAATTGAGCTTTTTATTGACTTATCAAAAGCAGACATATTTACAAGGGATATAGTGTTACCCGACTCATTAGTATCTATGTACATGTCTTTTTTCCTATACTTGAAATATATTCTCCTTTCAAGGAACTTCATATTGGCAACCATGTGAGTAAACCATGGTGCCCATAAGATGACATCCTCGTGCTTGAGAGGGGAGATGAATAAGTCCTCTTTGTTGATGTAGCTTTGGACATGAAGCCTCAATTTTTCAATCAAGGGAGTGATGGAGGCATCTTTCCCCTTGAAATCCCCATCGACCTTGACAGTGTTTCCCATCTCATGGGCTTGTATGCCTGATTTGGTGGCCAACTCCATTGATATGAAGTTGTCCGTAGCTCATAGACAAGCCCACCATTGTCTGGCGGACTTTTGAAAATGTATAGCTACATGTCGTAGTTTAGAGGACTTCGTGAAGCCCTCATCTCCAAAGGTTGCATCAAATTGCTGGATAAAGGCCAAGACTTTGTCCATAGCACCAAAGGTGCCATCATAGGTGAGAAAAGAGATGTTCTTTCCTCCCTGTTTGAATTTCTTGAGCTTGTTGGACCTTTCCCAAGAAACATAAAACTTTTGATGCTCTCTCCTTTTAGGCTCTTTGGGGGATAAGAATCTACTTTCATCAGAAGAAGAGGAAGGTGATGAAGCTAAAGAAGAGGGTGACCTCTTTCTCTCCAAGTAAGAAGGTGATGAAGAGGGCGACCTCCTTCTATCATTTTTCTTCTTTTGATTCCTCTCTTCCTTCTTGGGATTACGAGGAGAAGGACTATGCGGCGATATTTTCCTCTTGGAAGGAGCTGGAGATCTTCATGACCGTCGTCTTTGTGGAGCCACATCTTTTGAAGGGTTTGGAGACTCACTTCTTTCTCTTTTGTATGGTTCCTCCTCTTCTCTCACCGGAGAGTCTTCTTTTGGAAGTCTCTCTCTTCTTCTTGGGAAGTTTGGAGAATCCCATGGGGTGAAATTGTTGGACAACTTCACCTTGTAGAGCGGGGTTGCCCATAGCTTGTTGTAGCCTAGTGAAAGATAATTCACAAGCATAGAGGCATCATTAGTAGCACCTTCATGTGAAAAATCAAAGTCATCAATATTCATTCTACTCTCTTTATTATTGTCAGCCATGCTAATAGAATTTGTGTGTATGCTAACTTGTTCTTTGGAAACTTCAAAACCTTTTGTAATAAGCTTAAGGACCTCTCCTCTTAAGCAAGAAAAGAGAAACCGATAGCTCTAATACCAATGTAACGGAATTAATAACATTGATTGTAGCGGAATTAAAGTGATAGTAGTGAGCATTTCATAAAAAGAATCCCTAATGATGATAGAGAAAGTGCTTGGTTGAAGATAGCAACACAACTATTACACCTAGTTAGCTTGGCATAAGAATACTTGTAAAAGAGAGAGAGATAGAGAAATTGATAACAGATAAAAACCGGATTTACTTGGAGCCGACGGTCCCCACTCCAAAAGGCTTTTGTATTATATGTTCTCCCATAAAGAGAGACTTGGTACAATACAATCTTTGTGTTCCTTAAGAACTTCTTGATGCCATGAAGATGGAAAGCTTCATGCACCAATATTATGCTCAGAACAACAATTAACTTGCTTGCAACAAACAAGAACTTGTCCCTGGCCTCAATCCCAAGATCTCAAACACATTCAAAGGTGGAGAGAGCTGGCAGGGGGTGAGTGAAGTGAAGAGGAAGATGTAGCATATGAGAAAGAAGTATTCTCCTTACCATAGATTACCCTTAGAGCTTAGCTTAGCATTAGTAATGAAGATGGTAGAGGAGATGAGCATGCCATTGAAGCTTGAATCTTGCTTGGATTTGCATTCCATAGCCAAGAGATGTTGGTGTAGGCTCTCTACTTCTCAAGCTTGGAGAAGGAGATGGGTTTCTTGCTCAACACATGAGAGAGTGTGAGTGTGTGTGTCAAAATGTGAGCTTATTCCACCCCCCTCTCTCTCTCCTAACTCTAGCTTGCTCCCCATTGGTCCATGCTAGGGCCTAGCCAATCAATGGTTTGCAACATAACAAGCAAGGGGTGTAGTATTTTGACAAGTGTCCTTCTTTTCCTCTTTGGGAGAGAGATTAGATCATTATTTAAATGAAGCTAAATTCTTATTGGTCTTCTAGGTCGACTTGCCAATAGAAAATTAAGATTGCTTATGGGTTTCTTAATTCTTATTGGACCCCTTGGTAGATTGTCCAATAGGAATTTAGGGGTTCTTAATTGTTATTGGTTCTTTTAATAAGCTTTTCTAAATTGTTTAAGCTTGATTTACTCAAGCTTAATTCTCATTGGTCCTTCCTATAGGCCATCCAATAGGATTCAGGCTTAATTATGGGCAACATAGCTGGGGGTCTGACATGTGTCCTTTATGTCTCTTTGTCTTGGGTGAGTCTAGACAAGGTGTGTGTGCGTGTTCTCTCTCATCCCCCTACCAAAAGAGCTCGCCCCCTCCTTTGTAGGAACTTTGTTGACTTTTGTGAAGCACCTCAAAGTTGGGCATAGTTCCCACCTAATGGTCCTAGGCCTAAGGTTTTTAACACTAACCTTTGGAGGTTTTAATGAAGCTTAACCTAAGGTCTTTCAAATCTTCGTTAGGTGCACATTGCTCTTTGGTATACTATCTCCTTTTGGACCCCTAATGAGAGATAATATCTCTCCTCTTGGTCCCCTAATGCTAAGACAGGTCTAGCATCACATATTTAATATTCTAACTCTTGTTCCCTTTTATCTTCCCATATTAAATGATCAGTTTAACGTGAGAATATCAGTTGGGAAAGTTGAATATTAGTTTTTATGACACACAAATGATTATCTTGAGTACATGGAGCCTCTTAAGTCTGAAGACTTACCTGAGCCAATTAAATATGCACAAATCTATGATGATATCAAGCATCGTGGTGCGCAAGATCGGGCAAGTAGGGCTGGGGATAGAAAAAGAAAAGGGTCAAGGTTGCAAAGAAAGGGATTTTGTAGTGAGAGGCAAGAGGAGAGTACGGACTAGGCTTGTCAGGGTGGTCATTGGACTAAAAAATCGTGACCACATTAGGAAAAAAAATAGAGAGAGAGAGTCTAAAATCCAAAAAAGAGATCCACATTAAAGCGCAAAATAAAAATTGATGCTTTAGCGGCAATGAGGTGGGGCACACCAAAGTCAAATGCCCACCAAAGATCAAAGCTAGCATTGGTGCAGTGAGCCCAAGAGAGATAGTAAATCCTCTAGACATTAACACAATCTGCAGAGGCTTCCTCTCAGTTCCAAAGAGTTCAGGGAGGTGGTGGTATACCACTATGATGGGCACCATGCTTGTTCACTGTTGACATAGGCTGTGTGGAAGCCTAGCATAGGTAGCCATGCTTGTCCAGTGACACCGGCTATGTGGAAGCCTAGCGTAGGTCCTCAAGACATGGTGTGCATGTATAGCACCATAGGTGTTCATAGAGGCATTGTGTTTCATACATGATGGAGCTAGCCATAATTTCTTAAACTACTCATTGGTTAATAAGTTAAGGTTGACCAAGACCGTGAGTTATCATGAGCACATTATTGGCTTGGCCAACAGGTATGATAAGATAGTATGGAATATCGTAGTCTTGGGAGTTCCGATTCACTTGACTTTCAGGTCATGAATTTAACTAGAGTAGAATGTGAACCTAGGCAGGGAGTGGCTATATAACCTAGGACCTATTTTAGTGAGGAGTTATTTGCATAACATGCTACAATTTATGCATGGTGGTAGGGTCATTACCCTACAGGGTGACTGTAGTGTCCCCTCTTATTTTTCCATGGAGCTACACAGAGCAGCCCATAGAGACCAGATAGCAGAGGTATTTGCTTGTTACCCTCTGTTAAATTTTGATGGTTTAAATGAAATATTAAAAGTATTTCTATAGTTGTAATTATAAGTAATGTTTGTATAGACAAGCACACAAAAAAAGATGACCTTGGACGAGACCCAATGTTTGAGAACCTTGTTTGGCATGCATGCGATTCTAAAACAAACAAATCCAAGGTAAAAGAGACCCTTAAAAAAAAGTACAGATGCTTTAATGAATTTATTAGAGAAGTTTCAGGATGTATTTCTTGGTAAATAACTGGATGGCTTGCCATCATCTCAAAAAGTAGACCATGACATCGATGTTGTGCCAAGTGCAAAAACTATAAGAAAACTTGCTTATAGATTAAGCCACTCTGAAGCACAAGAGTTGGAAAAATAGTTGGCAAAATGCTTGAACAAAGGCTTAATCTATTCTTCTAGTAAAGAAGAAGGATGGATCTATGCAGATGTGCATAGATTATAGGCCTCTTAATCAGATAACGAGTAAGAACAAGTACCTCATGTCACATATGGATGAGTTGTTTGATCAAATCTTTGGGTCAAAGTATTTTTCAAAGGTAGACATGAGGTCTCGTTATCATCAGGTTAGAATTAGGCTAGAAAATGTTGCAAAGACAACATTTAGGACCCATTTTGGGCATTTTGAGTTCTTGATTATGCCATTTGGGCTAACTAATTCACCAGTGGCATTTAATACGCTAATGAATAGCTCCATTCTTAAGAAAATTCATAGTAATTTTCCTAAATAAAAAAAGTAAGAGTATAAATTGGGGGGAAGCCCAATTGAAAAGCTTTGAAAAGCTTAAGGTGGCTATAGCAGTCGCACCTATATTGACTATAGTGGATCTGAATGAGCTGTTTGTCTTGGAGACAAATGCAAATAATGAGGCTATTGGAACTATACTTATACAAAGGGGTTTCCCAATTATGTTTGAGAGTAAAACATTAGATTATGCCCGGCGTAGCTACTTAGCATATGAGCAAGAGTCACTAGCGATAGTTCAGGCCGGAGAGACACGCTGTAGGTGCGATGAGTAGCAAAGTGAGAGTTAGTTCAAAGAGACTAACCAAGCCTTCATTATAGTTTGGATCTAGAGAGTTCTGACACAGACCCTTCATCACCTTTGATAGCTACAACTTCAAATGGGGGTGATAATTTTCATTAGAAGGAGACATATGCTAGCTACTCTGTTGTTGCCGGGTACTTACTCTACAAGTGTAGAGTGTCTGAACCAACTATTGGTGACTTTTGAGCACACACATTCTAAGTATAGTTCAAGTGCAAGTCATCCCAAGATTAGAAGACTATACATATTTAAATACAATTTCAATTTGATATTTTGTTTAAGGGACATAGTCCAACACTACTTGTGAATGTTAATATGCACTGGTGACAGGCACAACATTGGTGTGTTCATGAGTGTCTCATCTTAAGGTTATAAACAAAAGAAACCACATATCATCAGACATGTCTACATTAGTGTGTGTTCCACGATAGGTCTATGAATATTTTAATAAATTTTTTTAATTTATAATAATAAATTTTTAAGTAATAATTTTTTTTTTTTATTTTAGATATATTAAGTAAGGTATTACTTCTCCCCCTTTCCCACTCTTTTATTCTCCTTTCAACACTCTATCATCTCATCGTGTACTTGTCCTTCCCTTTCCCACACTATTATCTCACCCCGTATTCATCCTCTTACAACATCACCCTCTACCCAACGTCCTACAACAACATCTTCTAGTCGTACTCCTACCTTGTCGCTCTCTACCCATTACATGTAATCCATAGACACAAAGATTTTTTTTCTCTTTTTTGTTTTTGTTTTAGAGTTTTCTATTTTTTTGTTTTGAGGTTTAGAGAGAAATAAAATTGATTAGGACCTAATTAGAACATAATTAGAGTTGTCTGTTTTTTGTTGTGGGATTTAGAGAGAGGTTAAATTGTTTAGAATGTATTTAGAGAATAATTAGGGTTTTCTATTTTGGGCTTTAGAGAGAGGTTAAACTGCTTAGAATGTAACTAGAGCATAATTAGAATGTAATTATAGCATAATTAACTTAGAGAAAGTTTGTAAGAAAACACTTGGACATTCTCAAATTCTTTCCAAGTAGACTTTGACATGCTCCCGCCCCACACTTCAACTCCATAAAGAAGAACCGGTGTCACCAATGCATCAAAAAGGTACTTCTTGAGAACCCAACACTTGATGTTTCCCGCATTACACATGTTCTCAAATGCATAATTTGCTCTTTTTCCAACTTCTAAACAACGCATAGCACATTCATGCCACTTGTGATTGGCCAAAATCTCAAGGCCAAGTTACTTAAAGCTCTCAACAACTTCAAGTGTCTCATTGTTGTACACAATGCATGACTTCTCCTTATGATTGGTTTTCACAAGCATAATTTTTGTCTTGGATTCATTCACAATCAGTCCACTATGCAAGCAAAAGTTCTCCAGGACAACCATAAGCTTTTGTGCATCCTCTAAAGTGTGTGCTAGAAGCACTACATCATCCGAATACAGCAAAAGCATGATTACCGCATTGCAAATAGTGACATCTTCAATACCTTCTTCTTGTATAAAGTCAAGTACCATTTGTTCCAATTGATTGATGCATGGACCAAAGAGAGTTCGTGACAATGGACATCCTTGTTTAACCCCAATAGTGCTTGCAATTTTTTTTGAAATTCATCTTCCCATGTACAATTCACACATCACCTTCTCCTAAATTTGAGAAACCGCAAGCATAAAATCACTTGGCACTTGGAGTTCTTCCATCCTTCTCCACAAATTTTTATGTGGAATCATATCAAAGGCTTTCTTAAAGTCCACAAAGAAAAAATACAATTGCTTGCCTTTCAATCAACTTTCCTCCATGAGAACACGAAGAGTGACAAGATGATCATTTGACCCAATTAGTACTCCACTCATAAGGCATACCATGTTGAAGTGCAAGATTGAACATATCACACATCCACTCACGTGTAAAATCTCCTATACATTTAATCATTTCCACATTGATACCCTAAGATTGATACCTTGAAGATCTCCCACTTTGTGAGTGGCCAACTTTTTGAGCCAATGGCATGTATCCTCAATAGTATAAAAAGAGGGCATACATGGAAGTGAACCATAAAATGGTATTTTCCAGAATTTGGCTGCTTATATAGTTGCCTACAATGTGTGTACATATCCATAAGACTCAAGTTATCAAAACTCTCAACCTACTTGCCCCTCAAGTTTCTCCAAACTCTTCCACATGCATGTGCCTTTTCTTGGACTTGAAACAATTGTTGCTTTACTTCCCATCTTCTTCTCTTCTTTTGAATCAATGCTTTGTATGTATAAAAATAAATTTGATAGTTTTCTTTGTCCATAGTTGCATCAATCTTTATTAAGGACTTTCGAGCATCTTGGCATTCTTTATCAAACCACTTTTTGCATGATCTATCTTTGTTGATACCATGGAACAAGAACAAATAACTTTCTTAAAAGATTTCCATTTAATTTCCAATGGTGTGTCATATTGAAGCTTTGTCATCCATAACTTTTCCTCAACGATTTCAATGTACACAGGTGCCCGTTTGAAATCCATACATAGTGATAACTTCTCTTCCCTTTGACTGAGATTATCATGCTTAGTTGCTTCTCCACATACAAGGTCAATACGTAAGGTCCGATGATCTGATTCTAGGGTCCATTGGCCAAGACTAAAATTATTTATGTGATACATGATGGTTTCGAAGAGTAGCATATAGTCAATCAAGCTATCCCCATTATGTTCTCTACATGTAAATCCATTGGTTCCACTCCACAAAGATACGCCATTGGCAATGAGAATAATTGTGCTATTACACATGTGTAAAAGTAACTTTCCATAGTGATCCGGTTTTTTCTCATCAATTCAAGTACGATCATAATAGTGAACTTCCTCCAACTCCCTTGACATGTATGGCATATCAAATTGTTGAGTATCATGTTGTAATGTTTTTGTGTGACCATTCATATCCCCAAATA
This sequence comes from Adiantum capillus-veneris, assembly GCF_014529385.1. Classification (NCBI taxonomy): domain Eukaryota; kingdom Viridiplantae; phylum Streptophyta; class Polypodiopsida; order Polypodiales; family Pteridaceae; genus Adiantum; species Adiantum capillus-veneris. The sequence goes on from NC_140931.1 coordinate 47,186,886, forward strand.
CAATAACATCACCTTTGTCTTTAAAATAAGCAATATCCTCCTTTAAATTAGAAAATAGCTAATCTCTATACATGCAATCATAAAAGGGGGAATCATGATGAAGAATGTATCAAGGCTACAAAAATGGGTGCTCTTTTTGGTGTCATAATTTTTAGACATACATAATGTTTGTATTTGTCATCTTTCATGAATCACAATTGATACAAAATCTTCTAATCCTTTCTTAACCATACATGCTACCCCTCCTTGCCCTCTTTGTTCCTTGAGATTCTTTGACCACATCAATGATTGTACATTGTAATCCTCCAACCTATTAATCCTTTGTGTATCATGCTCCCAAGTTTTTGTTCGCATATCAAGTGTCCTCTTGAGATTCTCATTCTCCACCACAAGAACCCTTAGGGTGCCATTCTCCATTGCAAGTGTGTGTGTGTGTGTGTGTGTGAGAGAGAGAGAGAGAGAGAGAGAGAGAGAGAGAGAGAGAGAGAGAGAGAGAGAGAGAGAGAGAGAGAGACTTTATCCCTCATGATGTGGAATTTATCCTACCATGTGGATATACACTTTCCAATTTGGAATTCCACACATATGGATCTACACTATCAAACATCAAAGTGATAAGGAATTACAGTTTCTACGCTAGGAACTCCACTTTCAAACATTAGTAACTACACTTTCTAACGTTAAGAACTACAATTTCTAATTAACTATTATATATATACACATATATACATCTATATATCTACACACACACACACACACACACACACACACACACACACACACACACACACACACACACACATGTATGTGTTCATGCCATGTAGCACCTTTTGAGTTGTCATTTAAATAAATAAATAAATAAATAAATAAATAAATAAATTAATAAATAAATATATATAGATACACTATCATTTATGATGTGGATATACAACTTGAAATTTAGCCTATAGTATGCATTTTCACTTTCAAAGGCATGGAAGCAAACAATTAATTTTTCTTATCGATGGAATTTTATCTATACACTTTCAAACATGGAAGTATAATTAAGGAACTACACTCTCTAAGCTTAGGAACTCCACTTTCTTAAATAGGATTTTTTCTTATGATAAGGTGAAATTTTCCTAACATATGGATCTACACTTTCTAATCTTGAGAACTATAATTTGTAATAAACTTGTGTGTGTGTGTATGTGTGTGCACGCACGTGCGCGCACATACATACATACATATATACAACACATAATATTGTACAATGTATGCTATTTTGTGCTATATAGTGGATTGTATTTATTATTTGCTAGTTTGGTTGAAACAAAGTATCACAAATGTACCAGTGCTTGAGCACCATTGTAATACATATGTGAGTGCTTAACCCTTGTATGGCCCAAGTCTACATCTTGTGCCCAATCTTTCTGTTAATTATAAATGAGTGAGTGATGTGTTCGTTTCTAGTTGTACATCTCATGGAAGGCTCTATCACTTATGTGTCTCGTATTGACATAGCGTGGACTATAGCGAGAGTTGACTAACCATATTACTTAGAAGTATTTAAGGGTGTTTAGAAACAACAATTTCAAAAGTTGGACCTGAAGGGCATAGCAAAATTTCAGACCGATGCTAGTCATGGTAGCAAGAGAAGCAAAAAAGCAACATCACATCAAAAAGCACATCAAAGGAATAAAATCGGATATTGTAGCCAAAACGGATGATCAACATAATGACAGATGGGATGCTAATACTGACAACCATTATAGCAAACACGTGCACAAGGAAAGAAAGTTTGAACATAAGGGAAAACCAATGTGCAGAGAACATGAGTTTGATTACTGTAGGTTTTTGTGTTGAAGCCCACACCATGGAGCTTTGTTCTTATCTCACTTTCTTTAGATTTAGTGTATCTTCCTACTAGACTTGCCTACCACTTTTAGTTGATGCTTGCATTGGCTTCACATAATACACACAACACACCCACCCACCCATGGAGAATCATGAACAACCAAGAGAAGACTTGGGATGGTCTCCAATCGCTCCATCATCTATGATGTCAACCGAAGCTCCCCAAGAAGCCTATTAATGGCTCACTATGTATTTTCTCTCTAGTTCAATAATCAATCCAATTTGTGCTTATTCTCTTTGTGCATTGAGTCTCCTAGTTGTGTTTCTTGTGTGCATGCACACGATGCTCTCCCTATATCATGACTGCAAGCCTAATCTATCCCGCTTAATCTATCTCCTCTACATGTGGTATCAGAGCTTAAAGATATATTGTTTTTAATCTAGAACTAGATCCTAGCAAGCTTGCATTTGCATCAAAGACAAGTCTAATCTAGACCATTTGAGATTAACTCTCTCTCTATTGCTTGAATTTGTCGTAACTCATACTTTCTTGCATTGCATTTAGGTTATGCATAAGATTGGATTGATTGTATTGTGTGTGTGAGAGAGCATTGCATTCATTTTATGTCTCAATTTTTTGAGCCCACTATGGCATCATTATCTACAAAAATATGTGTGTGTGTGTGTGTGTGTGTAGCGAATGCTCGTAGCTCCCTAATAATCCCATGCATGCTCACTTTGGAGCTTGAATGAGCTTCATAGTCTAGGGATCACTACGACAACGAGGTTAAAACCTAGAGAGTTTGGCTTCATTAACAAGAAACCAAATTTTGCAGGCTGGTTAGGTGGTACATACTAATCGTGGAGTGTGAGGTGCCATTATCAATGCAGTGGTAGGTCTTTAGGGAGGTCCACACATTGGCACCCCTTTTGGCTTTTGGAATTGAGTCCCCTCTGTTAAGTATGGAGCCTGATTTACCCTTGTAATTTTTTGTGGTAAAAGTGCACATTTGTAAGGCCCCCATTATGAGGAGAAGCCATCGTGCGTGAAGGAAAATCACTCACCGGAAACCAAAATTTTCACGGACAAGAATCAGGGGCAACTTTAAAGGCTTCGGGGGCGGAGGCCCCCGAGACTTTTTTTTTTCGCCGGAATATTATGGCCACGTCAAGAAGGATTGCTGGTCCAAGAAGAAGAAGGAGACAGAGTCTCAAGACAACAAGCCAACATCGGAGGCCAATGTGGCACGTAAAGTAGAGCAAGATGCTCTAATTCTCTCATTATACAATGTGTCTAATTCCTAGATAGTAGATTCCGGGGCTTCATTCCATGCGACACCACACAAGCAACATTTCCAAGACTACACCAAAGGTAATTTTGGGTATGTATACTTGGGACATGATGAAGCTTGTGAGATTGTCGGCAAAGGTACAGTTTCTGTCAAAACTGCTAACGGAAATGAATGGAAGCTTAAAGATGTTAGGCATGTTCCTTCTCTTCTCAAAAATTTGATCTCTACAGGAAAATTGGACGATGAAGGTCACAACATTGCATTCGGAAACAAACGGTGGAAGATCTCAAAGGGATCTTTGGTGGTTGCCAAGGGTGAAAAAGTCGGTACACTTTACTTGTGTACTGTTAGCACGCAACCTTCAGCTTGTGCAGCAACTACAAAAGTTGACAGTGCAGTGTGGCACTACCGACTTGGGCATATGAGTGCCAAAGGAATGCAAATCCTTCAAACAAAGAAGCTTCTACAATGAGAATTTGGGAGATGGGAAATTCATCATCCTAATGTTGTATGTTGATGACATGTTGATTGCAAGTGCTAACATGCAGGACATCAAAGACCTAAAAGAGGAGCTGTCCAAATCTTTTTCAATGAAAGATTTAGGTGCTGCAAAGAGGATACTTGGTATGAAAATATCAAGGGACAGGACGAAGAAGACAATAAAGCTATCTCAAGAAGATTACATCAAGATGGTACTAGAAAGGTTTGCAATGCAAAATGCAAAACCAGTTTCTACACCTTTGGCTGGTCATTTTAAACTAACGAAGGATATGTGTCCAAAGACACAAGAGGAGATAGCCTATATGTCTAAAGTTCCATATGTTGCAGCGGTAGGTTCTCTAATGTATGCTATGGTTTGGACAAGGCCAGACATTGCACATGCAGTGGGAGTTGTGAGTAGGTTCATGGACAACCCAGGTAAAGAGCATTGGAAAGCTGTGAAGTGGATACTTAGGTATCTAAAAGGGACAACAACAAATGCTTTGTATTTTGGAGGAACTGATATTTTTCTAGAAGGATATGCTGATGCAGATATGGCAGGTGACAAAGATACTCGAAGGAGCACTACTGGCTATGTGTTCACGGTTGGAGGCACAGCAGTAAGCTGGGCTTCAAAGCTGCAGAAAGTGGTTTCACTTTCTACCACGGAAGCAGAGTATGTGGCAATGACGGAGGCAAGCAAAGAAATTCTGTGGCTTCATAGATTCTTAGAAGAGCTTGGATTCAAACAAGACAATTGTGTCTTGTACAGTGATATCCAAAGCGCTATCCATCTTGCAAAGAACTCAGCCTTTCATTCAAGGACAAAGCACATTGAGGTGAGATATCACTTCATACGCACTCTTTTGGAAGAGGGACAACTAAAGCTAGGAAAGGTGCATACAAGTGAAAATCCTGTAGACATGTTTACAAAGGTGTTCAACAAGGAGAAGTTGAGCTTTTGCTCATCTTCAACGGCATTCAAGGATAAGAAGCCAGAATGGAAAGCAGTCACAGGTTTGGTTTGGAGATCAGTCTCCAAGTGGGAGATTGTTAAGTATGGAGCCTGATTTACCCTTGTAATTTTTGTGGTAAAAGCGCACATTTGTAAGGCCCCCATTATGAGGAGAAGCCATCGTGCGTGAAGGAAAATCACTCAACGGAAACCAAAATTTTCACGGACAAGAATCAGGGGCAACTTTAAAGGCCTCGGGGCGGAGGCCCCCGAGACTTTTTTTTTTCACCGAATATTCTTTTTCACCAGAATATTATGGCCGGACGGCGGCTGGAAAGTGGTCGGAAAACAACCGGTCGGTTGGCCGGTGGCCAGTAGTCAATGGCCGATGGCCGTTGGTCGGAAGTCAATGGCCGGTGGCCGTGGCCGAATTCAAAAGCGGACTTGTCTTCTCAAGGGCGGCCACACATGGGCGGATTGGAGGGTCCGATTTTTACTTATTCGCACAAGGGCGGCTACACATGGCTGTCTCTCATAAGAGAGGGCAGCCCTTTTGGCCTATAAAAGGAGGCCATTTCTACACACATTATATAGTTTGAAGTTGATGCAACAAGGTGAGTGTGAGGTGGTGAGAGTGAAGCAAGGCGGGAGCTCCATTAAGGGTATAATCCCTTTGTAAACTACTTCTTGTTTTGAATTACTAAAGCCATTGAGTGGCTGCTTTCCCGTGGACATAGCCCACATTGGTTGAACCACGTATATCGTGTGTACTCTCCCTCTCTCTCTCTCTACTCTATAATCTCATGTATATAAATCTGTCTCTCTCCATTAAGTAATCTACTCAATTATCTATTTAGCTACGTCTTATTTCCTAACACCCTCGAGTTACTGGTGGACCATCAAAGCAACGCTTCCCCTGCTTGTGGTTGGCATTCCTATTTGGCCCAACAAAGCAACCCTTCCCATGCTTCAAGCAGCTGACATCCACTCTATACCTTGTTTAGCCCTCATTCACATATTCCAAGGACACTCAACAAAAGAGCTAGATCTTTCTCCAAAGGTTATGCAAAGGAAAAATTTTGTGCTTCACACAAACCTTGCACTTATTTAATCCCCATATCTAAAATGTATGATATTATGCTCTATGGAGATGATATTCTAAATTGTAAAATCACACAAGGACTAAACAATGCCTTGACTCAAGTAAGAACTTCCTCCCACGCACTTATATGAGCACACCATTTTGTTACACATGTTTACAAGGGGATTTTGAGCCTGCATACACTTATATCTCCACGTTTTTAGACACACACAGGTACAATACCTTCATAAACATTTTTGACATTGAGATGCTATGCATTGATAGATGCGTATTCCCTTGAGCACACATGGTGCTATTGAGCTCTTCTAAGAGCAGATATCCCCATCGAGATTTTTTTTACTACATGCAATAGTTTTGGCGCCTCTTTTTCATACTCATGTACATTGAGTTGTGGATACTGCTCACTGTATACCATTTGGAGCCCATTATTTAGCATTTTTTGACTCCATTATGGCCATTTTTGAGACTCAGATCAAAACATGCCTTTCTAAGACTGTGGCTAGTCATTGTGTCTGCTTAGCCTTTTAGAGGGTCCTGTGTGAGGTTTTATTGAGCTGGGGTACTCTTGAATGTTGAGATACCTTCAATGATACATGTTGCTGGAAATTCCTATCATGGTATCCTCATCATAGGTTATATATCTAATTGGATATTAAATTTTTCTTGATGCCAAGTATGGCAGTCGTTTGTTAGTGATAGTTGGTAGTTTATGCCCATTTTCACTCTCTTGAATTGATATTATGCAGTGTCACTTGGGTTGAGTTTTCACTCTCCAAACAAAGGAGACTATGCTATTTTTTTTTTCAAGTTTGTCTATGCATTTTTTGAGTCTTTGAGCAATGTTTTGGCATCAGATTTTGCCCTTGTTACAAAGGAGGTTCTGTCAAAATCCGGCCAGGTTTTCTCTCAGTAACTTTTGGCCTCATCTTCGTAGTACTCAAGTCTTGCAAACATGGCATCTTTTACTAAGAAATACTTTTACAATATTAGAAATTTCGACGATACAAATTTATTTATCCAAGATGTGCTCACCTGAAAAGGTCAATTAGAGCCAATCTTTGAGCTTGTAGAGAGATATGGCTATACAGAAGCACAATGGAAGATGTTATATGCAAAATCTAAGTCCACTATTCTCTTACACTTAGTTGAGTCTCTGTATTTCACCATAGTGGTGAAGCTACTCCTAAATAATTGTGGGATACGCTATGCAATACATATGAGAGCAAAAGTGCAAGTAACAAAGTATACTTGATGAAGAAGCGTTTTGAGCTTTGCATGAAAGAAGATGAAATATTTTTTGAGCACTTGAATGTGTTCATTGTACTTTTCAACCAATTGACATCATAGGAACTAGAATTTGATGAAAAGTGCAATCAATCTTCTTATTGTGATCTCTACCCTCTTTATGGGACATATTTTGCATAGCGGTTAGCAATTCTACGCCTGAGGGAAAGTTGGCCTATAATGTTGTAGTTTCCAATCTACTTAATGAAGAGATATGCAGGAAGTCAATGGAGCCTACAAATCAAGGTGATGCATATGTTGCCAATAGCAAAGGTTAAAAGAGGTCACACTCGTAGAGTGCCAAAAGTAAGGATCTCCAAAATTCTTGAAGCAAATCGAGAGGTTCTTTGTGCTACCACTTCCATAAGAAAGGACACTTAAGAAAGATTGTCGCACATGACAAAGAGATGAAGAAAAAGTCTCAAAATAGGACAATGACAGCAAGGACAAAGTTAAGATAGAGGAGCTTAATGTGACAGAGTCTCCTAAGATTGTAGATGTGCCTAAGGCCAAGATTGGATCAGATCACTCTCTCTCTCAGTGTGAAAGAGAACAGTATGCTTAGAACACAAGAGGAGAATATGATAAGGGCAGCAAACAACCAGAGAAAGAGATACAAACAAAGGGCTATCTCAAAGGGCAAAAAAATTCAAAAAGAGAGAAGAGGTCAAATAAAGAGTCAAAAAGAAGCAAAAGGTAGAAATGGACACACTCATGCTCCAGATGGCTGAGGTATCCAAAGAAGTTGTCAACCTACAAGAGGCAAAGGAGAAAACAGAAGAAGAGTTGGAGTCAGCCTGCAATGAGCTACTTGAGCTAGAAACCAAACTAGAGCTCCAAGATCTGACAATACAAAGGCTTGGAGCAACCCCAAGGGCTGCAAGAGCAAGTGTCGGAGCGGACAGCCAGGCTGTGCAAGCCCAGGAATCCTAGGTTATGGCACTCCAGAAAGAACTAAAGCTAGAACAATGTCAAAGAGTACATATGGTAGAATGGTCTCTAGCAGTAGAAGATAGGTTAAGAGCTCAACATCAAGAACTTCAAAAGGAAAACACCGAGCTGAAAAAGAATTTGGAAATGCTATAGGACCTATTGGTCAATCAAGCAGAAGAGGTCATGAAAAGAGATGAGCTAGCCCAACATCAAATGATAGATTTGAGGCAAGAAGTGGAAAGGGCACGGGGCCAAACTACAAATCCAAGTCCAAGTGACCTTAGAGACAACACCCAATATGAGCCTCTAGAACTCCCTAATAGTTCCAAAGAACCATGACTGGTGGAGATACCTCCACAAATCCAAGAAGAAGGGCAAGTGCTAAAAGCAGAAGAGGAGGCTCATCTTTGTACTCTAATAGAGAAACTTAATCAAAGAGAGCTCAGAAGCTGCCATAGAGTGGGAACAGAGGATGCTACACTCCATGGGTGTCCAAAATATTGACACAAATGTGACCACAATAGAAAGGATGCAACCATCCCTTCCTTATCCTCTACTCAGTATGAAGTAATGACCATGAAAAAGCGCATCCAAACGGAGGAGCCAACACCACTTTTTGATGGTGATATCAAAGATCACAAGGCCTCAAAATGTATAGTGGACTCACATCCTAAATGTAAAAAAGGGTGGATTTCCAAATATCCAACATACCTTGTATGTCTGGTTGACGCGTCAAAGTCAGTAAGGGATGATGTCTCCTTCTACCCAGTGCCGCAAATGAGGTCCTGGAAAGATCATGCAATGTTGTTGCAAAGGCATTCAAATTGGCTGAATTATCCTAATCTTCCACCATCCAAGGAGGGAGAGACAATAAAGAGAACTTATGTGATGAAAACCCTCACCGGTGCCATTAAGCTTTTCACTGGCTCTCTTGACTTGAGCTGTGTGATGCTTAGAAAGATATGTAAAACAATGCTAGCCTGCATCAAGGAGTTCGCGTCGTCCAAAGCCACAGACTCAACATTACTATCAACGAGCGACATTGTCACCAAGATGATTTATGATTTGTCAAAGAAGCCATCCTCGGAGGTGCTCCACTTATTCTATCAAAGATTGATGTTCCTGCCAATCTTCCATATGCAAGCATTCAAGGAAGCCTTCTACATCGGCTTCTTCACTTATGACAGCAGGATCTTTGGCCCTACAATCAACATGGGCAACATGAGATATGAGTCATACCTAAAGCTACTAAAGCCACTAGGCTTCCATTGACAAAAGCTGAAGAAGATTGCCACCAACTCAAAAAAACAAATCCCCAACACATGGAAGGCTCATGCCGAGGACGACATTGACGCGGAGGGGGGGAGTGTTAACAACTGAACACAAGAAAGCCTATTTTTGTATCATATAATTTGACGAATACATAATGTAATTATTTTTTGGGACTCCATTGAGTTTCTAGATTGTAACCTATTGAATATGCGGATCAATAAAACCCATGGTAGAAAGTAGAAGTTAATTTTGATGAGTTAGAACCTCCAAGGCTGAGGTTTAAAAGAAAATTTTTGTAAACCTAAGACAACTCTTGAATCAATCATCTTTTTGAGCTCTACAAAGTGTATCGTGATTGTGTGTTGTGTGTTCAGAGTGAGTGACAGATTCTTCTCTTCCTTAGATGTGCTACTAAAGCTACATTGCAAAGGCGACTACACCATTGCGTTAGAACGCCAAGCTTGCACGATTTTGGTCTCCTTGCAAAGATCTCTCCATGATCTTTGAGGTGAGTTTTCTCTCCAACCGTGCATCCATTTTATGATTGCTATATGTCATTGCATTCACGGAAAGCCAAGCTACATCTTAGGCATAAGCACTTTGAGAATCCATGACCTATAATTTTGAGCCTCTCTTCATATGCGATTTTCACACAAAGTGGTTGCAGGTAGTAGATTGGGTTAGGGACTAAAGGGTAGTGTCTTCTAAGTGTGTAGACATTATCCCTTGAGCTTCATGACGATTCGATGACGTTAGGAAATGTTTTGGAGAGTTCAAGCATCGTAGGTAAAGCAGCGGTTGTGTACACCTAGTGTGCTTTGAGTTGATTTCCCTTGGTAGTGATTATCTAGAGAAGGTCGAGTAGATGATTGACACCCATCTATTTGTTTCCATGCACCTACAGATCAAGCTCTGCTCTTGGTTGACATCTTGTTTGTTGTCCAAGCAATGTATCTGCCCAAAAACACTCCTTTTGATTGGTTGATGGTTTCTTTGTTGGTGCATCATGTCACATACATATTATGATTACTTTTATCTTTGTGAGACACACTGATTGAACACCACTAGTATGTTGCATTTCATTCATGATCTAAGTTCTCTTGCGTCCTAGCAGCATATTTGCTAGGTGGTCCCCCCCCCCCCCCCCCCCAAGATTTCCAACCCCCCATTGATGATGCCTCTGGGAATTGTCTTGGTGTAGAGGCCACCCGAACTGATTTGCCTCCCTTAAAATGCTTCTCATTCAGTGAGTAACGTGGTTTTAGTTCAATCTTCACGTGCAATCTTAAGTTGATTGTAGCCACTGTGATCGTTTATAAAGCTATACATTTCATGGCCTAGAATCTCATCCAATAGCATGTCTGTAAAGGGCATTGGGAAGGGGTCCTTGATAATCCGAGCAATCAAATTCCTATAATCCACACACACCCTTAACTTGCCATTATTCTTGGGAACTACCACTATTGGAAACAACTAGTCACTGCTCGCCACCTCTATTATGAACCCTGCATTGAGAAGATTGTCTATCTCCTCCTTGACCTTCTTAGCATAGTTGGGGTTCATCTTGTATCTCTGCAGTCTCACTGGTCTAGAATCTGGCTTTAGTGGTATTTGATGTGGCATACCTTTGGATATTCTCCTTTCAAATCAATATATTCCCAAGAAAATACATCCTTGTATTTCTGGAACAGTGCCTTTGCTTTTTCCTTGATCTCTCTCTTCAGGTGCTTATTGATCTTGATCATTTGAGGGTTCTCCTCTGAGTCGAGATTCTTCCACTTCTTGTTCATTTGGAAGTAGCCAATTTGGACCTCCTCCCTTGTGCTTAGCCAATGACTCAGATTCCTTCTCAGTCCTAATACCAACATCATAATTATTGAAGGGATCAATCAATTCTAGTAGTCCATTATGTGTTCTGATCAGCTGCTTGGTTTCCTTGCTCAGAGTCAATATGACTGGTTTCTGGTGCTATTTTGAAAAAAAATATCCTATGCTTGCTGTTCTGGTGGTCGTCCATCTAATAGATGAACTAGGCGTTTCCCAGGATTCAGTTCAGTGAACTGGTATGGGTACTGTCTTTTCTTCCTTTCTGCTTGTTCTTGTCAATCAATAGAGTAATTAAATCTATCTCTGTCAATGGGAAAATGTTCATTGAAGCCAATCCACTTGATCTTCTTAGTGATGTACTTTTTGCGCAGTTCCTCTGGTTTGAGAGCTTTCTTCCAGCTTCTGGTGTCACTTTTATTCTCCTGCTGGATCCCTGAATTGTTAGTGTTTGATTAGCATAATCATGGATTGCTCTAGCCATTCTCAGAATCTCAACCATGGTCTACCTAGAAGCATCCCACAGGCTCCCTCCACATCCAATACCAAGAAGCTGGGCTTGAATTTATTTCTTCCTACTATGAACTACATGTTCTCAATCAAACTTGTGGCTTGAACTACCCTGTGATAAGCCATTCTTACTTTCAATGGTGTTGGTTCCAAATCTTGAATCCCCAATCTCTGCCTCAAATGCTCACCGAGGATATTAACTCCAGCTGCCCATTTAGTATTACTCCAAAAAATGGTTCCCATTGCTTCCTTAGCTTGTATTCTACTTGTATAATTGGGACCTCATCGTCTCCAATGGCTGCCAAGTCTATTGCCCTACTTTTAACTTGCGCCTTTCTGTTTTGTTTGATAAATTTTGCAGCTTCTAGTAATGCGCATCTGATATCATCTAGCTCCACTGTCAGCTTTTGGATTTGTTCACAGATCTTTATATAGATTTCATCCTATTCATTACCAGAACTACAATCTGAACTGAAAGATTTCTCATCTATTTGACTATCTTCACAGTTCCACTGGGATGGCTTTCCTTGTTTGGCCGTTGGCTGACCAGTGGACTCTCTGACTGATCCTTCATGAGTTCAATGCCTCTAGCTTTGATCAAGTCTGATCAGACTTGTCATACTTCCTCAACCAAGCTCTACACTGCAGCTATCAAGGATTCATTCAATCCAGATACTACCTTTTCTCTTGAGTGCTCCTCTTGAGTCCCTAAAGGTTGAGGTTGTAGTTTCTATATTGTTCAAGACTCATAACACTCTGGCTATTCTAGCCTCTTGTTTGCCAGGTTTTCTGTGATTCTAATTTCCATCGCTCCCTGTTCTTGCCATTCATCAACTACTTTTTCCTTGCCTTTGGTTTTCCATGTGGCTCTCTATTGTTCCCACTTCTTGGCTTCAGCAGGTTGCTTCTTTGCAAGTTCATGGTATTTCTTCAATTATAAGTCCTTTACTTTTGGTCACCACCCTTACTATTTTGGGGATTTTTGTTTAGTCCCCTCTGGTTTGGCAATGTTTGGGCACTGAGATGAAAAGTGACCATACTTTCCACATGTATAACAATTTAAGATTTGTTTGCCAAAGTCACCTCTGCCTCTCTCCCTATCAGTACCTCCTTGCCAGTTGCCTTTGCCATTACTAGTACCTGGTACTGGTGTCATTGTCCTTGGATCCACTTGGCCCCTCTGCGTTCACTGCTTCAGGATTTGTCATTGCTATCATTGATAAGTCTTTTCCCTTCTTGAAATGACAAATCTTGATGCCAGAGTTACCCCACACATGCACATAAACCTTGCAATATGTGCATTGTGAGCATTCATTAGATTTTTCGTCTCTAGATTTGCATTTTGAACACCAGATCTCCATCTTTTTGATTGAAGACCTCGTCTTAGCCATTTCAGCAATTTGCGTTGATATCTCTTCCAGCTTTCTGGTCTAGGAACCCTTCTTCTTGGTTTTCCCTTGATTATCTGAGTCACTTTTAGATAAGTTGGAAGTAGTGTTGGACTCTGACCCATCATTTGATGACTTGTTGTCACTAGATTGTGTTGGAATTAGGGTTGCAGAGAAATGCACACAGCTTGGAGAAGACGAAGGAAGCTCAAGGCACACAACTGAGAGTGTGTTACTTAGTGTGCAATGGAAAGATAGATAGCCCTAGAGTGATGGGCGTTTATACAATGCACGGGGAAAAAAACCTCCTAAAGAGGGAAAAAATGCCCTGAGGACATGACCAGTCCACAAAGGGGAGTAAGCCCAAAGCTTTGTGGAAAGCTTCAAGCTTCTCACGAGACAATGCCTTTGTGAAAAGATCTGCAATGTTGTCCTCTGTTGGCACATAAGCCAAGATGATCTCTCCTGCTGAGAGCCTCTCCCTGACATAGTGGTAATGCGCCTCAATGTGCTTTGTGCGAGCATGAAAAATTGGGGTCCTCTCAACTGCCAATGCGCTCTGACTGTCAGTGTAGATAGTGTTGGCAATGTCCTGTCCAACACCCAAATCAGCCATAAGGCATCTGAACCATACACACTCAACCGTAGCTGTGAAGACTACCCTGTACTCAGCCTCACAACTTGAAGTGGCCACAGTAGGTTTCTTCTTGCTCAACCATGATATACATGAACTGCCAAGCATGAAACAAAAACCACTTGTGGACACTCTCGTGTCAAAACAACCAGCCCAATCTGAGTCCGAAAAAGCATGTAAGTCTGGCGGCAATGATCCCCCTTGGGATAAAACAAGCCAAGATGTAAAGTGCCACTAAGGTAGCGAAAATCCTCTTGACAGCCTGCCAATGCTTAGACCCTGGGCTATGCATAAATATGCTGACCTGTGAGACTGCAAACTAAATATCCGGTCTCGTGTTGCATACATAAATGAGGCATCCAACAACAGTTTGGTATAGAGTGACATCTGCAGGATCACCAGCATCATGAAGACTCAATTTCAAACCTGACTCATATTCTAATTGCATGGCAGCCATCCAATTTTTTGAATTTTGTGCTTCGTCAAAAGACAGATGTTCCTCAACATCATGTAAGCTAGACACAGCCAAAGCATAACAATCTGATGCATAAGATGCATGGAGAGAGACTGAACGAGTATGACTAGAAAAAGGTGCATCCAATTTACTGTCACACAAAGTGTGCACCAGCCATTTTGGCATACCTCTAGCCTGCTCATTTTCAGCCCTTTCCTCATCAAGTACATCATGTACATGTGCATCAGTAATAGGCTGATTTGTAACATTTTTGAAAACCCCCATAGGCTGTACATTTGCCTCATTGGAATTTACATTCAAACTTCCACCACTGAAAAGAGGCAACAAAGTGTCATAAATGTCTTGTGAGCTTACATTACTGTCTCTAGTACATGACATCAAGGGTTGAGCAGAATCTTCCACAAACACTACATCCCGTGAAACCAAAATACGCTTTTTTTCCGGATGATACAACCTGTAACCTTTGCTTTCAACACTATAACCAACAAAAACACATTTGACAGCCTTATCATCCAATTTTCTGCGCTGCACTTGTGACACTAAGACATAAGCCAAACAACCAAAAACACGCATGTGCTCAATAGATGGCTTTCTATCATGCCATGCTTCATATGGAGTCAGAGACTGCTACGGTTTTGTAGGACACCTGTTGAGTACATAAGTGGCACACATGACAGCCTCGAGCCAAAATGAATGTGGTAAAGCTTGACTCTTGACCATACATCTTGCCATTTTCGTAAGAGACCTATTTTTCCTCTCAGCAACACCATTTTGCTGAGGCGTATACGGCACTGTACATTGGTGTTTTATCCCACGACTAGCCAGAAATGCATTAAATTCATGAGACATATACTCCCCCCCTCGATCAAAACGGAGGGTGCCCATAGTACATTTCAATACATTTTCAGCCATAGCGAGAAATTGTTTGAAGCACATAAAACCTTAGGACTTCACTTTAAGCGGAAATAGCCATGCATGCCTGAAGTAATCATCAATAAAATTCACGAAGTACAGGTATTTGCCCAAGGACAGAGTTTGCATGGGCCCACAAACATCACTATGCACAAGCTGCAACCTTCATGTGGCCCTAACTGAACCATCCTTTGGAAACTTAGAAGGTTGCATACCCAAAATACAGCCTTCACAAACATGTTTGAAAGGTGCTTCAAGAGGCGGCAAAGAAGCAACCATATCAGATTTCTGCAAACGCAGCAAACTGGAAAAATTCAGATGACCAAAACGTGCATGCCAAAGTTTTGCATCTGAAATAGCCCTTGAATCTGCAACTGCATTTGCAAAATTTTGTCCACACTTGTTATACAAAGTGAGTTTATACAGCCCACGACACAAAAGGCCAGATGCAACAATTTTATCACCAAAACTGAGATCATGAACTGTACATCTGTCATCCACAAATTTGACTACAAGTCCAAGTCAAGCAAGTGCAGATACAGACAATAGATTATTCTTGATCCTAGGTACATAAAGTGCATCAACAAGTGTGAAGGAACTGCCATTTGCAGCAATAAGCACAATCTTTCCAACTCCTTGAACCGGATGAGAGGCATTGTTGGCACAAGTGATTGAATTCCCATTAGGGATAGACTCGAGAGAGGTAAACAATTCATGATGTGAGGTAATGTGCTTTGTAGCACCACTGTCGAAATACCACACATGTGAATTTGCAGCAAACAACTGACAATCATGCATCATGGACAGCAGGATTGTAAGTGCACTTTGCACTAAAAGCCCATTCTAGATCAACATCAACATCACAGTCTCCTTTTACAGAAGACTCAACAATGGATGCATTTGTAGTGGAATCAACATTTGCAGTGGAACCACCCTCTTTCTTCTTAGCCTCTTTAGCCTTCAACTTAGGACACTGCTTGATCAAATGATCATTAGCTCTACAATAGTGGCAACGCATCTTCTTTTTGCCCTTATCACCATAATTTCCAGAAAAATTGCTGCCAATAGAAGCATTAGGAAAAAAAGTTTTGCCACTCGCAGCAAAACCATAAGAAGTGGCTCCATTGTTGTTACCACCCTTTCTTTGAGAAGCAATAAAATCCTGCTCAACTGCAAGCTGTCTAGTCCTGTTTTTTCTGGAAAGTGACTCTTGCAACAACAATGTGCATAATGCATCAAATTTGACAACTTCAGGATTTCGTTGGGTCATTAGTCTCCAGGTACTAGCAAAAGTCTGGTATGAATCTGGTAAGGCATCAAGAACAGTCTGCACAAGGGAACTGTCTGAAATGACTTCACCTATAGAAATAAGTTGCTCATTGATATCCTTGACACCAGCAAGGAAAGTGTCCATATCATCTTCCTCATGCATAATCTTTGATTCCAGCTCTTTACGCAACAAAGCAATTTTAGCCTCATTGCGGATTGCATAAAGACCTGCTAGAATATCCCAAGCCTGTTTTGCAAATTTTGCTGAACAAATGTGAGGAATAATGGTGCACTTCATAGACAACGCAATCAATACATGAGCCTGCGCATCCTTTACATCCCAACGAGCTTGTTCTACCGTAGGAAAAATAACTCTAATAGCAGCAATCCTTGCAACAAGACCTGCCACATCCTCAACATCACCTACATCCTCAGAACCAGGACAAAAATCAATGCCGTGCACAATATTACAGACACCCTTTGACACAAGAACATGTTGCATCATAGAAGCCCACATAGAGTAATTGTATCCATCCAACCTGTCCTCAACAACAAACATCTTGAACACATCTGTGTTGTTGTTGTCAGCCATGGTAAATGCTGCACCACCTGATGTGAAAACTGCCCGCAAAGAGGAGAAACAAAGCGGGAACAACACGTGCTATATAGCACAAGCCGTAGTAGACTGTAAGACACCTGTTCTATAGAAAACGGCACTGACAGAAATTCTACACAAAATGATGAGATTGCCTGTGCAGACCTGCTGTAGTGGAAACAAAGGCCGAAATGAGCCCGACTCAAAAATCTGAGAAACCTAATCTCTTTGAGTAGTCCCAAAATTTTTGTCGACCTACGAACGCTTGCCAAACCTCACAGAAATCGGAGAAAGTGAGCAGGCATGTGTTGGCGCAGCTAGCGACTAAGCCCGGGAGGACGCAACCTGCTCCAATACCAATTGTTGGAATTAGGGTTGCAGAGAAACACACACAGATTGGAGAAAATGAAGGAAGCTCAAGGCACACAACTGAGAGTGTGTTACTTAGTGTGCAATGGAAAGATAGATAGCCCTAGAGTGATGGGCATATATACAATGCACGGGGGAAAAAACCTCCTAAAGAGGGAAAAATGCCACGGCGGTCCTAATGTGTTCACACACATCACTACCACATGTATATGGTAACAGATTGTCTTCTCTTGTGGCTCTTCTCCTTTTTGGCTTGTTGTTCCAACTTCAATGCCCTTTGAATCAGATATTAAATTTCTTTTGTGGGTGCTGGAACCTCCTGTTCCCCTAACTTCTTGCTTTTGAAACCATTAAGGGACTAGGCTTGCATCCTTTTCTCTGATGGAAGCTCTTACAATTGTCTGGTCAATTCCTTAATCTTTTCTACATAGCTTCTGGCGGACAACTTGCCTTGCATGATCTTATCCAGTTTGCACATTATATCCTCATCACCCCTATTATCTGAATAATCCAAGTGAAAAGCTTTAAGCAGTTTATGGTAGGATCTAAGTTGGCAAGCTGGATAGTGGTAGTACCATTTTCTACCTGCCTCCTTTAGTGTGTGAGGAAAATATTCCCCCCATTCGTCCTCATCTATGTCCTTGAGTTCAACATACTATTCAAAAGCTTGGATGTGTACATTTGGGTCATCTTTCTTGCCTCCTTTGAAAGTTGAAGGTGAGTGGATTGTGGTGACTGGATCTGGTTTTGTGAGCTGGCTTTCTATCTTTGGATCTTATTTTTGTGTAATGATCTGTATTAGATTTCTAGTCCTTGTTATCCTCGATGTGAGTCATTGTGTCCTCTTCAGCTTGCTTTGTTGATTTATGTCTTGCTGACCGATGACTTTGCTTACTATCCTCGCTTTCCTTAGTGGGTTTTCGGCTTCGCTGAGATCCATGAGACCGGGTCCATCTTTTTGCTCTCTCTATACGTCTATGCCTGGAATGAGTAGAATGTTGATAATCCCTTGATCCATCTGTGTCATTTCCGGGTTCTCTCTCACAATCAAAGCCTCGCTCACACTTTCGGATTGGGTTGACACAGTCCGGATTATCCATGAATTTGGTAGCTCGCCTTCTGCCACGTGAAACTGGTCTGGACGGCATTGTCAATATCTGGAAACTCTAACACCAAATATGAGATAATTCATTTGTCAAGATCAACTTAGCTCAAACCACCGTGATCGCCAGAATGAACCCTAACAGCTATTCCACGCTGGTCAGTTAGAGTTATTCAGATCAGACAAAGACTTTAGATTAGAAAAGACTGGAATGAAATGTAAGATTGGAACTGAAATATAGACTGAACTAGAAACTGAGATTAAACACTAAAACTGGAGATTGGAACTTGAATATATTAGGGTTAGTGTAAGCCAATACAACAGTGTGAGCCAAGTCTGTTGCAAGCTCAACTAGGGTTACAAAGATACAAGAGCATAAAGAACTCTAGAAGAGATATCGAGAGAGAGATCCCACGAAATGAATAGTGGGTCCTATTTATAGCCACCGGGTTGGACCTCTGACGACTGTGCATTGTATCAGTTATCGCAGTAACTGGCCTTTGTAATTAGTTGTTCCCACCATCTACAAGGTGTTCTAGCTGGCTCTTGACGAAGTAAAATTCTCTCTATCTATGGTAGAGAGGAGGTGGATGGGTGAAGCGGTTGATGGGTCCAGTGCTCTACTAGTCATTTACATTTTTGATGTTATGGTATACCCATATTCTGTTATTGCATTAATTTATGGTTTCCTATTTCATTTAGATGGAGCATGTAAAGATTCTCTTTTTTCATTCTTCTATGTTTGTGCGCACTCTATTTCACTCTCTCTCTCTCTCTCTCTCTCTCTCTCTCTCTCTTCCCCCAATGCAGTGTACACATATATTCACCCTCCACTTGGTCATTTTCTCGGGTACGCTTTTATTCATACCACCCATTCAAAGGTAGCACTAGTTGCTAGGTGCCTCTTGATGCCGTCTGGCTCATCACTTAAACTCCATGCTAAGCCGGACGCCGAGAACTCCTCCCCTTTGTAAACGCTTTTGCAACTCTGTTGTATATTGAAATTTCATCAATTTACAAATTGTGTAATTTTTGCATAGGCCCTTGGGAAAGGGTATCTCTCAAGAATAATGGTTGTCCATGGCTCAAGTATGTATCTTAAGTAAAATTTTTAGTATTATATTTACTTATGATATGTGACCTAAATAAATATAATGCTAAAAGGTTTACTTAGGGTATATACTAATAGGCCAGTCAATTTTTGAAAGCAGGTGAATTAAATGGAATCTGAAAAGATGCTTGCAAAAGGTTTACTTAGGGTATATACTAGTAGATTTGGAACAAAATTTATGTAGGAAATCACCTACATCGATTCCCAGGAATCTTGGTAGTGATGATTAAAAAAAAAAACTATTAGAATGACCTTTTACTTAGGGTACATACAAGTAGGTTTCAAAAACGACTCATTACTTTCAAGATTCCTTGGAATCTATGTAGGCGATTTCCTACATAGATTTCTTTGAAAACCTACCGGTATGTACACTAAGTGAACCTTTTAGCATTATATTTGCTTAGGATATGTACCTTAAGTAAACCTTTTAGCATTATATTTACTTAGAGTATGTACCTTAAGTAAATCTTTTAGCATTATATTTACTTAGGGTATAATTGAGTAGGAAATATCCATTTTGAAAAATAAAAGAGAAGAGAATCTTCTTAAATTATCTCTCTTATTTCATTGAAAAAATGAGATCTCATAGCGGTCTCTCTCTCTCTCTCTCTCTCTCTCCCTCTCTCTCTCTCTCTCTCTCTCTCTCTCTCTCTCTCTCTCTCTCACACACACACACACACAACACACACACACCTCACATTCACATGCGGCGCCCCATATCCCGCTGAGACTACAATCACTCTCTCTCTCTCTCTCTCTCTCTCTCTCTCTCTCTCACATGGCTCTCCATCCCGATGAGAACTACAATCTATGCACCAGCCTTCTGCAAGAGTGGAGAATTTCATGATGCATTGCAAGGGAAATTGAAGGGTGGACATGCAAGCTAACATGGCAGCAGTCAATCTAGAATGAAACTAAAATGAATCAACTGAGTCCTGCTTGTGCTCTCTCTCTCTCTCTCTCATCTCTCCGTCTCTCTCTCTCTCTCTCTCTCTCTCTCTCTCTCTCTCTCTCTCTCTCTCTCTCTCTCTCTCTCTCTCTCTCTCTCTCTCTCTCTCTCTCTCTCTCTCTCTAGCAGAGGCCAGGACATGCCCCCTGTGTGACATCGAGCCTGAGACAGAGTTGCACTACACATGCCACTGCCCCGTCTACTACGAGATACGAGGCCGCTTATTGCTTTTTCAGAGAGGGCTTTGGACCATTCTCTAGAGTCATGCGGTACGAGGATCAGAGATGCCTGGGTTTGTTCTTGCTCGAGCTGCACAGACACAGAGAGAGCCTGATGAGAGGAGAGGCTAGCCAGTCTCAGAGACAAATCACAGACTTCTTTAGAGCTGCCACTGGACACCCAAAGAGTTACTACCACAGCAGAGCTCGTTGCTTTACACCAGAGGCATATTGATTGATCGAGCGACTGAGCTGGGGAGATCCAGACACCGACGACTGTGGAGGACTACACAGCATCGACGGAGGTTGCATCAGAGGTTTTGGGTCACTTTGGCTCGACATGCACGACGCCCAGCCAGACTATTGACCATGGAGGAGATTGATGAGATCCACCAGTGTGACCGATGCTGGATCTCATGTGATCTAGCTATCCCAGCTAGTTGTTTAGCTGCCAAGCATCCACACCTAGCATTTTAGGATTCCATAGTATTTTATTTTGTTATTTTGTCATTTTGTCATCTTGTTACTCTGACTTTGTATCAGATCCACCACATTGTAACTTTCTGGTCTCATAGGTCACTTTGGCCTTTTGAAGACGTTAATATAAATTTTATTATTTCATTTCTCTCTCTCTCTCTCTCTCTCTCTCTCTCTCTCTCTCTCTCTCTCTCTCTCTCTCTCTCTCTCTCTCTCTCTCTCTCTCTCTCTCTCTCTCTCTCTCTCTCTCTCTCTCTCGGGTGCACCTTGAGGACAAACAATCAGCAATTTGCGAGGGGATGAGTGCTTAGGAAATTGCAGCACCGCCATGGCATACCTTCCAAGGGGGGCTAGGTGAGGCATGCTTTGCACAGAGGAAGAAGTAGAGATAGGCGAGTGTTGAAAAATTAGATGCGATAGCATCTTTGTAAGTATTGATTTTTAGGGCAGATTCAGACGGAGCTGACGAAAACCTCCCCCTTGTTCACAAGAGGCGATGGTAATTTTTAATTTGGTTTTTCTACATTTTTGGAATCCAATGAACGTTAGCGTGCTGGTTTGACTCCATCGCTTGCACACCACTGATCTAAGTTCAATCTGCAATCTCCGTACTCCTCGCTGAAAAGGTGGTGTCAGAGAGCTTGTGGAAGGTGGTGACAGAGAGCTTGTGGGGGGTGGGCCTCATCACTATATCACACGGGCATGGTCAAATGGGATCAATGGTGGAGGAGGAAAATGTAGGGCGTGCCAATCGTGGACCGTCAGATTCGACATTTTTCCCGAATTTACTAGTCTGCCCGAATTTACAAATTTGCCCCGAATTTACTACTCGGTCCACATTTACAATATGACATACTCGAATCACCTATATTTCAATGAACGCATGCGGGCGTAGTGGTTAGTGCTCATGGCTCGTAGTGGGGAGGTCGGGTTCAAGATATGGGTGCGGACTGCCCCGACTTCACAAGCCTACCCGAATATACTTTTCTCCCCAATTTTACCAAATGTCCCGAATTTACAAATGTGCATCTAGAGGTCCGAATCACCTCAAGCGTGGATCCCATTTGAAGCTGCCCGTGCGAGATAGTGTGGAGGGGAGGTGTTGGCAGAGAATCATTTGCTCAAACGTAGGGGTACTACATTCCCGACCCAAAGAATAGAGGGCGGCGTCTGTCAAAGTCAACGATGCGGAAGCATAAAACAATGGGGAGAACACACGAGAAGAGAAACAGAGAGAGATACTGGTGAACCAACCAGCCTTGGCAATGAATTGATGATTTACAATGGGGGCAAGGTGGTGCTTATATACGCACCTTCTCAAATTGCCCCACCCATGAATTGACAGATAAGGAAAATAAATACCTAAAGCAAAAATAAATATTGGGATCACATTGGGCTATTCACTTGAGATGCTGTTACTTTAATACCCTCTCTGGAGCTCATAGTGGACATATGTGGGAAGACCATGGTGATGAAGAAGCTACCATGGACACCCCAACAACTGTACACTCCAATGGATACACCTCGGTTATGCCTTCACCAATCTTTACTTGATAAGAATGCCATCTTGAGCACATAGAAAATTGATTTTTTTTAGACCACACTACGTCCAAGAATCCCCATTTGTAAATTGTGGACACATCACGTCGAACTAGACAATAAACTTTGAAACACAACTTGTCTATAATCCGGCCAACATTAATGGATTGGTGCACTTATCCATAGTGTTTTTAGATACGTCTGATTGGTTCCTTGCGAGATGCATGTGCATTGAACTCCGACCCACATATTCAAACAACGATAACTTGGACTCCAACACATGGGCCCAAATCATTTGTAGGGAGCTCCTTTTTATCCCTCTTTGCTGCTCAAAAGCCTCTCTCTGGTTGAAGCATGTTGCGAAACCACCATTTGACTAGAAATCTGGCGTTGTGGCCACCACTATGCATGCCATGCTGATCTCCCCTGTCAAATCTTAATCATCGTTATCTGTATATCCAACTTGCCTTTGACTTTGTCCTTTTGTGAGTCCCTGCTTTTTCCTTTGGCATTGCATTCCTGAGCCAAACAATGCGTCTTCTCGCATTTATAACAATGGGTATCAGACCTTGTGGGCACCGAGGCAGCTAACTGAGCACTGATTCTGTCAAGCTTGCCTTTGCCTCTGTCTTCTGGCGAACTCATGCATTTTCTTTTGGCTTCACAATCCCGAGCCAAACAATTCGACAATGTCCTTGAGAATTTTACAATTGCATAGGCCACTAATTGGGTACTGGTCGATCCACTTTCCATAGCGGATAGTTTGGGTTGTTCATTCGAGGTGGAAGCTTTGCACAAAAACTTATTATCTTTGCCTTTTCCATTTCTCTCACTGTATTTGTTGGAGAAGCCGAGACCATGCGGGTACCTGTTTGGCACAAGTTTGACTCTTGCAAACTGTCCCCAGGCCCCACCAAATGTCTAGCATTTCAAGATGAGGGGGAGGGAAAATCTCACCAAAAATTTTGTCGTGGGTACCCTTGTCGTAGCCTTTTAAGATGATTTTGCAGGAACCGGAGATGGATGTAGCCCGGGAGCCTCTTAGAGGCTTCGTTTTAGAATGCTGCCTCAACAAGCCTTCCTCCTCTGTTGAGTGTTTTGAAACACTCTATCAAATCAAATCCCTCTCATTGTCGGCATCTTAGCATGCTCGTCAGGACGTTGCCGTGACCGCTGCCGTTGTCAAGCATCGCTATCGATTGTGCATCAAAACGCAACACCGCGGGGGGGGGGGGGGGGGGGGGGTTGTCTTTTACATCACACCAAAGTCCTCCAAAATGCTAGGGTTTCAAGATGCTACCCGTCTACGCCCTACAACTCCATGAGCTCAAAGGTCTTCTCTTCAACATGCTAGTCCTCTCCACGATCAACGACCATGAAGCTCTGATACCATGTCAAATTCGACGATGAAGAAGCGTAGAGCAACAGGGAGAATACACAAGAGAGAGAAAGAGAGAGAGATATTGCTGAACTAACCAACCTTGTTGATGATTTACAATGGGGGTAAGATGGTGCTTATATACTCACCTTAGCAATTTGCCCTACCCAAGATTTGACAAATAAGTAAAATAAATACGTAAAGTCAAAATAAAATTTGGGATCATATTGGGCTATTCACTTGAGATGCTATAAATTTAATAGCATCAACCCTGCAAAACCAAGAACAGAGCGGACACTTTTGCAACATTGAATGTAGCAAAGCATCGATCTCTCCATCTTGCTGATCACAGTCATACGAGCTCTGCCAAAAGATAGGGAACTATTAGTTCATGCCTTCAGTTGTTCTACGCAAAGTGTGAATAGCCTGCTCTATAAAAGGTTACAAGTGCGCTCGATGCATCAGCGTGGTCTGAACAGAGGCTTACCATCGTTCATGACTATTACCCACTTCCAATTACCAATCACAAATAGTTATCTAGATAGATTACCCTTTTACCATCAACTTTTTAATTGTCTTGAGATCTTTATGGATGAAGTTTGAATGCACATTCATTCAAACTATATCAGAGCATTGACAAGCTTGATGCGCTTTGTCCTCAGGCACCTCATGAGTGAAAGTGATGTGTCACATCAATGTGATTTGTCTCCACATTAAACACTAAGGTAGATTGCATATTAATAAGTACCTACATAGCTTCCTTGCTAGCATATGGCATAACACCATACTTTGCTTCTCTGATAGATTGAAATGTATAATCTTGCAAAGAAAGATTGCTATGAACTGCACCAATGAATTCTCTGACATAGACCTTTTGTTGTCCACATTCCTTGCATAATTTGTATCCATATAACCAGCTACGTCTCCATCATTGCCTCCAAAGAAAATACATAAGTTCTCTTTGGTACCATTCAAATATACATCACCATAGCCTTCAAGGACTTAAAATGGTTCTTTCCAAAATGTTCATAAACTTGCTTACAACTCCCACTACAAATGCAATGTTTGTACAAGTCCCAATATGGCATACATCAAAGAACCAACAATACATGCATATGGAATCGTGGTCATCTCATTCCTTATATGACAAGATATGGGACATTTTCCTTAGGCGAGTTTCGCCAATAAAGGGAATGAAGTAGAAATTGGATCCCCCCTCCCCCCCCCAAAAAAAAAAAACAAAAAACAAAACACTTCAATACACAAAAGGGTACTCTTTTTGTGACTAGTAAAGAACATTCTTTGCCTTGTCCCACATAAATATGGTTTGTTGTCAAAGTTCTTGTGTTACTTTTCCTTCAATGCATCTACCTCAAGGATGTGTTTCCAAGTTATGAGCATGCCATACACATAAAGGATCAAAATCAATAGACTAGCAGGGACTAGCATCTATAGCTTTCTTTGTATAGTGGCAATGACCTTGAGACTTCATAAAAGTAGCAAATTTTTGGTACCATTCCCTTGTGGAATGAGCTTGTCACTTCTGATTCTAGGTTTGAGATTAAGAGTCAGATATCAGATAAGATATAGAGGAAACAATTTCACACTTCAAATGAACATAGGAAATCAGATATGAATTGAACTGAAAGTACAAAGTTAGATGTACCATTTCCTTGTGGAATGAGCTTGTCATTTTTGATTCTAGGATGGAGATTAAGAGTCAGATATCAGATAAGATATAGAAAAAAAAGATTTAGACTTCAGATGAACATAGGAAATTGAACTAAAAGTACAAAGTCACATGTATTGAACTAAAAGTACAAAGTCACATGTATTGGAGATAATATATTCAGATGATGAAATAGAGTACAACTTGCACCAAGTGCTAATTACAACATCTTAATGACAATAGGAGCAATAGCTCAATGATTTCAAAGACTCAAGATAGCATAACAGGTGACAACAATCCCCAAAATGAAAGTAGCAAATCCTATTTATAGGTACCCGTGCTGGGTTTTGACTGACTGTGCACTGATACAATTATTATAGTAATTACTATCATGAATGCTAAACCCAACTATGTATAAGTGTTTGTATAGAGACGTTTCCCACTATTTACATCTTCCTCCGTTTTTTTGAATTTTGGTGTATTCCAAAAATTCAGCTAGCGCACTTATGTCAACATCTGTGCTTTTGTTTATCTAGAGCTTTCTTCATAGTGGTCTTCTTAACTATCTGGGGTGGACTTTGAAGTGTTCTAGGTTGACCACGTCCTTGAGCGCTCGAGCCAATGCTCTCCTTCTGGATGATTCGATAAATGGCCTCCTTCTCCAATTGCTCCCTGCGCTCAATCATCATCTCCACTTCATAAGGTGTTAGCATGTTATAGGTTTTTGTGTCAGGATCATACATTGTCTTGTTGACTCAAGTGAGCCTAGATTTGGCCAACTTGTGACATATTGACGCAGTATGCATCCAACTAGCTGGATCTTGCTGGATCCAACCAACCAGCTAGATCTGGTTGGTTGGCCCTGATGTGAGCTTCAAAGAGTATTTTGGCCATCTCTCTAAATTGGAGTTCGGAGCTTGCTTTGTTGCAAGTTTTTTGAGGCTTTCATTGAGAATTGGAGCAATTCATTGGTATACTTAATCAGCATGCCAATCTGGCTCTACCATTGCATCATCATTTCTTCGAAGTTGATTGGTCGTCTTTCATTTTTGACACTCATTCAACACATTCTTCCAGGCTACCCACAATGCCTTCCTCTACTCATACTATTCTTTGATTTGATCTACAATTTTGATACATCGATGTTGATTAGTTGGTTCATTTTACTTGGGGTATAACACCGGGTAAAACCTAGGAAGTTCATCCTCCTTCATTGGAAAAGCATACATTAGCATAGGAGAATCAAGTACTACTTCAATGTAGTTCAGGACTATGTGGTTCTCTTGTTGCATCATCTGCTCAAAATACAAACCAGGTGAAAAACAAACTCTTCAACGTAGTCTCCTATTCTCTGAGACTCATTCTCACTTTAAGGCCTCTCTGGCTGGATACATTTTTCTCCAAAAAATTTGTGAATTTTTGATGCAACAGCCGTTTGCAATCTACATCTTAGTCAACTGCATCTCTAATTTGATATCCTTCATACACTTATAAGACAACCGATTTCCTAGTAGCATCTCCAACTGGATACCCAAGCTGTGCACATTCATCGTAGTTATTTATTGAGCGTGAGGGATCACCACCAGATCATCTTTAGTCAGCAAAATTTTGGAACCCTATCCAAAACCTAAATCACATTCCGACCTGGGTGTAGTCTAGAGGATGGCTATTCATGGTAACTAATAATATAAACACTGCTCAATCATCCTCTTTTCCCCCACAAAAATAATCTTCAGATCCAAATACATATCATCATCATGTAAGGAATTTTGGATTTGAAGGGCTTTCTCTTGATGTAGGCTCTTGTTCAAGATTAAACATTGATTAGAGTAGTCTGGATTGACATTCATCTCAATCAACCTTGCCTTCCCTTTCTCCACTTTTCTCAGTGCCCTACTCTACTGCTCACCTACTAGAGGGAGATCCAGTGTAGCCTTCTGTTGTCCTTGTTGGTTATGGTGGTTACCCTGATGTTTCCCTTGCTTAGCGGATTGGTCTGTGGTGGTACCCTTGGTTCCTTCATGCGTGGTGTTGAATTGGTTTCCCTGTTGCCGAGCTCAAAGCTGGAGGAGGTGGAGGGGATTGGACATCGTCATCATCCTTCTTATCTAAAACTCCCACCCCAGTCTCCCTATCTTTATCCTACTCATCATCTTCATCTTCTTTATCCTCATCCACATTGTGAGTTAGATGTTCAATGAGGGCTTCATTGGAAAATGTGACAGTATAAACTAAAGTTTTCTCTTTTGAATCCTCCTTTATGGTAATCAACCGATTTTCCAAGTCTTCAAAATTCAAAGTGAGATTTCCATCAGTATCAGATATATCCTCCATGGATTGGTAAATGCATTTATTGAGGATAGATTGTTTCAATACAATATGCACTTCCTTTAAACTATTGCAGACTATAAGTATTCTTTTGGTCTAACTGCACCCTCTCCATACTCATATCCTTGGTTAGTCTCCACTTATCCGCACTCAGAGTGGAGTTTTGGGTCTTTATCTATTCCACCTATTGTTGAAGTGCCTTGATGGTATTGTGATCCTGCTCGTGTCTACATTCTACATTACTAAATATTCTTTCTTTGAAATGATCTCTTTCCTTTGTTTTTCAGACTTGAGGACCTCTCTTTCCAATTTCGCCTCAATACAGGTTATGTCAGACATTGCTTGACAGAAGTCTAGGCTTGCATCATCTAATCAATGGAATTTACTATAGTGTTCCAACCCGTATGGATCATCACTACATAGCTATTTGTAATAGTCTTTGGATCTAACTTATCAGCTTTGTATGTAATTACTAGGCTTTTATATGAAACTGGTAGCTTCTAAGATGTGTCCATGACCCTACTGTCTACCAGTTTATTCATTTAAAGTGCCTATAACCTATCCATTGATGTTTCAATGACAGCGGAGGTGACAACAATGGACTGTTTAGAGGTGCTTTGGACTCTTCTACAATCTAATTGAAGTCTTTGGGTTGGTGCCTTGCAACACAATTACTATTGCCTCGAATGTTCCAAGAGCTTTTTCAAAAGTAGATTCTGTTGTTTTCTCAACTATTGATGTGGCGGAAATTTTCTTACTGTTGCGAGCACTAAGCTGATCCCATAACTTTTTGATGAGCTTTTGCTTCTTTGTTGCTGGTTTAGATGTCCAAACTTCATCCTTACCCAAATCTCTTTTGGCTCCAAGTGTGACCAGAGTCGTTTGCTCTATCTAAGATCTTAGATCACTAGTGAGGGGAGTGGATCCCCGTGCTAGTGTGCATGCAGGAAGGGGGAAGGAGAAGAGGAGAGGAGAGAGACCAAGCCTTTGGGGGAAACACACAGCCAGTGTTTGTTTGTGTCTCCTTTATTCTTTTTGTATGTAGAAGGAATACAAGGGTTAGTGAGTTAGTGAGGGTAGGGGGTGTTAGGGCAGCCAGCGACAAGGCCTTTACCCAAAATCTCCCACTTAAAGTCCAATGTGATCGTAAGTGGTGACTAGAACTAGTATGTACATCCATGAAGCACGCCAGCTTCACCCTTATTCAAATTTGCTCATCCTACACCCATTAAATCGATGCACATTACAAAATGCTCCGTAGCTAGGCTCTTCGTAAGAGAAATTTGCTACGCTTTCATCAGTGTGTATCTTAACAAGCTCCAAACGCTTATTCGTCAATGCATCTCAGATGAGATGTTACCTCACCTCAATGTGTTTTAACTTCTTGCCAAAGCAATGGCACTCTGACTATCACAATGAAAAACTGAAACCTACTAAATGTCTAGATCTCCCACTAGACGAGCCAACCATATAGCTTCCTTGTTGGCATTTGACACTGCAACGTACTCAGCCTCTATAGTGGAAGAAGACATACAATCTTGAGAGAGATGATCTCCAAGAAATGGCCCCTCCTACATTCGAAAATGTTGCCAAACTTAAATCTTTATTGTGCTCTGCAACCCGCATAATCTGCATCTGTGTAACCAACAATAGATGCATCACCATTACTGAAGCGTACAGTTAGCCATATATCAACTAACCACTCCCACTGCAAATTCAATGTTTGGCCTTGTAGCTACCATATCATACATTAGATTGCCTACAACCAAAGAGTATGGAACACTTGCCATTTTTGCTCTATTAGCATCCGACATAGGAGAATCTTCCTTGCTAAGTTTCAAATATGATGGTAGTGGGTTATTCACTGTCTTCCCCCCCTGCATATTGAAATGTTCTAAGACCTTGTGGATATAGGATTCACGTGATAAGAATGCTTCTTTTCTTGTCTCTCTTGATACTCATACCAAGAAAATGATTTGCTTCACCCAAATTCTTCATATCAAAGTTTTTGTTCAATATTTGCTTTAATTTGGAAATCTCCTCTCAGTGGACTTTCCTACAATGAGCATGTCATCTACATACAAAATGAGAATGACCAAAGAACCATCACTAAGTTTCTGTGTATACAAGCAGTGATCCTCTTGACTCCTTCTAAAACCCTTGGACCGCATAAATGCATCAAAATTTTGATACCATTGCCTTGAACCCTGTTTTAAGCCACAAAGTGTTTTCTTGAGTTTGCATAGAAGATCCTCCCTACTAGGGTGTTCAAAACCTTCAGGTTGCTTCATGTAAACATCCTCTTCTAGATCCCCATGAAGAAAGGCTATCTTCACATCTATTTGGACAAGTTCCATGTCCTCAATGGCTACTAGGCCAAGCACTATATGCAATGTAGTCATCCTAACTATGGGCAAGAAGTTTTTGTCAAAATCAACTCCCTTCTATTGGTTGAATCCCTTAGCAACCAATCGAGTCTTGTACTTAGATTGTGGATTATTTGATGTAAACTTTTACACATTTGCAAGGTAAGGTATGCTTGCCTTATAGAAATTTAACTAAGTCCAATGTCTCATTAGTGACAATCAAGTTGCACTCACATTGAATGGACTACTCCCACTCGATCTTGTCATCCATTTGCATGGCTTCTTTGTAACAAGATGGCTCACTGTAATCAATCAGCATGACATAGCCCCCGACCTTGGCTAAAATCGCTAAGGTCAATATGAGGATCTAGTAGATCACCTCAAGGCCTAATAATTGCTCTTTGCCCTATCAATTGGGGCTCTACTAGTGGAAGGTACATCACTAGGCTTCTGAGTTTTCACAGAATATGAGGGAATAACCTGAATGTGACTTTTCTATACTCAACCTCTTTGATAGGTTTTTTTGTGCATTTTTACTCATTGAAGATAAAATGTGAACTGTGAATTACTTTGCAAGATTTTGGGTGCCAAAGATGATATCGGAAAATGCACTTGTGTGACTTTGGGTCTAGTTTTTTTCGAAGTTCTTTGGGCACATGTGCATATGACTCCAAACACGCAAATGATCATAATGTGGTTTCTTTCCAAACCACAAATACTCTAGAATCTATTAATTCAATGGCATACTAGGTGATTGATTGATAATATGTATTGTTGCCAATACTACCTCTTCTCAAAAGGTTTGAGTCAAATTTTCCATAGAAAGCATGGTTGTGACTCGCTTCATTCTTTCTGCAATTACATTGTGATTAGGTGTGTAATGTGCACTAAGATGCCTCTTAATAACTCTCTTACTATAGAAATTATTGAATCCTTGGAGACATATTCTCCACCATTATCAATCCTCAAGCTGTAGTAAACTTCTTTCCAGATTGATTTTCTACTAGTGCTAAGAATTTCTCGAAAGTAGAGAAGACCTAATCCTCATATCGCAAAGGAAAACCCACACCTTCCTAGTGGAATCATCTATGAAAATCACAAAATAGCTAGCTCCCCCTAGAGACTTGGTCTACATAGGATTGTAAATGTTGCTATGCACAAGCTCTAGTGGCTGTATACACTCCCTATTCAATGGGGATGAGGTGGTCCTAGTTTGTTTACCAGAAATGGAGTGCTCACATATAGAAAAGTCAGAATAACTTCACACAGGAAAGTAACCAAAATGAGCTAGTGTTTTCATTCCCTTTTGGCTCATATGGCCTACCTGGATATACCATAACTCAGTAGATGGAAGCTCATCTATGGATATACAATCCTCTTTTACACACAAAACAAACATAGAGTAAAGTGTTCCATGTTTCAAACCCTTAAACATCACAAAATTTGCCTTCTGAATTGGTGGTTGTTCCCCGAGTCATCAAGCTGACGAGTAGATAAAAAAAAATTTGTTGACCTGGGAACATGTCTAACATTCTTGACTATGAATTATGTGCCATTTTGCATGACTAGCTTGATGTCTCTAGCACCATGTATTTTGAGCTCATAGGCATCATCAAGCTTCACTCTGCCACCCACCAGTATGTGCATACGTAGAGAACCATTCTTAATGATGTGTCACATTGAATTTGGCTTCAAAATCTCTGACTCGATTTTTATCAAAGCTAGCATCTTGTGCAATAAGAGCATATAGACTAAGATCTGTTGCTGTAAAGATGAGAAGCTTGATGGCGCCACTTGGGGATAATTCACAAAGGGTCCCATCCCTCACTTTATAAGTTTCTTAGCATGTTGTTGCAATGTATAAACCAGGACATAGTCTCTTGTTTTAAACTCTTTCGAGCGTACATGCTTATTGAAAAATTCTTTTTGCCTTAGAGCATAGATAGAAGCTATAGATTTTAAGCAAAGCTCATCCAGCTTTTCAAGGTCCTCTAGCCTTGAAGATAATTCATGGCCCGTCCATTCAAGTTGTTTAGCTACCCGTAGTGTTGGGATCAGGAATTCCATAGGCAAGATAGCATTAAGTCCGAACACCATGTTGTATAGTGTTGTTCCAACAGAGGTTTTGTAGGCTACTCTATAAGCCCACAACGTAGAGTGTAACTTGTGATCCCAATTGCAAATCAGACACTGTTTTAGTCAAGACAGTGCATAGAGTTTTGTTTGTAGCTTTCAACTATCCATTTGCTTGTGGATGATATGACACAGACTTCTTGTGAACTACCATGAATCCATCTAAAAGGTTTTCAATGACTTCACTAATGAAATGTGTGCCATGATCACTGAAAAATTCTATGGGTAGGCCATACCTAACAAATATATTTTTATATAGAAACTATGCAGTGGTCCTTGCATCCGCTTTTTGTGTGGCCTTTGCTTCAGCCCATTTTGTGAGATAGTTTATAGCCACAATGATATATTGGGAGTGAGATAAGCGGAGGGTGAAATTGGTCCAACAAAATCTATGCCCACTTAGCAAATTCTCTGGCTTCCATCATTGGCCATAAGGGCATCTCATCTCTCCTTATTGGGACCTTGGTATGCTGACAAGAATAAAATCTCTTTACGTATTCAGCAACTTTCATGTACAATGTAGGGCACCATATTCCCACGGTAAAGACATTTTTTGTCGTCTTGTCCCCCAAGAAATGGACTCCACTGATTCCTCCATGTGCTTGCTCTAGGATTTGCAAGTACATGTCTTCAATTGCACATATCTTAAGCAGATTGTCTTTTCCTCTCTTATACAATTGATTTTCAATTAGTGTGAACTCTTGAACCTTGATTTCTATAGCTCTCTGTTGTTCCTTAGAGGTATTTTTAGGAAACTTGCTCGTTGTTAGGTAGTCAATTATGTACTGGGTCCATTTTGGTGCAATTGTTACTGAAACAGTGTAGCATTTTCTACCCATGGTTTTGTCCTACAGGCTGCACATTTAGTGACGTACATATGAACATCAATTTTCATAGTTGGCCAATAAACTCCTAACTATTTCAAGCACTGGTATGTCTTCATTTGAGAGCAATGAAATGCTAAGCCTTGAACATGTGCTTCCACAAGATAGCAATTGTACTCCTCCGGACTTATGCATAATCATAAGGTGTTTTTGAGTCTTTTACATTCCTACCCTGTTTTATTAAACTCACCTCCATATGATAGTATATTGACTATCTCCTCCGACCACTTTGGTATCATTTCAATGTTGAAAAGATATGCGTCAGACATGTCATCATCTACCCCTTCTGGAGCTTCCCCATTTGGTAATCTAGAAAGATGATCTTCTCGTAGATGTATCCTTGATCATTTTTTACCATGATATAAAATCAAATCTTCCTTGATGATGAAACATAGAACAATTCGTTGGTGTGCATGGTTTGTTTACAGGTAGAGGTGGGCTTGATGATCGGTAAAAAACATGAACGTGTTTCAAGGTGATAATGTCAAAATTTCTTAACAGCATGTATCATCCCAAGCCCCTCCCTCTCATTCCGTGGTGGTAGTTCTTTTCAGCACTATTAAGCTGCCTGCTTGCATAGCAGACTGGAAAATCCATTTTTCCAAGCCAAAATGTATCCAATAGCAAATGCCAAAGCATCAATATAAACATGAAAGATTTTTCCCCCCATCAGTGCTTTCAGCATTGAAGCATATATGAGTGCTTTCTTCATTTTTTGAATGAGTCCTCACACTCATTCGTCCATACAAAGGCCACTATAAGTCTGTACAAGGGTTGGGCAATAACTGCATACATGTGTATAAACCTCCCATAGTAACCACAATGTCCAATAAAGCAATGACTTTCTTTGCATTGTTTGGTCTAGGCTGCTCCACAAGTTCTTTTATCTTGTCCAAGTCGGTAGATATAACGTTATCTAAGACAATATGTCCCAGGATTCTGCCGTGTCTAACCATGAATATGCAATTTTCTAGGTTGAGACAAATTCTATAAGTTTGGCACTTCTCCAATACTTTTCTTAGGTGCTATGTATGTTCATCTCTCAAGAGAGAATGCACACATAAGTCGTCCATGTAAATTTTCAAGAAAATACTTAAGTATTCCTTAAAGGCATGTGCCATCAACCTCTGAAATGTTGTTGGGGCATTGTTCAAGCCAAAAGTCATCACCCTATATGCACATATTCCCCATTCCATGGCAAAATCTGACTTGTATTGAGCTTCAAGAGCAATTAGGAGTTGGTTATATTCTGAGTATCCATCTAAGAAGGAGTACGCCCGCTTACCTGTCACTAGTTCTAGGTCATGGTTAGGAATAGGTAAGTGATAATTATCCTTTATCGTGGTGGAATTAACCTTCTTCAGATTCACACACACTCATAGTTTTCCATTCTTCTTAGGCACTACCACAATGGGAGATACCCAATCGGTGTGTTCTATCTTGTAGATAAACTTCGTCTCCTTTAATTTATCAATCTTGTCTTTGATGCGCTTAGCAAATGTATCATTGTACGTGTAAGGTCTCTACCAACTAGGTTTTTCATTGGGCTTTAAGGGGATTGTGTGTTGGCATATCGTAGGATCTACCCCTTCCAGGTCTTTATATGACCAAGCAAACACGTCCTTGTACTCCTTGAGAAGACTTACAAGCTTTTCCTCCTCTTTCGGACTTGGATCAATTGCTATGTAGGCTGATCATGGTTCTTCTCCTAGCCCTACCAAGTCTATTTTCTTTGTATTCTAGGGCCCATCTTAGGACTCCTTGTCCTTTCGCTCTCGTAGAGGTTGCATCATTACTACCCTCCGATCTTGTATAGTGAATTTTTTGTAGTGGGAAGGAACACTCATGTTTTCCTCATTTTTCTTATCTTCTTCTTTTCCACTTTCTACTTCTATTGTCCATACCTCCTTGAGAGTTATCTTCAGCTCTCTATACTTCTTACTTCTCTTAACATTGGTCCATTGTGTTTCTCCAAACTTGTCCAGTCCTAGTTTCATTGTTTTCTTTATTTTTGTTTCATTTTCAATCTTACAAGTTTGTTTCCTTTGTCTTCTTATATTCTCCTTTGTTTTTTGGATCTAGAGCTTTAGGGAACCTTCCAGATATTTGATAACACAATCGTCACCCTTTATAAGCATCAAAAATTGAGTTTTATCCTTTATTCTAAGCATAAGATTCTCTCTTGCTCAATTTTTTGCTCTCTTTTTCTTATAGCCAAAGCCACATATCTGTCGAAGGAACAACTTGAAGACGGCAACACAACAGTCTTCATCGACAGATTTAAGAGTGAAGAAGGACATCAAGTGGAGCTACAAATGCTACCGAAGGACATATATGATGTTGCAGGTAAGCCAGACACTCAAGAAGCCAATAGAAGGTTTGGTCTAAAAGAGTTTTACGACCAAGAACCATGTGGAATAGACTTCTAGAAAGCATATGAATAAATTGTCAACCATTAAAGAGGATGGCACTGCTCAAATCACTGAACCAACATGTCCAAAAAGTGGAAGTGTCAATCACTAAAGAGATAGTGGTAGAAGCCTTGAAGCTGCCCACTAAAGGAATGACGATGCGGGCAAGAGACAGGAAAACAGCCGGCACTTTCAGTAAAGACATTGTGGCTGCTACATTTGTTGAACTTATCCCGAGACAGGTGGAATACCCGACGCGTTTATACCATCAACAATTCCATTTCTTGGCAAAGAAACCGCCGAGGTACACTACACCTAACCATGCAATGGCGACTACCTTCCCGCAGGTATTCAAGTCGATGGCCAAGCAACCTATCAATCATGCACAGTACGTGTTGACCACACTTAAAATCACTAAAGAGAAGGAAAGATCACATATTTAGGTGCACCTGAAGTGTTAACACGTATAGTGAGGCGGTCCGGGGCGGGCAACAAGAAGAGCAACCTCTAGACACCCTTCAAGGCTCCCGTGCTGCTCAATTGGGTTGGGGTTGGAAAAAACAACAAACACACACACAAACCCGCAACCTAACCCTACACAAATTTGGGGCACCACCTAGTTTTGGATGCGAACTAGGACGCGTAAAGAGAGAGAGAGAGAGAGAGAGAGAGAGAGAGAGAGAGAGAGAGAGAGAGAGAGAGAGAGAGAGAGAGAGAGAGAGAGAGAGAGAGAGAGAGAGAGAGAGAGAGAGAGAGAGAGAGAGAGAGAGAGAGAGAGAGAGAGAGAGAGAGAAAGGGGAGAGGGAGAGAGCTTGTTGCATTAATACCTCCTTACAAATCTGTCATGACAAATCAAAGTGAGATTAGTATTTGTTCAACATAGCTTGCGTAAATTTCACCACAACACATCACAAGAAAAGCCACCCCAATCACTGTCTTAAGGCCAGGGGAGTCCTCTCCACCCTGTCGCCCTCTTACAGTATGTGGGATTTATGGCTAGATTGATGACAACACCAGAGACAAGCTATCAAGAACTTAACAAAAAACACCAAGACACTTACGCATCATTGTTGTCCATTACTTCACGTTGGAAGGGAGACAAAGTATCCAAGCTTAGTCCAAATCCACCCTCCTTGATTCAGCAAATGTTGGGCTTACACTAGTAGGAGAAATGATAGATTTCCTACTCTCAATTGAATGATCACTCTCTCTCTTACAATGGCATAGAGTTCCCTTGCTAATTCCCTATTACAACACATGCACATGCATAAGACAATGAGCTTCCACTCAAGAGCTCCTTCTAGAGAGGTTGAGCTTGGCTTCTCAAACTATAGCATAGTGCTCTTGCTTATGGCTCCCCCTTTTGTGCTAGCTACACCCTCCTTTTATAGCAATTTTGAAGACTAGGGTTACTCCTCTAACCATGGTTGGGTTAGATTTTCAGCAATTTATCTAATTTCTTTTGCTTGGAATTATCAAGGTTGGTGGGGAAAGAGAGAGGAGAGAAATGGAGGTGATAGGACTTTTCATAGTGGGTTAGTGTTAGTAGAGTTAGTATTAATTTACAAATGGAATTGGATATTTACAATGGGAGTATCCATGTAGGATACAAATAAGGAAGGAAAACTCTTAAGAGGTAAGAAAAGGTGGATTTCTTACAAGGTTGATGCTCCAAGTGTCTTGAGTAGAGCCAATTTTGACGCTTGTTGACGGTCCACTAGCTTTGACGGTACATTTTTTCTCCACTCTTGACCTTACTTGAGAGACAAGGTAATTGAAGCTGAGTAATCAACCACCATGATGCTGTCTTTTAAGAGAAGAGGCTGAATTTTATGGTTTTTTATAGATATGGGTAATTTGGAGGAGGAAAAATGAGACTAGGTGGTCAATTTTGGAATGGAATTGTGTGTGGGAGGTATGAGTTCACCATGGTTTCTCTTGTTCTTCAAGGTTGAGGAGAAGGTGAGTAGGGTGCAGAGAGGAGTGGTGAGAGAGGTGGGGATGATGAGTGGAGAAGTGTGTGTGAAAGAAGAAAGTGATAAAGTGGAAGAGAGAGTGTGGCTGCATAGCATGGAAAAACTGGGGTCCACTAATAAAATCATAGCTCACAGCTCGTAGCTCAAAAAAATATGAAAAAAATTGAGGCAAAAGTTCAGCCCACGAGCTACAACTTTTGTTTGTATCACCTTTTCAAATTAGGAGAGCAAGTGAACTTTAAAAATTCAGCAAAACCGATCGTTTTTTTCCACTGCACAAGGTCCTTGTGGGGTCCTTCTTTGGATGATTCTTTTGAATACCTCCAAGAGTGAGCCCTCCATAGTGCATGTATGCATGCCACCTATCCTTGACCTTATTTGGTAGGTCTATAATTGAAGATATTGTTGAGATCATGATATAAGTGAATAGTACAACTAAGAAAATCAAATATTGAGGGGTCTAAAAAATATGTACATGTCAAATATAAATAATATAAGTGGAAAAAATATAAAGGGGTCAAAAGAAATCTCTCTCATTATGAGGCTACCATAAAAAGATAAATATTTTTGGTGTTCTAATTTTTTAGAAAAAAATAAAATAGATGTAAGAAGGAAAAAATCACAATAGAGAAAAAATATACACATAAATAAAACTAGTTTTTTTTTTGGATTTTTGTTGGGGTGGAGTTACACCAAATATAAGAGAAGCTTACATGAAAATATTTCTACATGGAATAAAGAGTATGAAAAATGGTAAGAAAAATTGTGGTAATGGTGAGGCAATGTACAGAGCATAAATAACACACACCTAGGTAGAAATATTTAAATAAATACCAAAATAATTATGAAAAAATTCTTTTATTTAGGCCCTATATACAAAGAAATATTTACACACAAAGAGGCCATAATATACTTTTATTTTTTTGGCTCAACTAGCCCAGTGACTAGCTAGCTGAGGGTTTTTAAGAAGATACGGGAAAAGCCCCCTAACTCACACACGCCTATGTACAGTGAAATGGTAGGGATAGCCATAGCGTTTGGGTGAATTTGGTAGGGTGGAGTAACTTACTATGGCAATTATGGAGAGCCGAAAAACGGCTATCATTAGCCCTCCCCCAGGATGATGGTATATTCATGTACCATCATAGAGCATCTTTTCCAAAGAGAGTGCTTCAGAGTCCTTGAGAAGATCTTCATTGTTTGGCCCCTCAGAATTTTGGCTGGAGTTACACTCATGCTTCATGTAACAATACTTACATGAGACAACGGCCTTTGGACAGATCTTTGGTAGATCCTTTGGTAGAAGGCGACTCAAATAGGGCTTCAAGCGATGCCCGTTTACCTTCCTGGAGTGCTCTTTACCATTCATGTCCATAAGCTGATAGTAACTAGAATTGAAAGCCTTCTTGACTATGTATGGCCCTTGCCATCTAGTTTCAAACTTGGCATCAAAACGATTATCGAGTCGCTTGTCATACCTTAGCACAAGATCTCCTTCATTGATGCCTTTGTCCTTCAGTTTCTTGTCAAGCTTCTCCTTTGTCTGTGTGGCTTTCCTCTTATAGCACTCGTATGGTGCTTCTCTTTTCCACTCAAGCTCAGCTAAGGTAAGAAGTCGATCCATCCATGCTTCTTGATCATCTTGTGCTGATTTGCCATGAAGTCGCATTGTTGGAATGTTTAGCTCAATTGGCTGTAAAGCCTCTTGACCATAGACCAAGTGAAATGGTGTGAACTCCGTGGCTTCCCTATATGTGGTTCGATACGCCCACAAGGCACCATCCAAGAAGTCATCCCACAACTTTGTCTTGTTTTTCACCATCTTTCTAATGATGCCTGCAATGACACCATTAGCTTTTTCTACCAAACCATTTGATTGGGGATAGTAGGGTATACTGTGACGATGTAGAATGCGAAGTTCTTCACAGACTTCTGTGAGAAATCCCTTTCTAAACCCTGGACCATTATCAGAAACAATCTCCAAAGGTGTGCCAAATCTACAACAAATGTGAGTGTAGACAAATTTGCTCACTGTCCTCTCATTTACCTTTGCCACACTTTGTGCTTCCACCCACCTAGTCATATAGTCTACAGCCACTAGAATGTAGAGTTTACCATTTTTTGTCCTAGGCAGAGGACCCATAGCATCAATGCCCCACTTTTCAAAGGGTCCATTTGCAAGCACAATTTGCCTTGGACCATAAATCAATCTTCTATTCCCATTTACCTGACAATTGTGACAACTTTTACACCAATGTTGGACATCCACATGCAGACTTGGCCAAACATACCCCGCAAGAAAAATCTTCTTCACAGTTAATTCTTGGGCAAAATGACCACCACATGCTTCTTCATGCAAACCTTTTAGAATGGCTGGAATTTCCTCAATAGTTGGTACTCTTCTGCATACTTGATCCCTCCCTCTTTGATAGAGGGAGCCTTCTAGGAAGAGATATGCGCTTGCCTTCTTCATGAGTCTCCTCTTCTGAGCCTTCATGAAGTCTTGTGGAAACTCGCCCTCCAAAATGTAGCTAATAATGGGAGTCAATGACTCCAATCCCTGGTATCTCGGTTGCTTGACAGTTGCTGCCACCATGATGACCTGCACTTCTTTCTCAACACATGTAACTACTTGTTGTGCAAGTAAATCGGCATCTTCATTCTGTTTCCTAGGAATATGATATAGTTGCACTTCTTCAAATTGATTAAACAATCTACGAATGGCATGAACTTTTGTCCGTAAGCTTTCATTCTTGCATGCCCAAATGCCTAAAATCTGTTTAACAATGAGAAGTGCATCTCCCTTTACCATGAGGCGTTGTATCCCTTGGCCAATGCATATTTTTAAACCATGAAGTAGTGTGTCATATTCTGCTTCATTGTTGCTAGCTGAACTTGGTAGATTGAACTTCTCTTTCATGACCACCTCTCCACTTGGGTTGAGCAACACTAGCCCTCCCCCTGCTTTTCCTGTGGCTCGACGAAAAGCTCCATCAAAGAACAAGGTAAAAGCATTAGGAATACTTTTTGGTGGTGGTAATGGTAGAGTCTTTACTTCAGGCACCTTAATCTCCTTTTCATGCACCCTATAAGTGAGAATCCCTGCCAATTGTGCACGCACACTATCTTCTACCTTGAAAGAGTATTGAAAATCTT
Organism: Adiantum capillus-veneris; assembly: GCF_014529385.1. Classification (NCBI taxonomy): domain Eukaryota; kingdom Viridiplantae; phylum Streptophyta; class Polypodiopsida; order Polypodiales; family Pteridaceae; genus Adiantum; species Adiantum capillus-veneris. Next base: position 47,227,713 of record NC_140931.1, read on the forward strand.
GCAACTCCATAATCCACTTTGAGATCCTAGTACTAAGATTCATTTGAGATGACACCCAAGGGAACACATTCTCTGCGGTGAGAATTACAAAAGGTTTTGGGAGCAAGTAGGATCTAAACTTCCTTATCGCAAACATGAGAGAAAGCATCATGAGTTCTGCCTCCGTGTAGCCTCTCTCCAAAGCATTCATGACCCTACTAGAAAAGTAGATGGGTCGCATCCTGGTACTGTGGGGATCTTGTTGTAATAAAACTGCACCAATTGTTTCCTTCCCAACACTAGAGCTAACAAAGAATGTGTACTCCCAACATGGAGGCATGAGTGTTGGTAGCTCTGACAAAATGACTTTAATGTTACAAAAGTACTCTTCAAGCTCATCAGACCATGCAAATTCTACTTGTTGTGTCAACTTTTGCAAAGGATGAAGCAACTCCGAAGCTAAGTGAATAAAGCGTGACATATACTTCACTTTTTGAATGAATGATATGACCTCTTTGAGATTCTTGGGTGAGGGGAGCTCAATAAGAGCCTTTGCCTTTGAAGGATCCACCTCAATGCCTTTATAGGAAACCTTGTGACCAAGCAAGATCACTTCATCCTCAGCTATGTGACACTTGTCGTTGTGAGTTGACCTCCCATGTCATAGAGCTTCTTTAAACCTTCTTCTACCCTTTGTAGATGCAATGATTTTGAGCTATAAATGCAAAAATCATCAATAAAAACCCTAATGGACTTTCCAAAGAATGCTTGAAACACCATGTTCATGAAGCGTTGGAAAGTTGCAGGAGCATTTGTCAGGCCAAATGGCATGACTCTAAAAGCATAACAACCCCAAGGAGTGATAAAGGTTGTTTTCAATTGATCCTCCAATGCGATACCTATTTGAAAGTAACCCGAGTAGCCATCACACACAGTGTACTTCTCATGACCAACTACTTCATTTAGTATCTCATCCTGAAATGGGAGGGGAAAGTGATCTCTTTTTGTTGCCTCATTAAGTGGACGATAATCCACACACACCCTCCACTTGCCATTTTTCTTAGGAGTGACAACAACGGGAGAGACCCACTCTGAATTCTCCACTGGATAAATGAAACCTGCTACTAGAAGCTTTCTTACCTCCTTGAGTAGAGCCTGCTCCTTAATGACTCCTAGCCTTCGTAGCTTTTGAGCCTTAGGTGTGGCCTCTGGCTTCAACTCAATCTTGTGTTGAACAACATCTACTCCACGCACATTGGTGTAGTCTTTAGCAAAAAGCCTAGGAAACTTCCTTAGCACACATTTGAACTCCTCTCTTTCATCCTTTGTAAGTGTTGTTGATAGCATACCTTCCAGCATCCCTTCATCTTGAACACCTTCGTTCTCTTGAGGACCTACCTCCTCCAAGCCTTGACAAGAGGTCTCTTGGTTGCTTGGCTTAAACCTTACCCCCATGACTTCGATGGAAGACTCCTCTTCAGTAATGCTGCCGCTACTTTCTTCTTCTGAAGTGCTATCGGTCCAACCTTCTTCCGTCTCACTTTGAGATGATTCTTCATGGAGCTCCTCTTGGCTTTGCTCCTTCATGTCAAAGACAACCTTCTTGTGATTGTCATTCCTGCAAATTAGCTTTCCACTCTCCCAATTCTGCAAAGCTCGCATTTTCATTAGCCATGGTCTTCCTAGGATAAATGGGTAACCATTTCCCTTGGTAGACATGACATAGAAATCCACTGCCTTCTTAATGCCAAAGGCCTCCACAAAAACATTTTTACAAATGCCTACGCACCTAGCCTTGCTATTGTTTGCCATTTTCACTTTGATTTGAGGTGTCTCATGGATGTGCATGCCTAGTCTTTGCATGAGCCCTTCTGTCATGATGCAAATTTGTGCACCCCCATCCACTAGACCTTTCCTAACCAATCTTCCTTTTATGTAACAATCTAGCACAGGTGTAATATCCTCGTTCATTTCAGCATGTGCAATTTTTACAACAGGAAAACTCTCTTTTACCTTTCTCCTAGTGCTAACTGCCTTTGTTAAATCCCTCCTAACTTGTGGGCATAATGCAAGAAACTGAGGCCATGAGATATCAGGACCCTTACCTCGCATGTCTTCCAACAGGTTGTATGGAGCCATACCATGTCCAAGAGGGAAGTCTTGGAGATTGATACGACGTCGAGTCCTCTTAGCTTCCTTGGTCTCCTTTGCCTTCTTGCCTTGTCCATGGTCACTCTGTGATGGGACACCCTCTTTCTCTTTACCTTTTCCTCGGCCACGCTTAATGCCATTTGCTTCCATGTCAACCTCATTTGAGTTTGTCACCTCTACCACATGCACATTTGGATCTGGCAAAGGTGGAACTCCTTCTACCCCTTGTGGAGGTGGTCTTGGTCCATTTGGTCTTTGTAGAAGCCTTGGTTGTTGACCAGTTCCTTCACCTGCATTCATCACTGGGTAATTCAAGTTAGGTCTCCCTGGCTCCCCACGGGGCCAAGGACAATTATACATCCCATGTCCAGACTCTCCACAATTCCAACATTGCAAGACTCTCCTAGGTCGTGGATCTCGCTCTTCAGACTTCTTTGCTTGTCCCTTTGGACCTACAGCTTGTGCAAGGTGAATTGACAGGCTGCTTAAAGATTCATTTAACTTCTCAATCACTTCAGCCGTTACCTCAGGAAGCTCCCTAGATGTTGATGCTTGTGACTTACCTTTGGGTCTAAGACCTTCTATTGGAACCTCTCCCCTTAAGCACTTGAGTTTCCTATACTTCTCAGCAGCCCTAGTTTCAGCTGCATCAAAAGTAGCAGGTGCACCCGCCTCAACTTTCACCTTAAGGTCAGGAAAGAGTCCGGCTATGAACCTCTCCTTCTTTAAAAATTCTGCACCATCACCAGGGTTAGCAACATTTCGTATCCATAGAGCCCAAAGACGTAGAAACTCTTGCTTGTACAAGTAGTAGTCATCTAAGTCTTTTTGCTTATGAGAAACAATGTCTTGCCATAGTTTTTGAGTGTTTTGGGGATCAAAGAAGTATCTCTTAAAACGATTCAAAACTTCTGTGTAATTCCCCTTAACTTCCTCAGGCAAAGAGTCAAACCAAGTACTAGCATCTTTCCTAAGGACCACCTCAAACATTTCTACACGTTCTTGATCGGTTACTATCCTCTTGATACGGCAAGACATCTTGAAATTTGCTAAAAATAATTCTGCATCCTCTCCAGGCTCTCCAAAGAAAAGAGGATATCCAGACATTTGGCGTTGGCTCTCCATTATTATGAATGATTACAACACGAGTTACAATAAGGGATACAATAGAGATTTAGAACCACTCGCCTGCAAATGAAGAAGTAAGAAAATACCACTCTAGGTTTTCTTCTTCAGCTATCCAAGCTTCAATGAGGTCTCGATTTGTTTGATCAAAACAAAAAGGTAGACTATTGATGAGCTCTAAGAAGGGTTGAAATTCTTCAAAGCTAAGGCGATAAACAGAAATCTCTAGAACTTCATTTTCTGGATCCAAAAGAGCAACCACGTCCCAAGTGATAAATTGCACTTGTTCTACAATTCCCAACGCACAAGCGGTTTGTATAAAAACTAGATCTTCATGCTCGTCGAAGGCCGTGAGAAAGTAGCAATTGACTAGGAGCTCCTTTCCTTCGAGTTCCACACAGTCAGAGTGAGGCAACCTTCTCACAATTTCATAAAGAACATCCTCATCAAGTCCAATCAAGTTTGCAATATTTAAAGACTCCACTTGTGCTACAAAATTCCTGGACAAAAACTCCTTAGGATTATGGTTAAATCATTCAAAAGCATAAAGAGATTTACAATGTCTCTATGAACAAAGTGTCATAGAAAGTAGAGAAGGATGAGAATTTATACAAATTTGCAATCTTCTCTATGCTCTCTTTATCAAGACAAGCTCTGAATAGCTCCCTATCTCCTTTGTTGAAAGCGAAAGGAAGACTATTAATAAGACGCAAATGAGGGAAAAATTCACCAAATGTGAGTCTATGAAGCATGAACTCTGGCCGCAAGTTTCCTGAAGAGTCTTCCTCAATGGTGAAATGCACTCGCCAAACGCCAAATTTCACTCTATTTACCAATCTTAGGGCACACACTAGTTGGATGAATGCGCGGTCTTCCTTAGTGCCCAACAACAAGAGGAAAATGGAATCCACGCGTAGGACCTTCCGTCTTAACTTCACCACCCTCTTGTTATGAGGGAGACGCCTTACTACTTGCTCCTGCAACTCAATTGGTAATAGAGCTAGATCTCTAAGGATTGAACTTTCACTGCACACACATTCCCAGTTAGAACAAATGATCGTTTTTTTGTTTCTTGTAACAACTTGGACAAAGAAAAAACAAACATACACACTATTTTGCCGGGCTACACTTCATTTTAAAATAGAATGAACACATGTACATCAAAAGAAGTGTGGTAGTTGATGAGAGGTAGAATGACAGGGTTTGGTGATGCAAGAATTTCTCCTACTCTTTGGGCACCAAACATGAACACCATTCGTTGTTGAAAATGGATCTTTCTACTAATTGCAACGTTTATTCTAATGTGTGGAGTAAAATGAAAGGGAAAAACCTCTATGCCTGAGCCATTATCCATGGCCTATGCATGTCCTAATGCTTAAAATAACACAAAAATATAGACGTCCAAGCTAATATCGTACCTAATGAGAGGCAAAATAAAAGGATTTACCGAAGTGTTTATCACTGCTAACCTAAGAGGACCTAAAATTCTATGAATTACTCGCTGAAATTGCAACTTAGTACTAACAATTATGTGTACCTTTTGCCTTGCAATGGGAATGAAGGGATCATACAAATTCTCGTGATTCATGCAAACTACTTGATTATGCTAAAGGTTGAGCCTTCACAAAACATACACAAGCCTGTCCTCAGTGGGGGCACCAATTTGGTGCGGTCCGGGGCGGGCAACAAGAAGAGCAACCTCTAGACACCCTTCAAGGCTCCCGTGCTGCTCAATTGGGTTGGGGTTGGAAAAAACAACAAACACACACACAAACCCGCAACCTAACCCTACACAAATTTGGGGCACCACCTATTTTTGGATGCGAACTAGGACGCATAAAGAGAGAGAGAGAGAGAGAGAGAGAGAGAGAGAGAGAGGGAGGGGGTGCTTGTTGCATTAATACCTCCTTACAAATCTGTCATGACAAATCAAAGTGAGATTAGTATTTGTTCAACATAGCTTGCGTAAATTTCACCACAACACATCACAAGAAAAGCCACCCCAATCACTGTCTTAAGGCCAGAGGAGTCCTCTCCACCCTATCGCCCTCTTACAGTATGTGGGATTTATGGCTAGATTGATGACAACACCAGAGACAAGCTATCAAGAACTTAACAAAAAACACCAAGACACTTACGCATCATTGTTGTCCATTACTTCACGTTGGAAGGGAGACAAAGTATCCAAGCTTAGTCCAAATCCACCCTCCTTGATTCAGCAAATGTTGGGCTTACACTAGTAGGAGAAATGATAGATTTCCTACTCTCAATTGAATGATCACTCTCTCTCTTACAATGGCATAGAGTTCCCTTGCTAATCCCCTATTACAACACATGCACACGCATAAGACAATGAGCTTCCACTCAAGAGCTCCTTCTAGAGAGGTTGAGCTTGGCTTCTCAAACTATAGCATAGTGCTCTTGCTTATGGCTCCCCCTTTTGTGCTAGCTACACCCTCCTTTTATAGCAATTTTGAAGGCTAGGGTTACTCCTCTAACCATGGTTGGGTTAGATTTTCAGCAATTTATCTAATTTCTTTTGCTTGGAATTATCAAGAAGTTGGTGGGGAAAGAGAGAGGAGAGAAATGGAGGTGATAGGACTTTTCATAGTGGGTTAGTGTTAGTAGAGTTAGTATTAATTTACAAATGGAATTGGATATTTACAATGGGAGTATCCATGTAGGATACAAATAAGGAAGGAAAACTCTTAAGAGGTAAGAAAAGGTGGATTTCTTACAAGGTTGATGCTCCAAGTGTCTTGAGTAGGGCCAATTTTGACGCTTGTTGACGGTCCACTAGCTTTGACGGTACATTTTTTCTCCACTCTTGACCTTCCTTGAGAGACAAGGTAATTGAAGCTGAGTAATCAACCACCATGATGCTGTCTTTTAAGAGAAGAGGCTGAATTTTATGGTTTTTTATAGATATGGGTAATTTGGAGGAGGAAAAATGAGACTAGGTGGTCAATTTTGGAATGGAATTGTGTGTGGGAGGTATGAGTTCACCATGGTTTCTCTTGTTCTTCAAGGTTGAGGAGAAGGTGAGTAGGGTGCAGAGAGGAGTGGTGAGAGAGGTGGGGATGATGAGTGGAGAAGTGTGTGTGAAAGAGGAAAGTGATAAAGTGGAAGAGAGAGTGTGGCTGCATAGCATGGAAAAACTGGGGTCCACTAATAAAATCATAGCTCACAGCTCGTAGCTCAAAAAAATATGAAAAAATTTGAGGCAAAAGTTCAGTCCACGAGCTACAACTTTTGTTTGTATCACCTTTTCAAATTCGGAGAGCAAGTGAACTTTAAAAATTCAGCAAAACCGATCGTTTTTTTCCACTGCACAAAGTCCTTGTGGGGTCCTTCTTTGGATGATTCTTTTGAATACCTCCAAGAGTGAGCCCTCCATAGTGCATGTATGCATGCCACCTACCCTTGACCTTATTTGGTAGGTCTATAATTGAAGATATTGTTGAGATCATGATATAAGTGAATAGTACAACTAAGAAAATCAAATATTGAGGGGTCTAAAAAATATGTACATGTCAAATATAAATAATATAAGTGGAAAAAATATAAAGGGGTCAAAAGAAATCTCTCTCATTATGAGGCTACCATAAAAAGATAAATATTTTTGGTGTTCTAATTTTTTAGAAAAAAACAAAATAGATGTAAGAAGGAAAAAATCACAATAGAGAAAAAATATACACATAAATAAAACTAGTTTTTTTTTTGGATTTTTGTTGGGGTGGAGTTACACCAAATATAAGATAAGCTTACATGAAAATATTTCTACATGGAATAAAGAGTATGAAAAATGGTAAGAAAAATTGTGGTAATGGTGAGGCAATGTACAGAGCATAAATAACACACACCTAGGTAGAAATATTTAAATAAATACCAAAATAATTATGAAAAAATTCTTTTATTTAGGCCCTATATACAAAGAAATATTTACACACAAAGAGGCCATAATATACTTTTATTTTTTTTTACTTTTTTTTATTTTTTTTGGCTCAACTAGCCCAGTGACTAGCTAGCTGAGGGTTTTTAAGAAGATATGGGAAAAGCCCCCTAACTCACACACGCCTATGTACAGTGAAATGGTAGGGATAGCCATAGCGTTTGGGTGAATTTGGTAGGGTGGAGTAACTTACTATGGCAATTATGGAGAGCCGAAAAACGGCTATCAATAGCATACCATGCTATTGGTATGACTAAGAACCTACTGCCAGCCCCAGACCAAAACACTTGGATCCTCACTGCTCCACCTTCTCAAATAACAACCAGGTCAGAAAAAAGAAAGCAAAAATCTTGCGAGGAATCCTCTAAAGCTCATAGTAGCGAGAGCTCTGACAATGAGGAGAGAAAGGCTCGAAGAGAAAGGATGAAAAAGAGAGTAGTGGCTGCCCACCAGGAGGATCCACAACAGAAGAAGGTGAGGTTTGAGAGAGAAGAACATGCATACGAAAGAAGTCGTCAGGCAGCGGGTGAAGATCCCACGAAATGGGTACTGAGCAAGATTAAGGGTCCAAGGACCAAGAACCCTTTGAAGCCCACCCATAGGACCACACTGAACTATTAGAATGAATGTATGCCAAAGCTCAAGCCTTAAAATTGCAAGAAGCTCTTGAAGAACAGAAAAGAGAAAAGGAAGCAGTGGCTGCTCAGCAAGAAGATTTTCAAGAACAGGGAGATATGTCTCCAAGACCACACAGAGAGCAAGCATATCCTCCTACGCCACATCCAAGTCCTCCACCCCTGACCAAACCAATTGAAGAGGAGCAGTTAAAAGAACAAGAAGAGGTCAGTTTCAAAGACCTAAGAGAACACAACCCGAAGTTGGACCATATACCACCACCCAAGAGGAACAGGCTGAGGCAGCTATCAGCCTCCAGAAGAACCACTTCTGATAGCTGCACAACCACAAACAGAAGTTGTTGGCCTGAAAGAGCCTGAAAAGCAACAAGAGGCTGCCACAAAAGTTCAAGAAGCACCCACATCAGAGGCAACTACAGGTGAAGTAGAACCTCGGCCTCTACCACAAGCAACTGCCACGATACAAGAAAAGGAGCCACAAGCTGACACGGTAGGAACTTCACAAATCATCTAAGTGGAGCCTAAAGATTGGGAAGCTATCGATGAGGTCATTTTACAAGTGAATGGATATGCCCAGCAGATGCTGCAATGAATGATAAAATGAGATCAGCCACAATTAGCCGTAGTGCAAAGGAAAGAGAACTAGAGCTTGTCATAGACACTCTACAAGCGCAGCTGGATGATAGATTAACTACCATTTCAAAATTAAAAGAATAAATCTAGCAGCTAAAGAATGAAGCAGTATAGCACCAGCTCAACAAGGAAAAGCAGCAGAAGGAACTGGAAGAGCTAGGAGAGCTTCTCACCAAACTCTCCGATGCCTGCAAGACAAAAGATGAGCAGCTGGCCAAGGTGACAAATGATCTTATAGTCACTACTCAGTCAATGCAAAAGCTTTAGGTACAGTTGGATGTAGCAAATGCTTCCTTGCAATATTCTGAACAAAGGATCAATGATCAAGCAATAGTTCTAAGACAAATTCAAGAAAATCTAGTTGTCGCCTCACTCAAAGGAACTAGTGGCGTATGCAAAGCTTTGGAGAAGCGGAATAAAGACCTAGAGCTTCAGCTAAAGTTAGAACAATCACAGCGGCGTGACCTTGCTTTGATGCGGGTCCAAAAAGAAGAGCAACTACTCCAAGAGATAGCGGATCTGAGCGAGAAAATCAACTCCTAAGAGACAAACATCCGGAAGCTCAAGAAGAGGCAGGTACATATGAACAACCACCTTTGGATCTATCGCCACTCTCCTTTACAAAAAGAGAAACACAACCAGCCGAAGAGCTCTAGGAAGAGTCCGACTTTCAAGTGCCCATCACTGAAGAACAACAAGTGATGTCGGGGGATAATTGTGCGAAAGGTGAGCCGGGAAGGCACCGGGCCCTTGGCTGTGAGAGGTGTGGGAAACAAGGTGTAGCAGATGCAATTAGCGACAACAGTATTCAAAACAAGTAGTCTGTCTAATTTCCAATTAATCGACAGAATCCATGATTAATCAATCCCTAATGGAAGCTTAAATGCTCTTACAAGGAAAAACTGGCTTAAATCAGGTGCTTAAACAAGAAATTGATGAAATTCTGCTTACTTTGCCTTCTGCTCCTGGATTCGAATGGTTAATAAGCTTCGAGCAGATTTCGAATGGCTAATGAGGCTTAGGGAAGGTTTAAGACGGCTTAAGAGAGCTTATGACTCGGGTAATGAAAGCTTAAAAGATTAGGCTCGGTTTAGGAGATAGAAACTCGATTAGGCTTAGCTTATGGTGATAGATTAGATTAAGAGAGGTTAAAAAAAAAAACTTAAGCTTGAGGGTTAACTCCGCTCTTGATAGCTTAAGAGCTTTGGATTATGGCTTATGAAGGGGTTTAAGCTTACGAGGATTAAGCAAGCTTGAAGATTCGAAGGAGAAGCTTAAGAATATCCCCGCTTATGAAGAGGAGATTAGGTGCTTCGGGATTATCAAGAGCTTAAGGGTATGGAGCTTAGGAGGAGGAGGAGGAGCCCTTCCAATGATGAGGTGAAAAAATCCCAATGTTCTTTTTATGGATGCATGTCCCCTCTTGCTAAATTTAGCTAGGCACCCATTAGCGATGTTGCTAATGGGTCCTCCACAAAGTGAGCACTTCAGCCCGATGCATTCATTTCATTTTTATTCCGTCAGCTGCTATTGCCCAATCTGGCACGGATCTGCAATCGACTTGAACTTTAAACTGCCATAACCTCTTCATCGTAGCTCTAATCGACGAGCCGTAAAGACATGCCGGTAGAGCACATCGAGCACTAAAATTTTAGAGCACAATACCCATCCGTGTTCACTTCAAGCATAACACTTTTTAGCATCATTAAGGCATGTTTTGGCCCTTTTGAACTCGACCTGCAACCAGCCCTTAATCATTGTTCATTAAACATATAAGCTTCAAACAAACTTAATGTGCATTTTTTTGGCATCTTTCTTTGCATGTGAGTGGAGCTGCATGACATTCACTCCCTCTAAACCTGCACAACCTCCAGTCTATGCCAATTGCACTTAATCAGCTTCATTAAAATCATCATCAGACATATCATCTGATGTATACATAACATGATCCTCTGGAGGCGGATCTGAATGAGAATCTTCAAGAACAGTCTCGCCTTCTCGCTTCTTGAACAGCTTGATTCTTTTTCCTACTATAGGCACGTTTAGCATAGTACCATCTGGTTCACACAATTGATATGTCACATTATCAAAAACATGTTGCACCACATATGGTCCAAACCACCTTTTCACCATTTTCCGCATAGCAGAGTATTGGTTCTCCAAGCTACTGTCATAAACAAGTACCCAGTCACCTTCCTTGATAGCATGTGGTCGTAGTCTATGCTTTCCATCAAATGCTGCCTTGTTCTTCAATCTTGCCTCCTTAAGCTTCTCTTTAGCCTGCTCAATATCCTCTTGACGCCTCTCAAGCTGCCGAATACGTAAAGCAAGCAAGTCTTCAGTAAACATACCTTCTTCCCATGGCATTATGGTCCAATTTGTAACTGCTTCCTCTGTAGGCATAATGGGTTTTTGCCCATACATTACTTCGAATGGCATAAATCCTGTAATTGAACTGCGACTAGTGCAATCAGCCCACAAAGCAAATGGCAAGAGTTTAGGCCAATCACCAATATGTCCTTCACACACCTTTGCTAAAGCTTTAACAATAGGCGGATGTCCTCTTTCACTCTTCCCGTTACCATCTAGATTATATGCTGTGGTGAGGGCAAGTTTAATGCCCATACGAGCAAAAAACTCTCGAGCTTCATCTACATCTAGCTCTCCTCTATCTGCAGTAATTCTGCCAACACATCCATACATAGAGATAACATCTTTAAGCAAGAACTTGCATACTGAACTGGTAGCTTTGGTAGGCAAAGCTATGCCTTCAACCTGGTTTGTAAGATCTTCCCTGGCAAGAACAATATATCTCTGCCTTCAACCTGGTTTGTAAGCTCTGCCTTCAACCTGGTTTGTAAGATCTTCCCTGGCAAGAACAATATATCTCATCTGCCACACTCCTACTAGCATCGTAATAAGTTTCACCACCCACTTATAGTGCATTGCCAGTGGATAGGTGGGATGCAACCCATCTCTATGTCGCACATTAGATTACTATTGACATATTAAGCATGATTCCACAAATTGAACCACATCTTTGTACATACCTTTCCACCAATATCGGTCTTTAATTTTGACAAAGGTTGCCCAGGCTCCTCTGTGTCCAGCCCATAGACTTTCATGAAACTCTTTAATCACCTGATGTTGGGTCGCTTTGTCGCAAATAATTCGTTGTGGTACCCCTCCTGGGCGCTTCGGTTGCTTCCATAAATGTCTGTCTTTCAGAAATAGTAATAGGCCTTTTTCCTGATCTTCCTGAATTCTTGATCACTCCATCCTTCTTGTCTAGTGAGAGAACTTAGGTAGCGGCCAATCATAAGCCACTCTCCATCATAAAACTCTTCAAGAAAGACTTCAAAAACACGAGCAATACTACCACAGTTGGCATGTAGATAAGAAAACGTTGTTGGGAAACAAGCAAACTAAAACACCTCTATAGTGATGTCACCCAAGAGCGTTGAAAGAGAACTACAAGACACCAAAAGCTTTGCAAAATCTTTTTGAAACACCACCAGTCCAATAGGAGTAGACCCTTGGGAATTTACTAGCCGTCGCCCACCCAAGAGACTATGTCACATAGGAGAAAAACCCTGAAGATGAGAGCCTCTCCTTACACAATCAAACATCACAAACCCATAACTTCAACATCAATTCCACAATTCATAGATACATGCCCTCCGAATCTGTCTACACACAATTTGCCACTAGGCTGCCATAGCCATAGCCCTGCAGAGAACTAGTCGTAACCTGAAGAGAACAACTCCAATTGGGGCACTTTAAAGCTTGAAAAAATATTGAAAAATGACTGGCAAGAAATCTGAAGATAACCAAAATTGATTCCATATGCCTCCATGAGCAAAATTGACGCAAACAGAAAGCTGTCCCAACACGACTACACGTAGAGAAGGCTAGTCGGGGCAAAAAACTGCATCCAAGAGCACTAAGGAGACACAACGAGCTAAAACCTGCAAATTTATGATGTTTGGCTGAGCTTTTTTTAAGTTTGTACATGAGTTTTACTTATATACAATGCTCACTTCAAAAAACTCACTCACGGGCACTTACAGTAGCTCGACAGCCGTCACTAGACTAGCGACATGCAGTGCATGTACATGTGCTTGCTAAAGCAAGCTAAAAAACCCACAAAAAGAAATCCCACATGCCCTTTTGACATCGGGCGTCATGTCCATATGTACAAATTTACAAAAAACGGGGTGTCAAAAATGCGCCCAACATAGTTTGCCACACCCCAGCCTGCTAGATCATTCATGGTCAACAACACAAAAGAGATCCTGTAAACCACATGAGGAAGTCTTCACTTCATCTTCATCATTAGAAAAATGATCAAAAAAGTCTTCAAAAGAAGGCTCATCCTCAATCACAGTCATCAACCTTGCAGTATACTTCTTCAACCTGTAGCCATTCACACGTGCTTTATGCGGGGTACGATCCAAGTCAGCAAGCTGATATGTGCCATTTGGAAACCCGTTTAAGACCAAGAAAGGACCTTGCCACTTGATTTGAAATTATTTTGAAAAGTGCTATCAAGCTTACTATTGTAACGAAGCACCATGTCACCCTTCTTGATGTCCTTGTCCTTTACCTTCTCATTTGCCTTTGCTTGATTCTTCTTCAAGACCTACTCATAATGCTCAAAAGCTAACACCCTATCCAATTGTACACATTGCAAATATAAAAGTCTTTCCTTGAATGCATCATTGGGCTCTTATTCAAGCTTTAGCATCATCTTCAAGGCTGGTATCTCCACCTCAATAGGAAGTAAAGCCTCTTTGCCAAAAACTAGATGGAAGGGAGAAAAACCAGTACACCTGATTTGATGGCAGTCCTGTAAGCCCATAGAGCACAAGGTAGATCTAAATCCCAAGTCTTCACATTTTTTCTTGTCATCTTTGTAAGCATCCTTATGAGATCTCCATTAAACCTTTCATTCATGCCATTGCATTGGGGATAATATGGAGTAGTAAACCTGCGATGCACATGAAGCTTCTCACATAGATAATCCACCAACTCTCCCCTGAAACCTGGACCCTTGTCAGAAAGTAACTCCAACAGCATGCCAAATTTGTAGCAAATATCTTCATATATAAATAAGGAAATATCTTTACTCGTGATGTGCTTAACAACTTTGGCTTCGGCCCAGCTGGATAGATAGTCAACAGCAGTAAGTATGTAACATTTGCCTCTAGCTGTCATAGGTAGAGGACATATTGCATCAATACCCCACTTCTAAAACACATCATAATCCCAATGGTGCCTCTAATTTCTGATTTGAGAACCCTATTTTCCATGCTTTGACACTCTTTACAAGACTTGCACCAATGATGAACATCACGTTGAACACTTGGCCACACATAACCCTCCTGCAAGACTTTTGCAAAGTGATCTTTGAAGCAAAGTGACCACCACAAGAACCCTCATGATTCTCCTCTAAAATTTTGTAAATTTTCTCTTTCCAAGGAACTTTTCTCATCACAAGATCAGCCCCCTTCATATACAAGGCATCACCAAGTAGCGCATACCTTTTGGCACGACGTAGGAAGGCGTACTTTTTTGGCTTCTCCAACTCTGATGGAAGCATACCTGTTTGTAGAAACTCTTCCTCCCTCTCTAAAGCTTCCCTTCCCAAATAAAGAGGAGAATCAGCCCTTATCACATACAATTGACCAATTGAAGCTTGCGCTGCACCATGTGCTTCTTCATTTTGAGACCTGTCCACATGCCTTAAGCTCCAAGCTTCAAAATGATTAAGCATATTCTTCACTTGAAAACACATATTTTTCAGCCTTGGATTCTTAATTTGCCACACCCCAAGTAGTTGCTTAACCACCAAAAGAGCATCACCTCTTACCCTCACACGACGGATGCCAAGCTCAAGGCAAAGGTTGAGACCTTTCTCCAAAGTAGCATACTCAGCTTCATTGTTGCTTTGTGCGGTAAGCTTCAAACTCCTTTTAGTTACCAAAGCACCTTGAGGATCATAGATTACCACACCTCCTGAAGCTTCACCATGCGCTTTCCTGTAAGAGCCATCAAAAAACAATAGATAGGCATTGTCTATGTCAGGAGCTTCCATGTGTTGCTTCTTCACTGCATCCTCCTTAAGAAGAAGAGGGCTTTCCTTACAGGTAATCAAATCAGCCAATGTAGCCCTTGTACTCTCCTCAACAAGAAAAGAGAATTGGAATTCCTGTAGCTCCACAATCCACTTCATGAGCCTCTTTGACAAAGTAGGGCTATTCACCAATTGAGGTAGAAGAGTGTAGCTAGTGAGGAATGTGAATGGTTTAGGGAGAAGGTAGTGCCTAAACCTTCTACATGCATAAATCACGCTTACCATAATGAGCTCCACCTCATTATAGCCTCTTTCCACCTCTAGCTTCACCCTACTAGCACAATAGATAGGCTTCATGTAGTGGGAATTGTTACCTCGTTGAAGAAGCATAGCTCCAATAGCATCCTCACCTACTCATGGATTCACATAAAACTCCTTATTCCAATTAGGAGCTTGCATAGCAGGAAGAGAACCAAGAACCTCTTTGATACCTTGAAAAAACTCTTCAATCCAACCTTGCTACTTGTTGTAGAGGATAAAGAAGTTGAGAGGACAAAGGAATGAACTTTTCCATATACTTCACCTTTTGAATAAAAGTAGAAAGTTGCTTTGTATCTTTAGGTGATGGGAGGAGCACCAAAGCCTTCACTTTGTCAGGATCCGCTTCAATCCCATTCTCTGAGATCATATGCCCCAAAAACTTCACTCTTGGTTGAGCAAGATGACACTTCTTTGGGTTGAGTTGACCTCCACTTTCATCATATTGCTTCAATGACATCCCAAGCTTTGCACAATGATCCTTTCTAGAGCTATAAACACAAAAGTCATCAATAAGATCCTTCACAAACTTGCCAAGAAAGGGAGAAAACACCTTGTTGACGCGCTTTTGATACCACGCACAACCATTCGTAAGACCAAAAGGAAGCACACAATAACAAAAGCATCCCCATGGCGTAATAAATGTGTTCTTCTTTCGATCTTCTAAAGCCAAGGTCTTCTTTCGATCTTCTTTCGATTATATGTAGGTACTCATCCTTCTCATGACTAGTCAACTCGGGAGACAACATACCTTGTATCAGCTCCTGTTTGACATTAGGTTGAACTTTGGGTTGCATCAGCTCTTCAATTTGCTCATAAGGACCAGAGATATCCTCGTTCTCTATAAGGCCAAGAAATCTTTGTTTCTCATCATGCTCTTCTTCAAGAAACAAGGAGGAAACATCTAGATCACTATCGCTGCTATCTTCCACTTCACTGCCATCATCCCCATTGTCTTCTTCTTCACTTGAGGACTCTTAATCATCACTTTTCTCATCAAAATCAGCATCCAAATATTGCTTTCTAGCCATGTCAAACCTCTTCTTATCACCCCTTCTATTGTGGAGAGTGATGGTACCATGTCCCCAATCCTGTATAGCTTTGGTTGCCTGTAACCATGGTCTTCCAAGGATGAGAGGGAAAGCACCAATACCTGTGGGCATAACATGGCAATTGACCAGCACTTTAACATCAAACACATCCACCTCCAAGTCCTTTACAACTCCCAAGCACCTCACCCTTGATTGGTTGGCAAGCTTATGCGAAAACCTGAATTCTTCACCATGTTGAGTCCCAACTTTGATACACAAGCTTGAGTAATAACACATACCTGTGCACCTCCATAAATATAAGCCTCTCCAATGGACTTCCTCTTATGCCATGCATCCATAGTAGGGCATATATCAGGTCATTCAAAGATAGGACTCTCACTAACCCCCTTGTAGGCTCCTTCTTCATGGGGTTGACTACATGCTTCCATTGCCTCTTTAACTTGGGACACATCTCCATGAGTTGCCCAATGGTAACATCAGCCGTTCTACCCACCAAATCTGCCCTTAAACTATAATTTGGTTGCCCTTCTCCCAAAGGAAAGTCAGATGCATTGTAATGTTTCTTGGGCTTTCTCTTCTTCTTCTCTTTACCTGTACCTGTTTCAACCTGTTTCCCTCTTTTATGGCTGGGACTTGCATCACTCATTTCATGATCTCTTGTAACCCTCTTACCTACATGCATGACCATAGATCCCAAATCATCCTCTTTCTTCTCCAAATGGATTATGCTTACCACTTTTGTTTTGCCCTTTTCTTCTGCTGTCAATCCACTTGGTCCTGCTTCCCCTTTAATCTCAATACCATAATCTTGAGCTCGAGAAGGAATTTGTGGAGGAAGAGGAAACATGTCACCACCCATTCTCTTTGGCTTGTCACATTGAGGGCTTTTATGACCCCATTCACCACAATTGTAACATTGTAACATATCCCCTCTTCCAGCCATGCCTCTTCCTCTACCACCTGTATAACCCTCATTGCTTCCATAACCACGTCCATATCCATAGCTTTGACCTCTTCCACCTCCCATCATATGCACACTAAGATTCTTCATAAGACCTACAACCTCTTGCATCTCCTTGTGAAAGGCATTCACATCATGAGAAGCTTGTTGATCATAACCTGCCTCCCTGATGAGGACCCTTGGTTGCTCTACCGCTTTCACTTCAAGCTTTGGCTCGCTTTGGCTCGACATTGATTCCAAGTTGATGAATACGCTCTGCTTTCCACTCTTTATTCTTTGCAATTTCAACTACCTCCTCAAAGGTCCTTGGCTGCTTGAGCTCTACCTTCAAGCGTAGGTTACTCCTCAAACTAGCAAGAAACCTGTCCTTCTTCAACATGGTTGGAGGAATTTCAGCCCCCAAAGATGTACACCACTTTGTCCATAATGTATTGAATGCCTTGACAAAGTCTTCTATGGTTTGGCCTTCACCTTGTACTAGGCCTTGAATAGGCTGCCATACCTTTTGTGGGTCTTCCACCTCTTGAAAGTGTGTAAGAAAATCATGCCTTACCATTTCATAAGTCATAACTTGAGGAGGTTGGGCTGATTGTAGCTCCTTTTCGTAGCCTTCCAACCATTCCCTAGCATCTCCCTTCAAACAGAAATAGAAGATTCGCAGCACCAACGCTGGGTCTTGCTTGTCAGCAAGAAGGCAAGCAAATTCCATTCTCTCAATGAAAGCTTTGGAACTTTCATTTGATTTCCCACTAAACTCTAGAAAATTAAATGCCATGTCTTCAAAACCTATAAACTAAAGGTAACTTGAAGCGATTCCTCGGTGGCGGGCACCAAAACACTGTTGGGAAACAAGCAAACTAGTCGTAACCTGAAGAGAACAACTCCAATTGGGGCACTTTAAAGCTTGAAAAAAATATTGAAAAATGACTGGCAAGAAAGCTGAACATAACCAAAATTGATTCCATATGCCTCCATGAGCAAAATTGACGCAAACAGAAAGCTGTCCCAACACGACTACACGTAGAGAAGGCTAGTCGGGGCAAAAAACTGCATCCAAGAGAACCAAGGAGACACAACGAGCTAAAACCTGAAAATTTCTGATGTTTGGATGAACTTTTTTTAAGTTTGTACATGAGTTTTAGTTATATACAAGGCTCACTTCAAAAAACTCACTCACACGCACTTACAGTAGCCCGACAGCTGTCACTAGACTAGCGACTTGCAGTGCATGTACATGTGCTTGCTAAAGCAAGCTAAAAACCCCACAAAAAGAAATCCCACATGCCCTTTTGACATCGGGCGTCATGTCCATATGTACACATTTACAAAAAACGGGGTGTCAGAAATGCGCCCAACAACGTGTAGAACTTCAAGCCAACATCATCACTCGTGGTCATCATCTCTTCTTCATCTTCAAACCTGGCTCTTGATAACATATCTGCAATAGGGTTATCTCTACCTGCAATATGACAAAATTCATGGTTAAGAGACTTGATATACGCTATCCATCGTAGCATGGAAATGTCCGGAGTAGAGCAATTTGCAATCATCCCTATCTCAGTGGCAAGCAATTTGTCTCTACCACAACGGAAGCTCTAGTAAAGTATTCTTTATCGGTCCTTAGAGCAGTAGCAACACCCTAAAGTTCCCTCTTAACCTGCGGATATTCTCATTGACGAGCATTGAGCACCTTGGCTCCAAATCTCACTGCATACCTATGTCCTTCAGCATCATCCTGACCTATAGCCCATCCAATACCTGTCGAGCTAGTGTCAACTGTTAAAATAACTGGCCTGTCACATTTATAATCAGCTCTCCTCAAGGTCGGAGCCTCAAGAAGCATCTTCTTTAATTTATTAATAGCTTGTGTGTGAACTTATTCCCAAACAAACCTCTTACCTTCCGTAGCAATTGATACATCACCTCTGCAACATGGGCAAAGTGTGGCAGCCAAATACGATAGAACACACATGCGCCTAAGAATCGACGAACCTCAGTAACTGAAGAACATGTATCCTTCATCTTTTGGATTGCTTCAACTTTTGTTGGACTTGGCCTTCTTCCTTCAGAGCTGCACATATGTCCCACAATTAAGACCTCCTTAGCTCCAAAAGTCGATTTTTGACCTAAAAGTGCTAAGTTAACTTCTTCAAGCCTTGATAATATAGCATCACAGTCAACAATATGTTGAGCAACAAACTGTCTACACCCCCTCTGGTCTTTTTATTCATCTTTTGAGCCTTCTTCACAACCCTTAATTGGTAGATCATCAATGAAAGGCATGGTAACATGTGGGATAAAGTCCCTTAATACCTTATTCATGTTGTTCATCATATGAGCTACTGAATTAGTAGCACCTTGTGGCAGAGTGCACATCCTTACCAAACCAAGAGGAGTATGCATTGTAGTAAGATCCCTGGTCTCCAAAGCTAATTGGAATTGATCATATCCTGAATAAAGATCGCCCATGGAGTTAATAGATCTACTTGCAAAGGCCTCAGCAAATTCATCCACAATTGGGCCAGTACCCACATTGCAGATTGTTACTTTGTTAACTGGTTACATATCCTGAATGAATCTTAATGTACCATTTTTCTTTGGAACAGTAAACCATCGATTAGAATACGGAGCACATGACGGCTCCAAAACTCCCATTTGGATCTTTTCATTAAGCAAATTGATGAGCTTTGGCAAGCGAGCTTTAGGAACTGGAATAGGACGCAACCTCCATGGCATGTGTGGAACAGTGAAAATAACCATTGGTGAAACAACACTCGGATCCACACACCCTATCTCACTTGGCTCAAAAGCAAAAGCTTTACCATGTTTTTCGAGCATACCTTGAAAACATTGGATCTTCTCTTCATTGAGGAAACCGTCTTCTCCACTCTTCAGCTGCTGCAGTGTCTCCTTAGTAAACTTATGCCCTATGTTCTTCGGATTTCTGAGTATAGGCTGTCGAGAAGCCTCTTTGATCATCCCATCACTTCCTTCTAGCAACGGTGTAGCCACTGGCCTCACTTTGTTTGCAACAGTCTTGTATTTGGTCTCTACCTGCGCTTCAACAGTTTCACCTGAATCATCTTCAATATGCATAAGTGCTTCATATAAACTTAAATCATCATACATGTCCATCGAATGGACCTTGACTACTTCAGTTCCACTTTGTAACCTGTTTTGCCTGATCTCTTCAAGCACTGACATAGTATCTTCATAAGATACCTCTTCAAAGACTCCTGAAATCACATCATCATATTCAAGCACATCACAAACTTGCAATTCATTTTGAACACCTGAAACATATTGTTTTTCATTAAATTTTCTGAAAGAGACTGAACCTTCAGATGTTAACCCCCAAAACCCCGAAGAGAAAGCTTCTCTTTGCGAGAACTTCTCCTCACTTGTACCACCATAGTCTCGCTTTATAATGGCACTCCGAGAAAATCCTGTGCAAACCTGTGTTCTCTAAACTCCTTGTGTATCTCTGGCATTGGATGATCACGTAGACTGTCCTTATTCCTAGCATGGTCAACACATACAGTCAAGAATTCCACTGCTTTCTTACCATCACGGCTCCGAACCCTGGCATAGGCCGAGCCATCATCCAGCACTTTGGTTTCCATTCACACAGCCGTAATGTATGGTTGCCCCATAATTAAAGGATAAGAGGAATGCTCCTGTATAAAGAAGTTTTGCTCATCACAGACATCCCCTACAGTTACCTAACATTGGCACATGCACCATAGAGGTCGCCTGGAAGCATATTGGCAGCTCGAATCCGCCAACCATGGTCCACATCAATAGGCCATTGCAAGCTTTTAGCCATCAAATTGATCTCCGATCCATGATCTATGAGTGCTAAGACCGGTTCTTCGATGTCGCCTAGCTTTACAACAATTTCGGTTGTTGCTCTTGCCCAATGAGTCCTTGAAAAGTGACTCCTTGGTATGCTTTCACTATCTTCATCTTCATTGAAATGGACATGCCTTACCTCAGGTACGGTTGGATTTGACACCACCACAAACCTCGACTCTTCTTCTTCTTCAAGATTCACCAAATACTCTTCATAGTCGTCTAGAATTGCTTCAATGTGGTGTACCGCCTGGCTCTTCACTAACTCCGGCTCTTGTTCACTTGGTATCTACCGCTTCCTTTTGATAATATCTATTATCTCCTCATGAAACTCACGTTTGGCAATCCCCAATATATCACTCAATGTGAGCTCCACCTTGCTATTCAGAATTCGCTCTTCAAAGACTTTCTTTAAATCCGTAGCTATATTCAATGTCAGACTTGAACTTATAAGAGGGTCCCCTAGGTTTTCTTTGCTTTTTGTCCTTAGGTGCCTCCTCCATCACCACTTCAGGAGCGGGATTTGGAGCAGGACTTTCTTCTTTCTTGTTGTTGAACCTCGTTGTCCTCTTCGATGTCCCAGAAGATTCTTCATCTCTTTTCCGCTTTTCCTCCACCATAGACTCATTAACTTGAGACTTCGCAATGAACGCATACACCGAGAGGGAATCCATTGGATCAGTCCACCCTGTGGTTTCTCAAATTGAATTCCCTACTTGCCGCAGCTTCCCATAAGTTACCTGTCCAGTTTTTGTTGTCTTCAAAGCATAAGGCCATAATTGACCCTTGGTACCTGCACCATCTTCATCACCCTTCCTGTAGACTTGCAGCCCATATGTAGCTGCCTCCACAAGAGCAACATTATGCTGAATCTCATCAACTATCTTCTTCATGCCGCCCCTACCAAAGTTCAGGTGGAGCATCTCACTTGTTGCCCTAAGGTGTATCTTCTTGTCCTTCCAGAACACCACATTTTTTTTATATGCTTCGTCAAAATCATCACATTCCTTAACACTAGAATGGTAACCTAACAGAACATAAAAGTGTCGTTTTAGGGTTTTGGGAAAAATTTCCAAAACCATAGTAGATCCACTCATTTTGAAAAATCCTTTCATGAGCTTATAGTTCAATAACTACTACATATGGAAAAAATGAGAAACTTGTAATTTTTCTCATCCCTTGGTCACTACACGCCTCCAAAGTTGATGGACCAGTGCATTTTGCCCAAAACAACAATTTCTTACGGTTGATTGCATATAAATAAGAGTGGAGATTTTTGTAGGACATGAGATAAAATGCCCCATTAACTTCAATGGGTTGGTGACCAAAAGGTTTCTTTTACCTCACTAATTTTTTTTGGGCAAAAAAAAAAGTACAAAAAGTTGCATTTTTGCCATTCTGCGGACCTATCATCAAAGTTTCTATAGTCACGCTCAATACAGATACTATATACATGTTTTCTTAGTTCCCTTTGGGCCTCTGGATTCAAAAGGAGCCATGGAGCATGTCAAAAGGATAATGGATCTCTTACAATTGGAACCTTGGGGGCAATGATAAAGTGCTAAATACAGCAAACATGAAAAAACTGGGTTTAGCATTATGACCTCTAGAAACCCATAGAAACTACTCAATATCTAGCCAAGTTTGTATTCTATGATTAGATATGGTTACTACCTACAAAATACACACAATTGGCCTAAGAAACTAGCAATATTGAGAAAGTTATACTTGCTACTCTTAAATGTATCGTATTCTTCAGCAATCAAAAAACTCAACCATCATCATATACTATACTATATAGCATATTAGGTCCCCCAAAACTCAAGGAAGATTAGCTTTATGTCATACATTACACTTACACAATCAAAATTGAATTTGGATATCAAGAAAGCCACCAAAAAAATCATAAAAGTGCTATTTTTGGCCAAAAAACAGGATTATGCAATTCTTGTAAATTGGTCATAACTTTCAATTTTAACACTTAGCTCTCCCTACAAGCATCAAAACATGTTGAGAACTATGAAGGCCTAACCTCTAGCCATCTAAACCTCACAAACATGAAGTTTAGAGTGGTATAGTTGCCAAAAATTGAAAAAAAAGCCAAAAACAGGACCCGTTTTTTCACACAGTTTAGGTTCAAAAATGTTGTGCAAGAGTAAGGTTAATGGTGAGATCGATACTAAAAAAAAAATGGTAAGTTTTTTTCAGCTCATAAGGCAACTTTGTGGATATATAGAACCTAAAAATTCATTTTCATACTCTTAAAATAATTCAAGCAAAATGGTCACTTAACAGGACACAAAAGTGTCCAAGGACATAAAAGTGTCATGTTACCATTCTAGTGTTAACATACTTGTGGTCTTCACTGTCACACCACATGCATTAGTCCCAGCCTTTGCGTGGTGGCTGCTGCCTAGGCTTCGATGTAGACCCCTTTGCAGCTAGACCATCAAATTTAACAGCTTTAAAATTCAACTTCAATTCTTGAATACCTTTTATCAATTTGTCAAGAACTGGCTCCTCCACTCTGGGTATTGCCGAGGTTGTTTTCTCTTTAGGTTCCTCCTCCGCAACATCCATGATGTCATCCACGATCATCTTGTCGACTCTTATCTGTCGTTTCATGATCATGTTGACTGCTTCTGTGACTACCTTCTAGTCGGATGTTAAGCCCAATTCTCCACTTGGATCCTCTAGCAACTGCACTAAACTCTTCTGAAGTCAAGGATCAGCAGCCTGGATGAACAGCTCAACCTTCTGATCCATCATTGAACGTTGCTCTGTCGAGGACAATTGCTCAAATTTCTTCTCAAATTCTCGTAATAACTCTCATGCAGACAGATTTTTGTTCTTCTTCTACACCCACTTCATGAAACTTTGCCTGGTTACTCTTTGAGAATCCTCCAGGAAGTATTCCTCCTGAAGCGCCTTCTTGAAATCCTCCCAATTCGGACCTTGAAGCACCTGAATTTCTTTAATTCGACTCCTAAGTTTCGGCTCAGCAATCAAATGGAACCCTTCTACTGCGTTCTGATCATCAATTCCATTCTCTTCCATTGCCTGCTCATAGATATTGCAGAATTTGCTAATATCCCGGCCTTCAAATCGATGCAATTTCTCGGTAACTGTGTGCCGAGCTTTACGGATCCTCTCTTGCAAATTGTAGCTGTTGGGCAGCCTGTTGTTGTTGAAGTGGATCGGGGAGCACCACAGACGGAGAGTGAGAGAGAGAAGGAGACACACGACACACAGATATGGGTGGGGAGACTCAAAGAGTGAGCAGCCCCCTATACACTTATGCTATGTATAAGGTATACAAGTCAGTGGGCGCCCAGACTCTGGGCGGTCAGGCAAGACACAGACGCCTATATCCCAACAACCTCCCACTTAAAGGCGACTATGCCTTTAAGCAAGGGAACCTAGTCTAAAGACTACAAAAGGTGAGAGAAAACCGCTCTCAACCGATGCCCACTGGCTGGCTGTGATCGTGTGCATCCGGCTGTCCTGCTCCCGTGTAAGTCCATACACCACCAGACGTACCGCACACGTACTACAAGTATGTACGCAATACCTGCATATCTCCCTCGTGCACTATGCCATCATCAGTCAACAAACGACTGACAACCCCAACTGCAAATGCTCCCACTGCAGCTGCGATATCTGGTCTCAAGATCAGCATCTCATACATGAGACCACCGAATGGCGATGCAATGCTAGCGGACCCTGCTAGCTCTACGGAGCATGCATCAACATATATATCCCTGGCAATAGGTATCTCTGACTGACAAGGCGTGTCAGCCACATGCATCTCCTGACTGTCCGCAAAAGATGCATCAACCTGTCGTGCAACCTCAGAGCAAACCAGCTGCTCTAGATGTCTACTGGAAGACATATCCTGCACAACTATATCCCCATGCTCACTGTCGAGCATAGAAAGGAATGATTGCATAATCGCTGATGTCTCAGCCTCCTCTGCAATCATCCACTGCAAACATGACCACTCAATCTGCTGTGACTCACTAGAGCTCTCATGCTCTAACTCCGTATGCATAGACTCTTGCACAACGTCCTCCTGTCGTGACTCACTAGAGCAAGACCGCTCTACCTGTCTATCCTGCATAGAAGTATCTCGCACAACTGACTCTCTGCTTTGCTCAGTCAGTAGCAAAGCATGCATGTCTGACTCTGTCACCTCTCTGTGTGACTGCTCAAGTCGTGCCCCAACTGTGTGCGCAACGAGCTCACTACTCTGCACTCTATGCAAAGCATCCTGCAACCCACAAGCAAAAGAGACTCGCCTGCTCTCTCGCTCTCTACTTGGCTGCGTGATCACAGAGACAACACCGTCTCTCCCGTGATCCACATGCAATGGGTAACCTGTACCACTCATGGCACCTCTCGCAATCACTAGCGAACCCAAATGCATCAGAAAATCTCTCTCTCGTAGCGAAATCTGACATCCACAATCTCTAAGCTGACCAATCGAGATCAAACTCATTGTCAAATGTGGTACATAGCGCACATGTCGTAACAAGTAAGATGCACCACTCGGTAATGATAGTCTCACATCTCCTGCACCTGCTATCGCATGCACCGATCCATCGGTCAAACATACACTGCCAATCATCCCGCTAGAATAGCTACAAAACCGTGCACGATGCGGCGTGACATGAAACATAGCATCTGCGTCTAGCAACCACCGCGAAGGGAGTGCACTATCCACATGTATAGCATCTCGTGCATAGCTCGAGGTAAAAGTGACATCCACGTCACTAGTATACTCCGACACTACATCTGCCTCAATTGTCAAAGCAACTGAGTCCATGGCATCACTACATACATCTCTGAGACTGCCATGTCTCCTACGATGTCACATACGACGAAAACAGCACCGTCTAACGTGTCCAGAATGACCACAATACCAACATGTCACCTGTCGGCGTGCTCATGAATGTACATGTCTCACACGAGTCCGTGATGACTCAAATCTATTATACATATCATGTAATCTGCGCCAAAGTGCTCTCGAAGCAGTCTCATACATAACAAGAGCATATACAGATTCCGCAAGGTGCAAAGAGAGTGTAGATAGTGCCATCTCCTCTAGCTCCTGCCACTGATCGTCAGACAAGCATGAAGGTCTACCTGCATCACCACTCCATGGTCCATGCAACCCTCGCTGTGTCAATGTGTCAAGCATACACTCTCTCCATGCTGCAAAGTCTGACCCATCAAACACGCGCATCTGTGAGAGGTCACAATCTGATCGATCACCTGTCTCTGCCATGAGTACAAGTAGCAAGCTAGATAGAAAAACCACCTCACCAACAACACCTGGAAAATGTCTACAAATATGGCCAGAAACACAATGTAAAACCTGTGAGACACACTCCAAAATAGAGCTCTCGCAATGTCAATACAAGCCTCGCATGCTCTAGCATCACACTGCAATCTGTGAGCTAATCACCAAGCCCACACTGTGCAGTATCGATGCATACACACGCACAAGTCTCCCACCTGCAGAGAACACCGCACGCAAATGCTAAGTGCAACCCGCAATCTCTACCTAGATCACATAAATGATACGCATAAAACTCCTGGGAAAATTTCGCCAGAGTTTCAACGCACAATGGCTATCAGCACAAAATAACCATTGTCCTGCAAGCTCAATACAATGAGCAATCAATGCGCATCAAACTACACTCAATATACATGCATAAGCTCTGCAAAACTATGGCAAACAATGCTCGAGATCACAAGACTCTCCCACCCGAGAGCAAACCACTGTCTCAAGCAAAGAAAGATACACAACTCCTCACTCTTGCGAGAGTGGATACAAAAACACAAAACTGTGTCCAAACTGACAAAACCTGTCAAAGTGAGAGTAAACACTCGATCACAAACTATGGCGAGAATCTGGAAAAAATCCGACAGAATTTCCCCTGAAAACTGAGCAAAAAACTCAAGTACAATCTCTACCATAAACCATAACACTACTCAATGCCAATGAGTAGAAATGCCAAAATGGCTCCACATTTTCACATACAATGGCAATCCGCACTCAACGTACATCAACGGAGTGACCGCGCATAAGCAAGCGCCAAAAGATTTGCAATCCGGAAACTTGATCAATGTGAAAACAATGCTCTCAAGAGAGCTCACCGGCACTTGAAAGTGCTCGCCAAAATGCATGTATAATGGGCATCAACCATGCGCCATAACCATATGCAAACCATCCGCAAAGACCATGAATCGAAGCACAAAATCACTGCCAAAGTATCCTGTGAAAACCAGTGAAAGAAGCTCCACCTGTGTGCTCCAAAAAACTGCGTCTCTCAAGAGACCGCCTCGATGGTGTGTAAACACCTCCGTACTTCGTTGCCCAAGTCTACCAAAAAACCCTCAAACCACAAGCTTAACACAAAATGCAATTGCATCTTCAGCTCAAAATTTATGCACTCAACTTCAAGCATCTCCCGTGCTTCCAAAAGTGCATCAAACTCGCACACAATGCGACAACAGAAAATCTGGAATTTCTGTATACAGTCAGTCTGAGCTAAATATCAGCAAAACGGTGAGGAATTTGCAAAAAGTTTCTTCTGCAAAGTTGTAGACCACGTCGAAACGGATGGGCCTTAAGATGTAGCATCGTGCCTAAAGATGTAGCATAATGACACCAAGTCTTTGTAGAAGTGATGGTAGCTGGAGGAGGTGAATGTTCGTGGAAGAGTCACCATGCCTCACCTGAGTCTTGACTCAAAAACAGTTGTGGTAAAGCTAGTGCTCTAACTAAATCAAGAAAACTCACTTCTTCCGTTGCACTAAATGTTGGAAGGCAATCCGTGACTATAGATAAGTGATAATTCCTGAAAGTACCCCTCTCTGAAGCCGCGGGCTCTTATGTCTTTGCACCCCTCATCATACCAGTTGGTATGGGGCATACTCCCAAAAGGTCATCTCAACGTGCAGGTACGCCTCTCACCCCGTGCATCTCGCAAAGTCTTTGTCAATTTGCAAGTAAGCTGATCTACAGAGCATCCTCTTCTGCATGGATGTATGTAGATTTCATTAATGTAGACAGAATCAGTCTCTAAAAATGCAACTCGTGGTCATTGGGCAATAGTGAACTCAGAGGAACTAGTCAATGTCAAGAGAGCATGATCCATTGCCGTACCAATCGGCCTAGGTTCGGACCTAGGTCCAATTGTAAAATCGTGGATTCAAGGGATAAAGCTCGGTTGTGAGCCATGATATAATACATTGTGCTCGCTCCATGTAGATTGTCGCCAAGAAAAATGCCGGTCTTCTTTAAAGTGGGTTGCTTCCTCAAGAACTTCTTTGCCTCAATGGAGGGGAAGTGCAATATTAAGGCTCTCTCTTTCGATGTTTCTCCGTTTCCTCCACTTTTCTTTCCGACTCTCCACACTTTTGTGTACAAGCTCAATAAATCTCCATCAATGTCATGGGCTCCTTTACTTCCTCTTCAACATTATCCCGGTCTTTAAGGCATGTGACCCTCACATGCATGGCACGTGTATGTCTTCGTTGCTCGGAGTGAAGAAGAAGACGAGACTCAAATGTAGTGGACTCACTCACAATAGTGAGTTAGGGGTTGAGTCCTTATTGTTTCTTATAGTATGAATGGTCGGTGTTAGCGTCTAGTTGACGGCTTACTTAGGGCTAGCACATTAAGCTTTACCACCCCAACAACCTCCCACTTAAAGGCCAATGTGCCTTTAAGTATGGGGTATAAAATATATATGTATGTACAATCATGTTAGAGTAGCCTATCTAGCTCACGCCCATAAGTAGCTAGACCTTTGGTGAGAAGATCTACAGGGTTATCATCTATGTGCATCTTCACAAGCTCCATATGCTTGTCCTCAAGCACATCTTGAATGAAGTGGTACTTTACATCTTTCATAAAATCTAATATCTACCTATTCCAAAAAGACTTTCTCATAATGAACTGATCATTTAATATGGGAGAGATAAATGGAAACAAGAGGCAGAATATAGACATGTGCTTATAGATCTATCTCAACAAGGGGCCAATGGTAAAGGGGCTCAAATGAGAGATGGTATGTCAAAGAGCAAGGCTACCAATGGAGCTTAGAAGACCTTAGGGTTAGCTTCATTAAAGACCTCCAAAGGTTAGTGATAAAAGTCCTTGACCTAAGTTAGGGCTGAGCTTGAGGTGGGAATCCAGCCCAAGCTTGAGATGCTTGTCTTGTTTGAGGTGCTTGATTAAGGTGCTTGAGGTGCTTGTCCTGCTTGAGGTGCTTGATTAAGGTGCTTGAGGTGCTTGACCTGCTGCATGACTAAGGTGCTTGAGGTGCTTGGACATGCTTGCTTGAGATGCTTGTGGGAACACCCCCTAGTCCAAGTGCTTAGTCATGCTTGGTGACTAAGGTGCTTGATCAAAGCAAGTCAAAAAAATCCCTACAAGAGGGGGGTCGAGCCCTTTTCCTAGGGGGTAGAGAGAGAACCCACACTCACACACTCAAGGTGAGCCCAAGCCTAGAGAGGTAGCAAGGACACATGTCAAGATCCTACCCATGTTACCTTCATGAGGTGCTTGAATCCTATTGGCCAGGCTTAAAAGGGGTCCAATGATAAATTACCACATTTATTTAATTTCTTTTGCATTTATCAAGTCCTTTCTCTCAAAGTGGAAAGGGGGACACTTGTCCCAAGACTACCCTTGTTGCTTGATATGCACTAAGGCTGTGATTGGCCAGGCTTGAGGAGGTCCAATCAAATGCCTAGGAGTGCTAAAAGAGGGGATCGACCAAGGAAGAATGGGCCTAGCTTGCAAGGTATACTAACCCACACACTCTCACATTCACTCTCATTATGTGGTTGGCAAGTGCAAGAGCTCCATCTCCTTCTCTAAGCTCCTTGAGAAGAGTGAGCCTACACTTAACCTCTCTGGCTATGGAGTGCAAATCCAACCAAGAGACATTCTTCAAAGCTTGAGCTTTCCATCTTCTTCATCTTCATCATTACTAAGCTATTATGCTATGCTAAAGAAGAGTGATGATAAGTAAGGGAAATAGCTCTTTCTCGTATACTACTTCTTCTTCCTCTTCCCTATCCTCACTCCTTGCTAGCTCTCTCCACCTTCGAAGGTGTTTGAGGTCTTGGGACTGAGGCTTGGTTCAGTTATGGTTTCTTCAAAGATTATGCTATGCTAGTGGTGCATGAAGCTTTCCATCTTCATAGCATCACTTAGGTCAAAAAGAACACAAAGATTGTATTGTACCAAGTCTCCTTTAATGGGAGAATCTATAATACAAATGCCTATTGGAGGGGGGACTGGCTCCACATAAATTCGGTCCTCAATTGTTGTAATGTTCTCTAATTCTCTCTCATGCAAAAGTATTGTTCATGTCTAGTTAGTTAATTGTTATGTTTATGTTGCTACCATTAATGAAGTTCACCCATTATGCTCTCAAAGTAATTTCAGCAAATACTTTCTCTTAATTCCTCTACTCTACAAGTTATTAGGCCATTTCTATTACATTGGTATCAGAGCATTTGGTTTCTCTTTTCTTGCTTAAGAAGAGATGTCCTTAAGTAGCCTATAAATGGTTGGTTTTGTTAATTATATTAGGGTAAGTGGGAATGGGATCTAGTAACGGTTTTGTTGCAGCCCACTATGTGGGGTATGGTGCACACCTCGGGAGCTTTGGTCTTAATAATGGAGTCTCTTTAGAATTTCCTACGGCTTTACCATTATGGAGCCATAAGAAGTCTGAAAGGAGCTATCCCTTGGCAATGCTGCAATATTAGACCCACCCCACTACTCTCTATAATTAACCGAATTCGAGCCGTGGGTATAGATACTTAAGAGCCGAAAGTTTCAAAGGCTAAGGGGAGTAGCAACTAAAGTTTTGAATTGCCAAAAAGTACATTAAACAAACATATAAGTTTAATTAACATGGCCGACAATAATCAAGAGAGTAGAATGAACATTGATAGCTTTGATTTTGCACGTGAAGGTGCTAATGATAGTGCCCCCAATGTTTGTTAACTACCTTGTTACTAGGTTGCAGCAAGCCATGGGTAACCCTACCTTGCAAGCCGAAGTCACTCAACAACTTCGTGCTTATGGGATAACCCTTCCTCTTCAAATAGGAGAGAGAGCTTAGGAGGTCTCTTGAAGAGACTCCGAAAAGAAGACTCTCTCCCATTCGAGAGGAGGAATCCAAGGAACGAGAAAGCACTGAATCCCTAAGTTCATATGAAGATTTGGCTCCAAGAAGATGGCGGTCTAGGCGATTGCCAACACCTCCCAAGAGGAAATCTTCAAACCATAGTCCGTCTCCTTGACACTCTGAACGGGAAGAGAGGAAACCAAGGAAGAAAAGGGCAAGGAATAGGTCACCCTCTTCTCCTTCTTCTTCACCTTCCTCCTCTTTTGATGAAAGCTATGGCTATTCTCCTAGGGAATACAAGAGGTGAGGACATACCTATCGTTCTTGCCCCCAAAAAAAATGCTCGCGATGGGACTCCTAGAGCTTTCGCCATCGAAGCTCCAAAAGAGGATGTTCATTGCAAAGGAGCAGCTGTCTCCTATGCATGGGGAAAGATAAGAGAGCATGATGCCTTCATCTTGTTTGATGCTGGCTCTACTCACAACTTCATATCAACGGAGCTGGCCACCAAGTTGGGCATTCAAGCTTTCAAGATGGGAGATACTGTAACGACCGATGCAGCTTTCAAGGGACAGCAAGCCTCCGTTACTCCCTTGATTGGGAAGTTGAGGCTTGTTCAAAGCTATGTCGACAAAGAAGACTTCTTCATCTCTCCTCTCCAACATGAGGATGCTATCCTAGGGGCACCATGGTTCGACCGCATGGCTGCCAACATAAAGTTTCCTGAAAGGAGAATTTACTTCACTTTACATGGACAAGAATATGTATATAGATGCTAATGAGCTCGGTCGTACTATTCCACTTGTAAATCTTCCTGTTTTTGAAAAATCACGAAGAGCTTAGTTTCTGCGTACATGATTTTTGTCAAAGAGTCTCAAAAAGGTTCTAATGTTTATCAAAAGTAGATGGTAGGAATCAAGAAGAGTTAGACTTGTCTAATTTTCTAAAAGGACTCCAAGATGTGTTCAATGATGATATCCCTATGGACTTACCTCCAAAACGAGGGGATGATGACCATCCCATTGAGCTTATCCCAGCAAGCTCACAGCCTAACAAACCTCCTTATTGAGTTTCTCAAGCTCAACAAGAGGAGATCATGAGGCAAGTACAAGAATTGGTAGACAAAGGTATGGTGAGGCCTAGCTCCTCTCCCTTTTGTTCTCTCGTATGTGTGGACTATCGTGCACTAAACCATATGACTATCAAAAATAGATTTCCCGTGCCTCGAGTAGAAGATCTGTTTGATAAGCTACAAGGCTCTACCTATTTCAGTAGGATTGACCTTAAAAGTGGCTATCATCAAATAAGATATCCTAAAGACCGCGTTTCATACAACGTCCGGTCTTTATGAATATCTAGTCATGCCTTTTGGCTTGACCAACGCACCATCCATGTTCAATCGTCTAATGGAGAAGATCTTTAGGCCTTACTGTAAATTTGCTGGAGTGTTCTTCGATGATATTATCATCTACTCCAAGTCTTTGGAGGAACATAACAATGATTTGTCAAGCGCTAAGGAAGAATAATCTTTTTCTCATCCAAAAGAAAAGCGAATTTTTCCTCCAAAAGATTCAATACTTAGGTCATATTATCTCTCAAGATGGTATCCAAATGGATCTATCAAAGTTAGAGGTAATAAAAGCATGGCATAATCCAAGGAATCTACATGAGCTAAGAAGCTTTATAAGTATGTGTGCATACTATAGATGCTTGATAGCAAAATTATCTCAAATAGTAGGACTTTTACTTAACAAAAAAGAACGTTAAGTATTCATAGACTGCTAAGGAGCAAAATTCTTTTGACAAGCTCAAAGAGAAGCTTACCTCCCAACCAATCCTCATGCTTCCGGATCTCTCAAAACCATTTATGGTCCAATGTGATTCTTGTGGTGATTGCCTTGGAACAGCCTTGGTTCAAGAAGGGCACGCCATAGCATATGAGAGCCGAAGGCTCAACACAAACGAACGTGTCCTACACATCTATGAGAAAGAGCTTTTAGTTGTTATTCATGCCCTAGACACGTGGAAGCACTATCTATTGGGGACTCCATTTATTCTACGAACCGACCATAAAAGTCTCAAGTACTTCATGATGCAAACCAAGCTTTCCGACAAACAAATGAAGTAGGCAAATTTTCTTTTGCAATTTAATTTTCATATTGCTCACATTGCTGGTAAGCACAATCAAGTGGCTGATGCACTTTCACGATGACCAAAGGGTAATGCAGTGTCAATAGCTACTCACAATGATCTTTCTTCTATGATAGACGAGTATGCTACTGACCTTGACTTTAAAGACGTAATGTCAGCCCTTTCTTTGGGGAAGAAAGAGGAACCATTCACCTTGCAGGATGGTTATTTTCTCCATGGAAATAGGCTATGTATTACCCATTCCCTTCGTGAGAAAGTCATGTTTGAATCCCATGCTCCTCCCTATGTGGGGCATAGAGGTATTCAACCTACTCTCCGAGAAGTAGAGACATACTTCTATTGGCCTACCATGAAAGTGGACATACAAGAGTATGTTTCCAAATGTGTAGTATGCCAAAAGACTAAGTATGATAGAGGGAAGCAACCTGGATTACTCCAGCCATTAACAATCCCTAATTCACCATGGGAGAGTATATCCATAGATTTTATCTTTGGATTACTCAAGTCTATCCATGGGAATACGGAGATATGGACAATACTCGACAGGTTTAGCAAGCAAGCACACTTTATTCCTATCAAAAAGACTATTAAGGCACACCAAATGGCTACTCTCTTCATATCTCAGATTTTCAAACACCATGGATTTCCAACATCCATCGTGTCAAATAGAGATCATAGAATGACCAGTAATTTCTGGAAGGGTCTCTTTGAAATTTTAGGTACAAGATTGAATTTCTCTTCGGCCTATCACCCACAAACGGATGGCCAAAGTGAGATAGCCAATCTTACAATACTTGATCTACTAAAGACTTATGTTACAGAAGTAGATCAACGCTCACAATGGGAAAGGTATTTACCTCTTGTAAAGTATGCGTACAATAATACTGTACATACTTCTATAGGAAAAGCACCTTTTGAAATCATTGAGGGAAGATCTAAAAGTCCCTTGCTACTTAAGGTACATGGGAAGATCTTTGCTGCTGATGAGTATAGTCGTGACCTACAAGAATCTTTTCAAAAGATTAAGGAGGCTATATCCATCTCTCAACAAAGGCAAAAAGTTGTTGCCGATAAGCACAGAAGGGCATTAACGTTCAAAGAAAACGATTGGGTCTTACTCAAGTTCCCCAAGGCTCGATTAAGGCAAACGAAGGGCAAAAATCCTACGGGCCATCAAAAGTATTATGCTAAACTAGAAAAAAGATACTATGGCCCTTTTCAAATTTTGAAGCCAATCAACGAGATGGCTTACCAACTTAAATTGCCCAACCATTGGCTCATACACAATGCTTTTCATGTGAGTCTACTTAAGCCCTACAAAGGAGAGCCACCAAGTGAACCAATTATTGAAGACCCTCCCAAAGTAGAAGATCAAGAAGAGGTGCTACAACCCGAAGCTGTCCTTCGACATGAAGATAAGGTACTGCGACATGGTAAGATTATCCATCGGTATCTTATTAAGTTCAAAACTATCCTTTTGAAGATGCTAAAATGGATGCAAGGAGTACAACTTAAGGATAGTATGAACCTTATCAATGCTTACGATGCTACATTAGAGTAAGTAAATGTAAAAATTTCTTTTTAATGACCAATGTTTTTGTCTTATAAGAGTAGTTCTCTTTTTATTGTGCACAAATATAAGTAGTATGCATGCTTAGAATCATGTTTGGTTGACGACGTCTCTCAAACACCAAGTAGAACTTGTCATTCTACTTTGGCTTTATGATATGGACTAAAGAGCAGACATGCTTGCGGAAGCTATGTCTCCCAAGCACCAAATGGATTAGTCATCCATCTTGGAATGATGTCATAGGGTAAAAAGTGTTAAGTATGGAGCCAGATTTACCCCTTTGTAATTTTTTGTGGTAAAAGTGCACATTTGTAAGGCCCCCATTATGAGGAGAAGCCATCGTGCGTGAAGGAAAATCACTCACCGGAAATAAAAATCACTCACCGGAAACCAAAATTTTCACAACCAAAAATCAGGGGCCGGAATATTATGGCCGGACGGTGGCCGAAAAGCAGTCGGTTGGCCGTTGGCCGGTGGCCGGTGGTCAGAAGAAGTCAATGGCCGGTGGACCGGTGGCCGAATTCAAAAGCGGATTTGTCTACACAAGGGCGGCCACACATAGGCGGATTGGAGAGTCCGCTTTGGACTTATTCACACAAGGGCGGCTACACATGGCTGCCTCTCATAAGAGAGGGCAACCCTTTTGGCCTATAAAAGGAGGCCATTTCTACACACATTTCATAGTATGAAGTTGATGCAACAAGGTGGGTGTGAGGTGGTGAGAGTGAAGCAAGGCGGGAGCTCCAAAAGAGTATAATCTCTTTGTAAACTACATCTTGTTTTGAAGTACTAAAGCCATTGAGTGGCTGCTTTCCCATGGACGTAGCCCACATTGGGTGAACCACGTATATCGTGTGTACTCTCTCTCTCTCTCTCTCTCTCTCTACTCTATAATCTCGTGTATGTAAATCTGTCTCTCTCCATTAAGTAATCTACTCAATTATCTATTTAGCTACGTCTTATTTCCTAACAAAAAGGGACCCTCTACCCGCTAAGTAACGTAGACTAATGACTAAGAATTTATCTCTTCTACCTCATAGTCAAGGACGATTATGATTTCAAGAGAGAGGAAATGTCATAAAATCTAATATCTACCTATTCCAAAAAGACTTTCTCATATTGAATTGATCATTTAATATGGGAGAGATAAATGGAAATAAGAGGTAGAATATAGACATGTGCTTACAGATCTATCTCAACAAGGGGCCAATGGTAAAGGGGCTCAAATGAGAGATGGTCTGTCAAAGAGCAAGGCTACCAATGGAGCTTAGAAGACCTTAGGGTTAGCTTCATTAAAGACCTCCAAAGGTTAGTGATAAAAGTCCTTGACCTAAGTTAGGGTTGAGCTTGAGGTGGGAACCCAGCCCAAGCTTGAGATGCTTGTCCTGCTTGAGGTGCTTGATTAAGGTGCTTGAGGTGCTTGTCCTGCTTGAGGTGCTTGATTAAGGTTCTTGAGGTGCTTGACCTGCTGCATGACTAAGGTGCTTGAGGTGCTTGGACATGCTTGCTTGAGATGCTTGTGGGAACACCCCCTAGTCCAAGTGCTTAGTCATGCTTGGTGACTAAGGTGCTTGATCAAAGCAAGTCAAAAAAATCCCTACAAGAGGGGGGTCGAGCCCTTTTCCTAGGGGGTAGAGAGAGAACCCACACTCACACACTCAAGGTGAGCCCAAGCCTAGAGAGGCAGCAAGGACACATGTCAAGACCCTACCCATGTTACCTTCATGAGGTGCTTGAATCCTATTGGCCACGCTTAAAAGGGGTCCAATGATAAATTACCACATTTATTTAATTGCTGTTTCATTTATCAAGTCCTCTCTCTCAAAGTGGAAAGGGGGACACTTGTCCCAAGACTACCCTTGTTGCTTGATATGCACTAATGCTGTGATTGGCCAGAGGGGGTCGACCAAGGAAGCATGGGCCTAGCTTGCAGGGTATACTCACCCACACACTCTCACATTCACTCTCATTATGTGCTTGGCAAGTGCAAGAGCTCCGTCTCCTTCTCTAAGCTCCTTTAGAAGAGTGAGCCTACACTTAGCCTCTCTGGCTATGGAGTGCAAATCCAACCAAGAGACATGCTTCAAAGCTTGAGCTTGCCATATTCTTCATCTTCATCATTACTAAGCTATTATGCTATGCTAAAGAAGAGTGATGATAAGTAAGGGAATATCTCTTTCTCATATACTACTTCTTCTTCCTCTTCCCTATCCTCACTCCCTGCTAGCTCTCTCCCCCTTCGAAGGTGTTTGAGGTCTTGGGACTGAGGCTTGGTCCAATTAATGTATTCTTCAAAGATTATGCTATGCTAGTGGTGCATGAAGCTTTCCATCTTCATAGCATCACTTAGGTAAAAAAGAACACAAAGATTGTATTGTACCAAGTCTCCTTTAATGGGAGAATCTATAATACAAATGCCTATTGGAGGGGGGACCGGCTCCACATAAATCCGGTCCTCAATTGTTGTCATGTTCTCTAATTCACTCTCTTGCAAAAGTATTGTTCATGCCTAGTTAATTAACTGTTATTTTTATGTTGCTACCATTAATGAAGTTCACCCATTATGCTCTCAAAGTAATTTCAGCAAATACTTTCTCTTAATTCCGCTACTCTACAAGTTATTAGGCCATTTCTATTACAACATTTGTATGCTTTATCTTCACATGAAACATTGGATTCCTTGCCAACATGATAGCATTGTGACTATCACAGTGTAATGTAGGCACCTCAGTAGAAATTCCCAAGTCTTTCACTAGTCGAGCAAGTCATATAGCTTCCTTCCAAGCCTTTGATGTTGCAATATACTCAGCTTTGATGGTTGACATGGATGTGCAACTCTCAAATGAGATCGCCAAGAAACAGTACCACCAATAAAAATGAAGACATAACCTAAAGTAGACCTCCTTTTGTCCATATCCCGTGCATAATTAGTGTATCCAAGTACATGTGCTTATTTTCTTCCAAACCAAATGCACAATTCCTTTGTACCATTCAGATATCTCATGACTCCTTTCACTACCTCCCAATGTTTCTTGCTAGGATTTGACATGTATTGGTTGACCACTCCCATTGCAAAAGCAATATCTAATCATGTACATATCATTGCATAATCAAGCTACCAACTGCAAAGAGTATGGCACCTTTGCCATTTTAGACTTTTCTACATCAAATTTGGGACTATCATTTAGGCATAGTTTCACATATGGAGGCAGTGGAGTATTCTATGCCTTCCCTCTCTCCATATTGAAATGTTTGAGCGGTTTTTCAATATACTTTGTTGAGATAAGTAAAGCAACTTCTTATCTTTATCTCGCACAATGTGCATGCCCAAAATATGACCCCAAATATTTCACGTCAAAGCTATCATTCAACTTTTATTTCAAGGAAGCTAACTCATTAATGTTCTTTTCAACAAGTAACATGTCATCCACTTAAAGGATCAAAACCAGCAAGCTACCATGCTTTGCTTAACTCGCTTAGTATAGAGGCAATGATCAATGTCACTTCTTCTATAACCTTGAGAGAGCATAAATGACTGAAACTTATGATACCATTCTCTTGGTGTGTGTTTAAGGCCATAAAGGCTCTTCTTGAGATTACAAACCAAGTGCTCTCTACCCTTCTCAAAAAACCTTTGTGGTTGCTGCATATATACGTCCTCATGAAGATCACCATGTAAGAACGTAGTCTTAATATCCATCTGGACAAGTTAAATGTCCCCTTTGGCAGCTAAGGCAAGAACACAATGCAAAGTGGTCATCTTAACAACAAGGGTAAATATCTCTTCAAATTCCACACCTTGTTGTTGCTTAAATCCCTTTGCAA
This sequence comes from Adiantum capillus-veneris, assembly GCF_014529385.1. Classification (NCBI taxonomy): domain Eukaryota; kingdom Viridiplantae; phylum Streptophyta; class Polypodiopsida; order Polypodiales; family Pteridaceae; genus Adiantum; species Adiantum capillus-veneris. Next base: position 47,266,153 of record NC_140931.1, read on the forward strand.
CAAGTCTTGCTTTGTATGGAGCGCTCCCAAGGCCCTCATACTATGTTCTGAAATTCATAGCATGTTCTGCTCTTATCACTTGCGTGTAGAGAGCAACATGTTCATAGGGATCTCCATTCCCATTGAAAGTTTTCTTGACCCATTTTTGCACTTGGGAGGGTCTGAAACCATTCTTTGTTGGTTTGGTATTTGATGTTGTACATAAGATGGTCGATACCCTCTTGGTGGTTGGATCACATTCTGTGTATAAGGTGTTTGTGGTTGGTATGGCCCTTGCATTGCCAAATAACAACCATTTCATTCTTGCATTCCAAGTTGTTAGAATGTGCTTCCTATAGGTGCTAGATCTCGAAGGGTTTGGAAGACCTTTGTCAAGGTATGCCCTCACATGTTGACAAAACCTGCAAATCTTGTGGCATTACTCGTGGTTTTCCTATAGTAGAAAACCTATTCATCATTGGGAAAACTTGGTAGGTTTACCGAAGTCATCCACCACACTATGTTTGCTTCAAGGATCAATTTCCAACAAGGGGCTAGAAGGAATACTAAGCCCATGGAAAACAAAGACCGAAATGAATCTAAAGGAAAGAACAATGCTCAAAACTCTTCCCAAGGCAAGACCACCACCACCACCACCACCAACAACAACAACAACAACAAGGCCAAGGAGAAATGAGTTTAAAAATGTAAAAATAAACTCTTTCCTGAATAGTTAGAGGCCTTTTGCAAAGACCATAAATGCTTTAATCGTGAGGAGCAAGGACATGGCTATCGTTCTTGCCCCAAAAGAAATATATGCAACGACACTCCTAGAGCTTCCATGGTTGAAGCTCCAAAAGAGGACACCCATTGCAAAGGATCCTCTCTCTCCTATGCTTGGGGAAAGGTGAGAGAGCATGATGCCCTTATCCTTTTTGAGCCACTACTTTGTACCTACGCTTCCACTATGAGCATTGGATGTGTAAGAGTGGAAAGTGGAGACTCTACAATCCAGTGTTGCTGATTTTGTGACATTTGACATACCCATTACTTTGTCAAATGGTGTTTTTGAGATTGTGCAAGTCAATGACCATTGGATTCTCTCCAACATATGAGAACACTTGATTATCTTGGGCTATGAAGATATCAAAGATGCCTATTTTCGTCTCAATCGGCACAAAGTCAGTTAGATTTTTATGTTGTCTACATGTATCCCAATGTTAGTCTTCTAAAAGATTTTTTGTTGTTTCATATCGGTAGGCGGATGGAGGCAACCATGGAGTGCAAGAGGAGTGAAGGGTTGGCAGTGCACTGTCTTTAAGTTGATCTGATAGATCAATGTGACCGGCTCTGATGCCACGCTGTAAAGCATTTTGTTTAATGGAAACACAAAACTTCTTTGTCGTTATAGTATCACTACCATTGATTAAATTTTTTACATTTTGTTTAAGTGTTTGTGTGTGCACCTATGTGTGTTTGTGTGTATCTCAAAGAGCTTTGGGTTTTTTTTTTTTGCAACGGGGGGGGGGGTATATTAGATGCTTATTTGTCTATCACCACTGGAGAGAGAGAGAGAGAGAGAGAGAGAGAGAGAGAGAGAGAGAGAGAGAGAGAGAGAGAGAGAGAGAGAGAGAGAGAGAGAGAGAGAGATCACCATGGCAGCACATGCTCCTCCCACGCAGCAGCATCATCAAAAGAGCCACACACCCCCCTTTTGCGGTTCCTTCTTTCCTAGAGAGAGAGAGAGAGATCTCCATGGCAGCACATGCTCCTCCCGCGCAACAGCATCATCAAAAGAGCCACACACCCCCCTTTTGAGGTTCCTTATTTCCTAGAGGACACCAAATACGTTGGACCCAATGATCTTCACGGCTTCTTCACTTGCACAATCGATTTACAAAAACCTACGCAACTCCACAATGACACTTTTCACACCATCATTGAGTATATGCATGTGCACATACTCAAGTATGTTGTGAGCTTTGAAGACAACGGCATGTTGTGGTTGCCATGTGACATGCTTTGCTACATCCACAAGGGGGACACTGCATTTTCAAAGAGACTGGCCCGCTTGAGGCGATTGCAAAAGAGGCAAACCACTTCCGCCAAGTGACAAAGGAAGTTGCAGACTCCTTCAAGAAGCACAAAATTGGGCAATCTTTCTTGTCCATCATTGCCACTTTCTATTTCCTTGTCAATGAGGAGCTCTCCTTGGAGGAGATGGAGATCCCGCATCTGGCAATGGGTGGGGTAAAGCCAAATCGTAAAGATCCCACGCCCGCCCCTATAGATGTCCAGAGTGAGCAAAGATTGCAAGCCGTCTTGGAAGGGGAAATTGCAGTGAGAGAGCATATTTCTGGCACCTTCGAGGTGCCCGACCTCAACAACCGTGACCCAGCTGCAATACCCAAAGTGGAGATCAACCGCCTAAACAACATAATTATTGAAGATGAAGAGTATCTATCCTTGTATGATCTGGAAAAGGCTTTTGGTGTGCGGTTAGATGAGTGCTTAAGCCTTATATGCACAAAGATGGAGTTCCCTCTTGATCCTGCACCAGAACATACAGATGAAAAGTTGCTTCCATTAAGGGACTCTGTTTGCTGACACAAATGCACTGATGACAACATATATTTTGGATGCAGAGTAGAGTAAAGTCACGAATGAGGAGTTTGTTGCAACAGAAGCAGGATTGTTGCCAACCAAACTCCTATCTGCCCTGACTTGTCTGGTTTGCACAATCCTTGCAAAATTGATGAGAGCAAAGCCTATATCAACCTTGAAGCCACACCAAGTATGGATGATGAGGATAAGCAACAAGAGGTAATTCTAAGAATCTTATACATTGAGAATTCTACCTTTCTTCTTTGCATTTAGCTATTTCCATTTTTGCAGGATGTTTTGGACATGGACTTGTGGGCTAGTTGAAAGGAGGGGGGGGGGGGGGGGGGGGGGGGGGGGGGGGGGGGGTGCGCATGGTGTTTGGGCCTCAAGCAACTCTTGCACACTATATCGACAAACTACCAATGCAGGATGTGTGCATCATACACAAGGATTTCTCTCCCGATGGCCATTTTGTTTTGTGGGTGCTTAAGGCCGCTAGTAAACTCCTATACTTAGCCACCATCCCTCAAACAACCCATGTAATTATTTTGGTGAAAAAATCCCTTGCAATTACCATTGTTGGCATAGGTTTCCGTGGCAAGGTCATGACATGCATAGCACTTACTCAAGCCCTGGGGGTTGACAGTGCCCAAGCCATAGCTACCTTGATGCTTACATCCATCCTGTTAAGTATGGAGCCTGATTTACCCCTCGTAATCTTCTATGGTAAAAGCGCACATTTTTAAGGTCCCCATTATGAGGAGAAGCCATCGTGCGTGAAGGAAAATCACTCGCCGGAAACCATAATTTTCATGGCAAAAAATCGGGGACTTTTTTCCCCATCGCCGGAATATTCCTTTTCGCCGAAACATTATGGCCGGACGGCAGCCGGAAAGTGGTTAGAAAACAGCCAGTCGGTTGGCTGGTGGCCAGTGGTCAGAAGTCAATGGCCGGTGGCCGGTGGCCGAATTCAGAAGCGGATTTGTCTACACAAGGGCGGCCACACATGGGCAGATTGGAGGGTCCGATTTGGACTTATTCACACAAGGACGGCTACACATGGCTTCCTCTCATGAGAGAGGGCAACCCTTTTGGCCTATAAAAGGAGGCCATTTCTACACACATTTCATAGTGTGAAGTTGATGCAACAAGGTGGGTGTGAGGTGGTGAGAGTGAAGCAAGGCAGGAGCTCCAAAAGGGTATAATCCCTTTGTAAACTACTTCTTGTTTTGAAGTACTAAAGCCATTGAGTGGCTACTTTCCCGTGGACGTAGCCCACATTGGGTGAACCACGTATATCGTGTGTACTCTCTCTCTCTCTCTACTCTATAATCTCGTGTATGTAGATCTGTCTCTCTCCATTAAGTAATCTACTCAATTATCTATTTAGCTACGTCATATTTCCTAACAACTGGTATCAAAGCAAGGTTTGCTCGTAGCTAAATTATCTCAAGGAAAGAATTCCTTGAATTGAGTGGGAGTTATGGCGGAGGAAGGGAAGCTCAAGATTGAGAAGTTCAATGGCAAAAACTACCAACATTGGAAGATGCAGATTGAAGACTATCTCTACCATAAGGACCTCTATTTTCCACTAGGCGGTCTTGCAAAGAAGCCTGCAACAATGGCAGATGAAGCATGGATTGTCCTTGATTGAAAGGCACTGGGAACAATCCGGTTAAGCTTAGCGTCAACTGTGGCCTTCAATGTTTTGGAGATGAAGACCACGGAGGACTTGATGAAGTCACTTGACGACTTCTACGAGAAACCATCGGCATCCAATAAGGTATTTCTTATGAAGGGCTTGTTCAATCTAAAGATGACAGAGAATGGTTCAGTTGCAGAACACCTAAATGACTTTAACACAAATATAAGTCAACTTCGATCGGTGAAAATCAATTTTGATGACGAAGTGAAAGCTCTCCTTATACTATCATCTCTACCGGATAGTTGGGACAGCCTTGTGATGGCTGTAAGTAATTCTATTTCTGGCACAAATACTCTTAAGTTTGATGATGTTGTGGGTGTTCTCCTAAACGAGGAAATATGAAGGAGAAGCACAGGAGAATCATCAAGTGCTACACTGTGAGTAGAAACAAGAGGAAGGCCTAAGGAAAGGTTCAAAAACCAAAAGGGTCGTGATCGCTCAAGGCGGAGCAAGTCACGCACAAAGTCAGTTCTTGACTGTTGGAAGTGCGGCAAGAAGGGCCATGTCAAGAAGGATTGCTAGTCCAAGAAGAAGAAGGAGTCAGAGTCTCAAGACAACAAGCCAACATCGGAGGCCAATGTGGCAGGTAAAGTGGAGCAAGATGCTCTAATTCTTTTATTAGACAATGTGTCTAATTCTTGGATAGTAGATTCCGGGGCTTCATTCCATGCGACACCACACAAGCAACATTTCCAAGACTACACCAAAGGTAATTTTGGGTATGTATACTTGGGAGATGATGAAGCTTGTGAGATTGTCGGCAAAGGTACAGTTTCTGTCAAAACTGCTAACGGAAATGAATGGAAGCTTAAAGATGTTAGGCATGTTCCTTCTCTTCGCAAAAATTTGATCTCTACAGGACAATTGGACGATGAAGGTTACAACATTGCATTCGGACACAAACGGTGGAAGATCTCAAAGGGATCTTTGGTGGTTGCCAAGGGAGAAAAAGTCGGTACACTTTACTAGTGTACTGTTAGCACGCAACCTTCATCTTGTGCAACAACTACAGAAGTTGACAGTGCGGTGTGGCACTATCGGCTTCCGCATATGAGTGCCAAAGGAATGCAAATCCTTCAAACAAAGAAGTTTCTACCAGGTTTGAAAGAAGTGGACTTAGAGTTCTGTGAAGATTGTGTTTATGGTAAACAAAAGAGGGTGAAATTTCAAAAATCAGGAAATGAAAGAAAAAATAAAAAACTTGAGTTGGTTCATTCTGATTTTTGGGGTCCTGCAAGTACACCATCACTTGGTGGCTCATTGTACTATGTAACATTCATAGACGATGCGACTAGAAAAACATGGGTTTATGTCATGAAGAACAAATCCGATGTATTTTCCATATTTCAAAGGTGGAAAGCCTTTGTGGAGAATGAAACAGGTACCAAGGTTAAATGCCTCGGATCCGACAATGGAGGCGAATATTGCAGCCAAGATTTTGAAAGCTTTTGTGCTAGCAATGGCATTAGGAGGCAAAGGACAACCCCAAGGACACCTCAATAAAATGGGATTTCGAAAAGGATGAACATGACAATCATGGAGCGAGCACAAAGCATGCGGCTACATGCAGGCCTATCGCTTGAGCTTTGGGCGGAAGCTATAAGTATGTCTGTGTACTTAATCAATCGGTCACCCTCAACGGCATTGAATGGGGGAGTTCCAAAAGAGGCATGGACAGGTAAACCGGCGAATTATGCATTTCTCAAAGTGTTTGGGTGTGAGGCTTTCATGCACATAGATAGAAGCCTAATATCAAAGCTAGATGCAAAGTCCAAAAAGTGTTTCTTCATTGGCTATGGAGAAGGTGACTTTGGGTATCGCCTATGGAATCGTGAAGATGGTAAAATCTTAAGGAGTAGGGATGTAATTCTTAACGAACAAAATATGTACAAAGATTACTTGGAAAGAAATCAAACAAAAGAAACAGGTGATGAGTACATGGAGCTTGAGGACGGGGAAGACTCAAGGACTGCAAATGGTGACAATGTGCGACAACGTCAACCAAATGAGGAGCCTCAACCTATTCCCCGAAGATCTACAAGAGCAAGTAGACCTCCAGAAAGGTTTGTTCCTTCCTTCAACCATCTCTTGATCTCAGATTCTGGAGAGCCGGAATCATATGAAGAAGCTATGCAACATGAATCCAAAGAAGAATGGACGAAGAGCATGCAAGTGGAGATGGACTCACTACATCGCAACCAAACATGGGAGTTGGTTGAGTTGCCTAAAGGTAAGCGGGCACTTCAAAACAAATGGGTGTACAAGCTAAAGGAAGAAGAAGGTGGGAAGAAAAGGTACAAGTCTAGGCTTGTGGTAAAAGGTTTTTCTCAAAAGAAAGGTATTAACTTCAATGAAATATTTTCTCCTGTTGTAAAAATGAGCTCAATTAGGCTTGTCTTAAGCCTTGTGGCTGCTCATGATCTAAATCTCGAGCAAATGGATGTAAATACGGCATTCCCTCACGGTGACTTAGAGGAGGAAATCTACATGCTTCAACCAAAGGGGTATGAAGTAAAAGGTAAGGAGAAAATGGTTTGCAGATTAAAGAAGAGCTTGTATGGTTTAAAGGAAGCATCAAGACAATGGTACTTGAAGTTTGATCGATGGATGTTGGATCATGGATTCACAAGATGCAACTCGGATAACTGCGTCTACACGAAGAATTTGGGAGATGGAAAATTCATCATCCTAATGTTATATGTTGATGACATGTTGATTGCAAGTGCTAACATGCAGGACATCAAAGACCTAAAAGAGAAGCTGTCTAAATCTTTTTCAATGAAAGATTTAGGTGCTGCAAAGAGGATACTTGGTATGAAAATATCAAGGGACAAGACAAAGAAGACAATAAAGCTATCTCAAGAAGATTACATCAAGAAGGTACTAGAAAGGTGTGCAATGCAAAATGCAAAACCAGTTTCTACACCTTTGGCTGGTCACTTTAAAGTAACAAAGGATATGTGTCCAAAGACACAAGAGGAGATAGCCTATATGTCTAAAGTTCCATATGCTGCAGCGGTAGGTTCTCTAATGTATGCTATGGTCTGGACAAGGCCAGACATTGCACATGCAGTGGGAGTTGTGAGTAGGTTCATGGACAACCCAGGTAAAGAGCATTGGCAAGCTGTGAAGTGGATACTTAGGTATCTAAAAGGGACAACAACAAATGCTTTGTATTTTGGGGGAACTGATATTTTTCTAGAAGGGTATGTTGATGCAGATATGGCAGGTGACCAAGATACTCGAAGGAGCACTACTGGCTATGTGTTCACGATTGGAGGCAGAGCAGTAAGCTGGGCTTCAAAGCTGTAGAAAGTGGTTTCACTTTCTACCACGGAAGCAGAGTATGTAGCAATGACGGAGGCAAGCAAAGAAATTCCGTGGCTTCACAGATTCTTAGAAGAGCTTGGATTCAAACAAGACAATTGTGTCTTATACAGCGATAGCCAAAGCGCTATCCATCTTGCGAAGAACTCAGCCTTTCATTCAAGGACAAAGCACATTGAGGTGAGATATCACTTCATACACACTCTTTTGGAAGAGGGACAACTAAAGCTAGGAAAGGTGCATACAAGTAAAAATCCTGCAGACATGTTTACAAAGGTGGTCAACAAGGAGAAGTTGAGCTTTTGCTCATCTTCAATCGGCATTCAAGGATAAGAAGCCAGGATGAAAAGCAGTCACATGTTTGGTTTGGAGATCAGTCTCCAAGTGGGAGATTGTTAAGTATGGAGCCTGATTTACCTCTTGTAATATTTTGTGGTAAAAGCGCACATTTGTAAGACCCCCATTATGAGGAGAAGCCATCGTGCGTGAAGGAAAATCACTCGCCGGAACCCATAATTTTCACGGCCAAAAATCAGGGGCAACTTTAGGGGCCTCGGAGGCGGAAGCCCCCGAGACTTTTTTTCCCCTCATTGGAATATTCCTTTTCACCGGAATATTATGGCCGGCCGGCGGCCGGAAAGTGGTCAGAAAACAACCAGTCGGTTGGTCGGTGGTCGGAAGTCAATGGCCGGTGGCCGGTGGCCGAATTCAGAAGCGGATTTGTCTACACAAGGGCGGATTGGAGGGTCCGATTTGGACTTATTCACACAAGGACGGCTACACATGGCTACCTCTCATGAGAGAGGGCAGCCCTTTTGGCCTATAAAAGGAGGCCATTTCTACACACATTTGATAGTGTGAAGTTGATGCAACAAGGTGGGTGTGAGGTGGTGAGAGTGAAGCAAGGTGGGAGCTCCAAAAGGGTATAATCCCTTTGTAAACTACTTCTTGTTTTGAAGTACTAAAGCCATTGAGTGGCTGCTTTCCCGTGGACGTAGCCCACATTGGGTGAACCACGCATATCGTGTGTACTCTCTCTCTCTCTCTACTCTATAATCTCGTGTGTGTAGATCTGTCTCTCTCCATTAAGTAATCTACTCAATTATCTATTTAGCTACGTCTTATTTCCTAACACATCCTACCCAATGCTGAAGAACGTCGTAGAGAGATCGCAAAGCGCCTCCTATCAAAAGATAGTTAAGCCTGATGTACAACCTTTTTAAATGAAAATCATCTCAACTTATTCTTGTCCATGATCTATTGCAACTTCAGGTTTCTGTTTTGATCATATTCAATGACCATGCAATTTGTAAAAACTTTATCTTTAGTTATATGTATTAGCTGTGTAAATTTTGTTTTTGTACATTGATAAAAGTTATCTTGTAATCGGCACCAAAATGTCCATTAGGTACTCTAGGTGGCATGGATATGCTAGGCGATGGCTAATTGGGTCAAATGAGCTCTGTCCACAAGGCAACAAGAAAAGGCTCTACAGCACTGCTGTCTGGCTTATGGACTAAGCTCATTTGGCCAATTAGCCATCTAGAAAATGTAGGCCACCTGCATACCTAATGGATTCTCATGCCAATCACAATACAACTGTTTTGCCTAATTTTCCATCAACTAGCATATGCAGGACATCTGGAGTACTTATTGCCCCGCCAATTATCATCTCACCTTCAACCAGTTAACTAAAAGAAATGTAGAAAATTATAGACATGAAGCTTATCTTCATTGATCTAAATTACACAAACTAAAAAACTTTTTTCAAGATTTTATAGAGAGACAATAAGAGATGTGATTGTATTTATTGCAAAGTGCAAATACAGTGAGTTCCAAAGAAAACTTGATTCCATTACAAGGTTTCAAAGCAAACTTGATTCCAATACAACGGTTAGTTACAAAAAGGTTTGATGTCAAAAAATATCACTCATGCCTAAGGCGACGTGCTAGTTGCATGTCCTTGGCCATGATTGTTACACGCTTGGCACGGACAGCACATAAGAACGTATTCTCAAAGAGACTAACCAAATAAGCCTATGCAGCCTCCTGAATTAATTTGAGGGAAACATCAGACATCCGAAGCTCTGTGTTGTAGCTTTGTAGTACCTATCTACACGTCCAGGCAAATGGGGCCTTCTTGATAAGCAAGTCCGCCGTATTTTGGTAACACCGAATTTCAGCAAATGCTCTATAGAAGTGTCGTGCTCTTTGAGATTGTTGTTGTGGGGGCCTTTGAGCTCCTTGGGGCGTGTTCTTTGTGGCTTTCTATAGAGTTTTGACTTACGGCGGCGCTTGGGAGATGGCTCAGGGGCATCTTCATTAGGATCATAATCTTCATCATTGTTGATGCACTCACCATTGTTGGGTACATCAGAAGGCATGGCACCCATCCCCCTCGACATTGACTTGTCAGCCACATTTTGACAACCTTGGCCGAATGGGCCTCGCACCCATCCCTCTTGGAAACATCTCTCCGTCCACCCAATGATTCACTGGGATGTCCTCCCCTTCCTAGGATGAATGCTCATTAGACGTGTCTGTCTCTGTGCATTCGGGGTCGGCTAGCTCTTTGGGTTGCCGATTTGTACGCATCTTCTGCTTCCTGCACACCTCATTGGTCTTTGGATTCTTCTTTGTAGTTTTTTTTGTCCTTGCCATCTAGAAAGTGTCTTTGGGAATATCTTTAGAGCTTAGGGTATTCGGAGAGGGAGGGAGTGTTTTGTGTTTGTGATGGAGTGTTTTGTGTTTGTGATGGGGGGTTTTCCCTCTTTATATAGGGTGGCCATAGAAGGGTGGGTTCACACGGTGGAAAAGAGCTGCTAAAAGGACAAGAAAATAATCTTTTGAATTACAAAACCACATGAAAGTAAAGAACTATTTGATCTCATAGAGCTAAACGTCTACTTGAACAATTGCGTAAACAATCAAACAATGAAAACACTCGATGAAAAGCAAGAGGGTTGTGACACAAAAAATTATGTTGTAATACTCAGATTACGGGGATAATATGTGCATTCAAGTGTAATGGATTTTCCATCATCATGAGATTCCAAGTACATCTATTGCCTCCTGGCCCAGACTTTTCCCACCCTAGTCCTTGATGCTCGCCACACTGCATGTCGTACTGGACCTTGTGAGGATCTCCAGTGCTCTAAGGAACAAGCATGGGCCAGTTTGATGTCCTTCTTTTGCCAAGCGTGATGACCTTGCACGTTCGATCGACACTTTGCATCCAAAAGTGGTAAGGTAAAACCAGTTGAACTTCCTAAAGATAGCATGAGTGCATTAAACCCCCTCCATGTATTTTATTCTTGAAGTAGACACCTCTGGCACGATATTGTGACTTCTCCATACCTTGCGTGCTCCAAACATCCAATGAACCATACATGTTCATAAAGTATGCACCATGTGCATAGAGGATATGCTATCCATAAAGCCACAACACATCGATGATGATCAAAAGTAAAGCATAGAATAGACCAAGGCGGAATAGCAAGCACTCACCATATAGTGTGTAATGTTTGTTTCACCCCATGCTATGACGACTACCTTGTGAACTCCACCACCAATTTTTGGAATTGTTGTTGTTGCTCATTGGTTGTGCTTGCAAACCATAGTATCTTCATCATCTTGTTGAATACTGCCCAAACATGATGTCGGCTAAGCACAACACTTGCATTGCTATCATTGTCCGTTGTATACTTGCAAAGATCCTGCCACAACTCCCATCCACATTCAGATATTGATGACCTGACATGTGCACTACTTTCCTTGGGCGAAACCCTCTTCAAAAGTGCCTTGCATTTAGTCCACTCATGGACATTGGTTGGGCCACTTCTTGAGCGCTTGCATTGTTCTTTTGTGCAACAATGGATGTATTGGTCCCATGACAACCTATTGAATTTAAAAGCCCTTCCACTTTTGGGATAGCATAAAGCGAACTCTTTGTAGGCTTCATTGTAAAGGCATAATCAATATGAAGCTTCAATAAACAATCAAAGATGCACATAAAAATATGAAGTGTGCAAAAATGCACATTTTTGAGAGGGAAGTTAATTATAGGGTTCCATTCATTGTCTTTTGTGGCACAATTGGCTCCTCTAGCATATGACATCATAGCATTGAGTGCTCCCACACACGTGTAATTTGTGAATTGTCCTTTTCCTCTGTTTTGTCAACTGTTGCATTTTTGCGTGCATTCCCCTTATAGCCCTTAATGAAAAATGGACAAGGATACAGAGCTCCAGCCCCTTGTTTGCACCCTAGAATGCACTTGATTGTTCTCAAATCGCCACCTAAGTGCCAATCAACTTCAAACTCCCCTATGCCATCCACTTGGAGTTCCTCCCAAGCTAGTTGTGCCTTAATGACATCTATTATCCACAAAATACATTCAAAAATCCAAGCAAGCACTTCATGGGTCTCCTTGGGAACCTCAATAGCACCAAGCCACCAAATTTCTATCTCCAACTGGACACTAAAAGATGGTGCACACTCTTCATTCAGAGCTATACGCTTCGCATGAAATAAGGCCTCGTTCATGAGAGTAATACTCATCCTTTCTAGTCTTTGTTTCTTCACAATTTGACACTCGTCTAGCTAGAGCACAAACGTCAACTTTGATCCTAGTGCTACAAAATGTCCAAAATAACATATAAAAAACCATAATTTGGAAAAAAAAACTGACTATGCATTGTTGTAGCCTCATCATTAGGTGGTACACCATAAAAATGTACCATTGCCATTTGAAGCTTTCTCAAATCAACAAAAATATTATTTGACATTGAGTAAGGAAATCCCTTGTCCACTATGTCTGCACCGACGCTTGCATTGGTATGTTTTCTTACTCCTTTTGACCTCTTGGTAAAGGTGGATGAAGGAATTATCTCCTCTATGTGCAAATAGCCCCCTATTCGAAAGTACACATCTTAGTTCAAAGCCTTCTTAGCAAGATTGACCTTAAATGGTATAGGAAAAACATTCTCAGTAATTCCTCTTTCCCTTAAAGCATCCTTAAGGAGACCATATAAGGCAACGTATCCCTTAGTATTAATTTCCACTTCATCACAAGCCTTCTGTACATCAACGTCGCTCACAAGATTTGAAAACTTTTGCATAACCTCCTTTGTGACAACATTATTTAAATTTTCTATATTTGGTGCTCGTAAACGGGCTATGAAATCCGATTTCTTGAGGCACAAACTCAACAAATGGATGCTATCCTCTTGGATGTGGCCACCACATAGCTCTTGGATAAAATTCCTAGAAGAAGGGACAAAAACATTACCATAGAAGCAATTTAAAGCATGTATTGGAGCATAGCAAAATGCACCTTGTAGTTGTAACCCTTCTTTTTTGAGCACTGCCTTCAGGGGCTAAAGTCTCTATGGCTGAGAAGCTCCTCTTATGTTTCCTTGCACCTAAGGGCATCTTTTTAAGATGCAGGATCTTATCTTCAAGCTTTGCAATCTTAGCATTTTTCTCTTCCACGTGTAGCTTAACAGTTTGCACTTCCTCCTCTGCATGAATGATCCTTTCGCGCAATCCACTAGTGGTATGGGAAAGAAGTTGGCATTGATGCAAAGACCATTGTGTGCTATTAGCTCCAATAGTCAACAATCACTTGCAGTGTCCACCAAGAAGACCTTGCTCCCCTCTACCTACATATTGTAAGAATAAGCAAGGCTATTGAATGTTGAATACACATTGATCATTAGGGTAGAGGCAACCATGCACCCAAAGGTCCACATTGGTGTGACATGTATCATGGTGTTGTTGTGCAATTTACAAGTATTGATGTTTTAAGGGTGCGAAGTCCTTTGGCAGCTGAACATGTAGAGACACCATTTTTGAACTTGGAGATCTTGCTGCGGATGGGAGGTTTGTAATGTCACTTACTCCATGGAAAGGGGAATAAATTTGGCATCAAGTAAGAGAGCTATGGGATGAAGAGCTACAACAGAGATACGGAGTGGAGAGGAGAGCTATGGAGTGGACAACTATGGAATGGAGAGCTGCAGAGCAGAGCTACGGAGTGGAGAGGAGAGCTATGGAGTGGAGAGCTATGAGTGGAGAGCTATGGATGGAGAGCTGGCAGCAGAGCTATGGAGTGGACCTGCAACAAGGAGAGGGAAGGAGAAAGAGTTTGTGATGAAAAATAGAAGGGAGAAGAGAGAGGGAGAGGAGTGAGAGAGAGGGGAGTGATTTTGGAGGGAACTGAGAAAAGTTGGAGAGTTTGACATTTTGCAGGTCTAGTAGTGAGATTTTGAGAGAAAAATTTGATTTTTGGGTATGCATATAGGTTGGGGAGAAGTTTTGAGTAAAAATGAGGTTTATTTGAATTTTTCTTGAAAAAGGGCGGGGGTTATGGACGCCCTTGATGATGTGGCAAAAGAAAGGGGGTAGGGTAGTTATTGTCATAAGGGCCACCACTCTTTTGGGTAGAGAGAGAATGTACCTAATACCCCCCCAGGCTCTATTTCAGCCTACAAAAAGCCTATGACAACCCTAAAAAAAGCCTATGAGAAAACCCTCATTCAATGCTCTTCTCTCCTAAATCACACACATTTTTTGCCTTAATCCCTTAAAATTAGGGATCCTTACAAGGCCCTTTTGGGGTTCATATTTTTTCTAATGTGACAGAGCACTAAACCAGATCACTATCAAAATAAGATTTCTTGTACTGTGGGTAGACGATCTGTTTGATAAGCTACAAGGCTCGACCTACTTTAGTAGGATTGACCTTAAAAGTGGCTATCATCAAATAAGGATAGTGAATGAAGATATCGTAAAGACCACGTTTCACACAACGTTGGTCTTTATATGAATACCTTGTCATGCCTTTTGGCTTGACAAATTCTCTAGACACATTCAACTGCTTAATGGAGAAAATCTTTAGACCCTGCAGCAAGTTTACTGCGATGATATCATCATCTACTCCAAATCTATTGAGGAGCATAAGAAACATCTCTAGGTAATTTTTCAAGCATTGAGGGAGAATAAACTTTTCATTAATCAAAAGAAGAGTGAATTTTTCCTTCAAGAGATTCAATACTTAAGTCACATTATCTCTCAAGATGGTATCCGTATGGATCCAACCAAGTTAGAGGTAATAACAGTATGGATCCAACCAAGTTAGAGGTAATAAAAGGATGGCATATCCCAAGGAATCTACAGGAGCTACAAAGCTTTATTGGTATGTGTGCATACTATAGATGCTTCATAGCTATATTCTCACAAATAGCAAGACCATTACATGACTTGACAAAGTAGAATGTTAAGTACATATGGATTGCCAAAGAACAAAATGCTTTGAGAAGCTTAAAGAAAAATTTACTTTTCAACCTGTGCTTACATTCCCGGATCTCTCAAAACCATGTGAGGTCCAATGTGATGCTTGTGGAGATTGCCTTGGAGCAGTCTTGCTTCAAGAAGGGCATGCCATAGCATATGAGAGTCGAAGACTCGATTCCGATGAGCGAGTATTGGGCATCTACAAAAAGGAGTTGCTAGCTGTCATACATGCCCTTGACACATGGAAGCACTATCTTTTGGGGACTCCATTCATCCTACTAACGGATCACCAAAGTCTTAAGTACTTCATGACACAAACCAAGCTCTCCGACAAACAAATGAGGTGGGAAAATTTTCTTTCACAATTCAATTTTCATATTGCTCACAAGCACAATCAAGTGGCCGATGCACTATCATGATGACCAAGGGGAAATGCGGTGTCCATAGCAACTGACAATGATCTATCTTCCATGATAGATGAGTATGCTATTGACCCCGATTTGAAGGATGTAATTTCAGCCCTTGCCTTAGGGAAGAAAGAAGAACCATTCACCTTGCAGGATGGTTACCTTCTCCATGACAATAGGCTATGTGTTACTCACTCCCTTCATGACAAAGTAATGTATGAATCCCATGCTCCTCCTATGCGGGGCATAGAGGGCAACCTACTCTTTGAGAAGTAGAAACATACTTCTATTGGCCTACCATAAAAGTAGACATACAAGAGTATGTTTGAAAATACATCGTATGCCAAAAGACAAAGTATGATATAGGGAAGCAACCTGGGGTACTCCAACCATTACCAATCCCTAATTCACCATGGGAGAGTATATCCATGGATTTATCTTTGGATTACCCAAGCGTATCCATGGGAATATGCAAATATGGACAATAGTCGACAGGTTTAGCAAACAAACACACTTTATACTTGTCAAAAAGACTATTAAGGTGTACCAAATGGCAAACCTCTTTATAGCCCAGATTTTCAAACACCATGGCTTGCCAACATCAATCGTGTCGGATAGAGATCCTCAAATGACCAATAATTTTTGGAAGGGTCTCTTTGAGAATCTAGTTACAAGGCTAGATTTCTCTTCAGTCTATCACCCACAAACGGATGGCCAAAGTGAAATAGCTAACCTCACGATTCTAGATCTACTCAAGACCTATGTTATGGAAGTAGATCAACGTTCCCAATGGGAGAGGTACCTACCCCTTGTAGAGTATGCGTACAATAACACTATATACATGGAAGACTCCTTTTGAGATCATTGACGAAAGACCAAAAAGTCCCTTGCTACTTAAGGTACATGGGAAGATCTTCGCGCTGATGAGTATAGCCGAGACCTACAAGAATATTTTCAAAAGATTGAGGCTATATCCATCTCCCAACAAAGGCCAAAAGCTACTATTGACAAGCATAGATGGGACTTAGCCTTCAAGAAAAATGATTGGGTCCTACTCAAGTTTCCCAAGGCTCAATTGAGGCAAACTACGAGCAAAAATCTTACGCGTTATCAAAAGTCTTATGCTAAATTATGAAAAAGATACAATGGTCCTTTCCAAATCTTAAAATGAACCAATGAGATGGCCTATTCGCTAAGAAATGTAGACTAATGACTAAGACTTTATCTTCTCTACCTCATAGTCCAGGACGACTATGGTTTCAAGAGAGAGGTAATGTCATAAAATGTAATATCTACCTATTTCAAAAAGACTTTCTCATATTAAACTGATCATTTAATATTGCAGAGATGAATGGGAACAAGAGGTAGAATATAGACATGTGCACATAATGGAGCTCAAAAGACCTTAGGATTAGCTTCATTCAAGACCTCCAAAGGTTAGTGTTAAAAGTTATTAGACCTAGGATCTTAGGCAAGGTAGGAATAACCTTGAGGTGGGAACCCTACCCAAGCTTGAGGTGCTTGTCGTGCTTGCTAACTAAGGTGCTTGAGGTGCTTGTCATGCTTGTTTACTAAGGTGGTTGTTGACTAAGGTGCTTATGGGAACCCTACCCAAGCTTGAGGTGCTTGTCATGCTTGATGAGTAAAATGCTTGAGAAGCTTGAAGTCAAACCAAGGCCTACAAAGAGGGGGGCGAGCCTTACAAGTAGGGGATGAGAGACAATATCACCTATATCCTCTCAAGGGTCACCCTTCCACAAGAGGCAACAAGGGCACTTGTCAAGCTCCTCCCCGTGTTCCCATCATGGTGTGCTTGAATCCTATTGAATAGGCTTTAAAGGGGTCCAATGAGAATTTAGTTTGATTAACTAATTATCTAGGCAATATTCAATCCCTCTCTCTCAAAGGGGAAAGGAGGACACTTGTCCAAATGCTACCCTTGTTGCTTGATATGCACAAAGCATGTGATTGGCTAGGCTTGAGGAGCTCCAATCAAATCAAGGCTTGGGCTACAAGGAGGGGTCGACCAAGGCAAGCTAGGGGTGTGCTTGGAGATACACACCCTCTCACACACAGACATTCTCATTGTGTGAAGTGCAAGAGCTTCGATCTCCTTCTCTAAGCTTGAGAAGTTGAGAGCCTACACCAACACCTCTTGGCTATGGAATGCAAATCCAACCAAGAGCCATGCTTCAATGATCTGCTTCTTTCTCGTATGTTACTTATTCTTCCTCATTCCTTGCTATATCTCTCTCCACCTTTGAAGGTTTTTGAGGTCTTGGGACTGAGGCTGGGTACAAGTTATGTTAAGTATGGAGCTTGATTTACCCCTTGTAATTTTATGTGGTAAAAGTGCACATTTGTAAGGCCCCCATTATGACGAGAAGCCATCGTGAGTGAAGGAAAATCACTCGCCCGAAACCAAAATTTTCACGGTAAAAAATCAGGCCCCGAGACTTTTTTTTCCTTCGCTAGAATATTCCTTTTTTTCAAAATATTATGGCCGGACGGTGGCCAGAAAGTGATTGTTAGGCACACATTTCCATAACAAACAACCAATGCAGTTAACATACAGTACATATCAAACAGGAAACAGGAAACTGCATACTTCAAACACCATACTGCAAATAAGACAGGTATGTAACATCAGAGATAAAGAGAAGATAGTGTGCCATTCATCATCATCATTCAGTAATACAACATAAACATCAGTACGAGATCAGGAGAGAGAGAACTGCATCGACAGGAATGCCCATAACTGCCCCTCTTCCTGAGACACCACGAGACACATTCACAACTACCCAAAAATATAAGTACTAATGTCCACATATCCCTAAGGTTCAAAAGTTATAGGTCTTTAGTTATAGTTCAAAAATAATAGCCTGACTGCCCTGAAAGCCCTGATAAATCAGGCACTAACACCTGGCACACCTGGTGGGCAAGGTTTCTCAAACCTTGTGAGAACCCACAATATCCCTTGATCAAAAAATTCATCCACCAGCTGATCCTTGAATTCAGTTTGTTGTGAAACTGCTGTTGTTGTTGGAGTTTCCTTGTCAAACTCTTCAACCTCTGCATCCACCTGAACTGTAACTGCCTCCTTAGTACTTTCAATCTCCTGATAGAGTATCTCATCCACAATCATTTGCACTGGATCATTTAAGTCGTGAATTCCTCCTACAGCTTCTGTGTCCTCCTCTGCAACATCTTTAGCCTGTCCTGCAACTGCACTTTTCCTTGTGCTGCCACATCAGTTCCTGCAATCACTTCAGAATATTTATTAGCAAACACCTGCTCAGATTGTTGGCCTTCTTGTTGCTGGAGCTGCATCTTCAGATCCTCCAACTGCTCTTTTAGGTCAGTATACTGCTGCTTCAGTTCAGTATTCTGCTTCTCCATAAACAAGTTTTCCTCCTTCATCTCCTCCTCTGCAAACATCTGATATGGTTTACTCACCACATCATACACCATTACTATCATTTTCTCCCAAACTCCCTTCATGTAGTCCATCACTTCAGTCTTCGTTTTCTCCACAACTGTTGAATTGAGATACCTTCTACAAAGTAGAAAAATCTCCTCTTCTTCAAGTGATTTCAGGTCTTTAGGCCCATTTTCATATTCAAGTGAATATCCAAATTCAGTAGTAGGGTTAGGTTTAGGTTCAGGTTTCCCTTCAAGAAGAATGAAGAAAGATTCAAGGTAGGATGCAAACTTTGCAACCATTAGACACTGTCTCTTGAACACATCCAATATCTCTGCATGTAGATGCAACACTCGAAGACCTGATTTAGACTCCGCATGGCAAAACAATTGATTTTCTTGAAAATCTTGATTCAAGAAAAACCAAAATTGATATGCTTCTTCATCAAACTGATCTGATTTAAGGCTTAAAAATAACAGATTGAACTCTCCTTTACGCATAAAAAACACCACCAAGATGGCTTGCTCACATTTCTGCTTGAAAATAGAAAGAGATCCACTTTGTAGCTGCAAAACTGTCCAATCAATGATATCTCCCTGAAACTAAAAACTTTTGACTTCTGCTCCTTGAAAAACTTCCCTTATGTCATAAAGCATGAAGATATAAAACCAATGAGATATAAGAATATCAACATCATCTCCTTCATCAACAACATCACATAGAAATGTAGAACAATCTCCAAGAAAATCCACTTCACCATCATCAAGAACTTCCAAAGTACTTGCATAATCATCAGTCAAAACCATCTCCTCAGCATCAACAAAACCATTGACATCAGAAATTTGGTATAAATCATCAAGAACATCATCAAGAAAGTGAACTTCCTTGAAAACAGATGAACTTCCAATATCCTTGACTGAATTTGTAAAAGAACCAACATCATACAGATCATTGATAACAACATCATCATTCAAGAAACCTTCTGTAACATCAAGATTTGAAGAAAACTCCACATTCTTGATTTGAGTAAGTTGAAGCTTCAAGTCCTCAATTTGATTATCCTTGTTCAAAACAACTTGCTTAAGAGCATCATGAACTTCATAACAGTAAGAAATATGCAAGTCGGCTTCAGTTTGAACCTGAGAAATCTCCATCATCAATGATGTCTTTTCTTCTTGAAGTTGATTGATTTTGGAAAGCGCTTCATTTGCCAGAACCATACTTGAATGTCTCTCATTCTCTAGCTCTAATGAGAGATTATTGATCATCTTCACTTGAGAAAGAACAAGACTTTGAAATTCAGCAAGTTCAGGTACATAACTTCTTTGCAAATCAAGAATCTGCGGATCAGGAACCTGAATTCTGAAACTTTGCAAATCAGGAACCTTTGGTATCAAAACTGGTAATTCAGGGATTTGAAATCGAAGATCCTTATCTTCACAACCTGAATAATTCATATCCACTCTCGAAAATTGGCTTTCACTCTTCAAAACTCCAAAAAACTCTTCTCCATCAACACAAACACCTTTCAAATTGTCAGCTGTCGAATACTCCTTGTCAAGATTCATCAAAAACTGATTCATCACATCATCCTCATCAGTAGCACACATTATGTCTTTATCTATCTTCAACTCTTCCACTGCATTAATCTGAAATCTGATGTCTCCCTGAATTTCAACATCTTCAAGATTGATGTCAAATGTTGGTATATGGGTTTGTATGGGATATTGGTGGCTTCTCTCACTCACTCCCAATTGTATTCCCTTCTTCTCAATCAGTAATTCTTCTTTTGGGAAACTGTCCTTCTCTTCCTGCAAAGAGGTGAGTCTCTTCGATGTGAGGTTTGGGGATAGCTGGCAATCCTCTTGGCTCCTTTGGCTCATGAGTTGCTCCCGGCTTCCTCCTTCTTCCTTCATCATCTTTTGGACTTCATCTCCCTTGCATTGAACAAACTCTCCTTCTTGAATCAACTTCTTCTCTTCAATAATCTGAGTATCTACAACTTGATCCCATATTCAAGAATATCAAAATCAGATTGAAAAACTTCAGGTGCTGAAAAATCAGATTCAGGCTTTGAAACAACAGGTGCCTGAAACAACAGATTCAGGCTTTGAAACTTCAGGTTTTGAAACAACAGGTGCCTGAAAAACTGTTGGTACATCAACATTGTGCAAACCCTTGAGTCTATCTGGAGTGTGGTTTTGGGATACTAAGTGCTCCTTTTGGCTTCTTTGGCTCTCAGGATGCTCCTTTTCTTCTGCCCTTTCCAACATCACCTTCTTGACTTCTTCAGGTTGGCTTTGTACTTGAGCTTCTTTCATTGATTTGAGACTTGCAACAAGTGCATTTGGAGAAGTTGAACATGATTGTACCTGATTGTTCCTAACCAAGGGAAACATTGGTGTTGTAACTCCCCAGTCATCATCACTTTCATCTTCCTCCTGAAACTGATCTTCATACTTCTCTGTCAAGCCTTCAATTGCTTCTTGTAACACCTGTACCCTACACATACTAGAGCACGACTTTCTTCTTTTTCCTTCACGACCTTCATGCCAGTCTTCTGCCTTGTCAAGAAGATTAGAAAAATCATCCAAATCCTCTTGTGCATCACATAGTTACTCATGATCTGATGTATCTCGAGAAGATCTGACAATTCGATACAACTTCTTGCACAGTTTATGCATACAGTATTTGACACATACATCTTCCTTTTGACATGGCTTGCACATGTAAGGACATTGCTTTGCAGAGTGCCCATCTTTTTGACAAATAGCACACTTTTTCTTCTTCTTCTTTGCCATTAATCACCCATCAAAAGAATAGAGAGCATTTGTACCTCTTTAAACCCTGAAACTGCTTAAACTGCATTGCAAACTGAAATACCTGAAACTGTAGTATGTAAACTGAAAGACTGAAAGTGCATTCTGCAAACTGAAAAATTGAAACTGCATTCTGCAACAAACTGCACATAATTTGCACAGAAACTGTACAGAGACTTCAAAACTGTTTGGGCTAACAATACATTGACCAATGGTCCCAAAAGTGGGTCTGATGTGGGATAAGTGGTTTGTTGGCCTTCTTGGTTTGCAGGTAGGGTTTCCTGCAGCCTGTTTTCAGGTTCATGCAGTTCAGTCCCCTCCCCAACAATTTTTGCCCCTGCAGCAAGTTCTCCTACTGGTTCTTCTTGGTCATCATTACCCGACTCTTCTCCTTGTCTTCCTCTTGTAGAGAACTCCCTTCTTAATATAAGCCTTGTTCCATAATGTTGTGGTACATTGGACCCCTGCCCTGATTCACTCATGCATTGCTGCTTCTCCCTTGTCTAGAATACTGTACTAGCATTCTTTGATTATGCACATTGTAGTTTGAAGGTAAATTACAGGCTCCAAAGGGTAACAGTTTTGTAACTACCTTTTCGAGAATGAGAATTCTGACTTCGCTGGGCAGTTGTGGGTAGAATGCTTTCAAGAATTCTGTTGCATACTCCTCAGACTCTTCCCCCGGTGTTCTCCAGTTCGCAAACGGTCACTATCAGGGAACAGGTCGCCGCTGTGATTCATTCCTTAGCACCCATATGGTTTTAGGCAAAATTCGAACCAATTGCAGGATCGCCAAATGTTAGGCACACATTGCCATAACAAACAACCAATGCAGTTAACATACAGTACATATCAAACAGGAAACAGGAAACTACATACTTCAAACACCATACTGCAAATAAGACAGGTATGTAACATCAGAGATAAAGAGAAGATAGTGTGCCATTCATCATCATCATTCAGTAATACAGCATAAACAGCAGTACGAGATCAGGAGAGAGAGAACTGCATCGACAGGAATGCCCATAACTGCCCCTCTTCCTGAGACACCACGAGACACATTCACAACTACCCAAAAATATAAGTACTAATGTCCACATATCCCTAAGGTTCAAAAGTTAAAGGTCTTTAGTTATAGTTCAAAAATAATAGCCTGACTGCCCTGAAACCCCTGATAAATCAGGCACTAACAGTGATCGGAAAACGATCCATCGATTGGCCAGTTGGCCGGTAGTCAATGGCCGGTGGCGGTGGTCGGAAGTCAATGGTCGGTGGCAGGTGGCCGAATTCAAAAGCGGACTTGTCTTCTCAAGGGAGGCCACACATGGGCGGATTGGAGGGTCCGATTTGGACTTATCTACACAAGGGTGGCTACACATGGCTGCCTCTCATGAGAGAGGGTAGCCCTTTTGGCCTATAAAAGGAGGCCATTTCTAGACACATTAGACAGTGTGAAGTTGATGCAACAAGGTGAGTGTGAGGTGGTGAGAGTGAAGCAAGGTGGGAGCTCTATTAAGGGTATAATCCCTTTGTAAACTTCTTCTTGTTTTGAAGTATTAAAGCCATTGAATGGATGCTTTCCCGTGGACATAGCCCACATTGGGTGAACCACGTATATCTTGTGTACTCTCTCTCTCTCTCTCTCTCTCTCTCTCTACTCTATAATCTCTTGTGTGTGAAATCTATCTATCTCCATTAAGTAATCTACTCAAATATCTATTTAGCTACGTCTTATTTCCCAACAACTGGTATCAGAGCAAGGTTTTCTTGTAGCTAAAGTATGTCAAGGAAAGGATTCCTTGAATTGAGTGGGATTTATGGCGGAGGAAGGGAAGCTCAAGATTGAGAAGTTCAATGGCAAAAACTACCAACATTGGAAGATGCAGATTGAAGACTATCTCTCCCAGAAGGACCTCTATTTTCCACTAGGTGGTCTTGCGAAGAAGCCCGCAACAATGGCAGATGAAGCATGGATTGCCCTTGATCGAAAGGCACTGGGAACAATCAGGTTAAGCTTGGCGTCAACGGTGGCCTTCAACATTTCGGAGATGAAGACCACGAAGGACTTGATGAAGTCACTAGACGACTTCTACAAGAAACTATCGGCATCCAATAAGGTATTTCTTATGAAGTTCTTGCTCAATATAAAGATGGCAGAGAATGGTTCAATTGCAGAACACCTAAATGAATTTGACACAAACATAAGTCAACTTCAATCGGTGAAAATCAATTTCGATGATGAAGTGCGAGCTCTCCTTATACTATCATCTCTACCGGATAGTTAGGACAGCCTTGTGATGGCTGTAAGTAATTCTATCTCTGGCACAAATACTCTTAAGTTTGATGATGTTGTGGGTGTTCTCCTAAGCGAGGAAATGCGAAGGAGAAGCACATGAGAATCATCAAGTGCTGCACTATCAGTGGAAATAAGAGGAAGGCCTAAGGAGAGGTTCAAAAACCAAAAGGGTCGTGATCGCTCAAGGCGGAGCAAGTCACGCACAAAGTCAGTTCTTGAATGTTGGAACTGCGGGCAAGAAGGGCCATGTCAAGAAGGATTGCTGGTCCAAGAAGAAGAAGGAGACAGAGTCTCAAGACAATAAGACAACATCGGAGGCCAATGTGGCAGGTAAAGTAGAGCAAGATGCTCTAATTCTCTCATTAGACAATGTGTCTAATTCCAGGATAGTAGATTCCGGGGCTTCATTCCATGCAACACCACACAAACAACATTTCCAAGATTACACCAAAGGTAATTTTGGGTATGCATACTTGGGAGATGATGAAGCTTGTGAGATTGTCGGCAAAGGTACAATTTCTGTCAAAACTGCTAACGGAAATGAATGGAAGCTTAAAGATGTTAGGCATGTTTCTTCTCTTCGCAAAAAAATGATCTCTATAGGAGAATTGGACGATGAAGGTCACAACATTGCATTCGAAAACAAACAATGGAAGATCTCAAAGGGATCTTTGGTGGTTGCCAAAGGAGAAAAGGGCGCTACACTTTACTAGTGTACTGTTAGCACGCAACCTTCAGCTTGTGCAGCAACTACAGAAGTTGAGAGTGCGGTGTGGCATTACCGGCTTAGGCATATGAGTGCCAAAGGAATGCAAATCCTTCAAACAAAGAAGCTTCTACTAGGTTTGAAAGAAGTGGACTTAGAGTTCTGTGAAGATTGTGTTTATGGTAAACAAAAGAGTTGTCCACCAACTTTTCCAACAGATAAATCAATAAATTGATTTATTAAAATTGGGTCGGGGGGTTCTAGATTAGGTGCACTTGTCACACACCCGCCCACCTGGGAATTCGATCGACGCGGGGAATGGCTCGTTGGATTCCTCTAACCTAAAACTAGATGTACGTCATGGAAGATTCCCATCGTAGTGTAATAACACCTGTCAAAACGCGTATACAAACCATTTAAGCAAGAGGGTTCCAAAACTAAAAAGCCTAATCTAATGGACTTGTTCAGACATGTAGGTCCAGTGAACAGGCTCACAAAATTGCCGGTACTAATCCTCCTAGGATTCTAGACACTTCTATCTAGGAAGAAGGAAAATTGGCTATGGAAGTCGATGAAGCATGTCCATGTGGCACACAGATCCATGTGCACGTGACATCCCCTTATGCTTAAGGTGAGGTACGGGTATCGATCTGCATGGAATCCTTGTATGAGGTTAGCAAATATGGATAGTGGATGAGCAAGTCCTCATCCACCCAAGCATCTGCATGTGTCCATCGATCCTTGAATTTGAGGAAATGTTGTTGCGCTTCCTTCTTATTGCCAAGTTGAATGGGAAGCATTCAAAAACACTTTGACTTGGTGACAACAATCTCTGGTGGTTCTTCTGTTGGATTGCTCCTTGAAAGGCCACCCTTGTGGTTGCAACTTGACAGGTCCGCTTTGGAAACGCGCTGTGCCTCTTGTAGACGCTCCAAAGGAATGGCCATGTGAGGTCTCGACTTCTAGAATTTGACCATCCGTGTCTTGAGAACCCTGAAATCCACACAAAACTGAAATGAGTTTCATTTCTTACGAACAAAGAGAACTGGTAACCCAAAAGACCATACCTTGGGAGGGTGAAGCCTTCTAAACAAGACATCACTTGGTTTTGGCTTCTCTTTATCCGATCGAGAAAAAAATTTACCTACATATTCCTCGTCATGCAATTGGTCGGAGACAATGTCCATAGGTCGATGGGGATGGTGTGTAGGGGAATGGTGATCCTGGGAAAACACAGAATTGACTTTGACAAACCCTTCACTATACCTCTTAGGAATACCCGAGTTCCTTGATGTGGGCTTGACATAGATGACCGCCTCTTGGGCTCTTTGACGTAGTTCCCTATTTGCCTGGACGTGCGAGATGAGAGGGAGAGAGGGAATACTGCTCTCGCCTCGAACGAGGAATGGATGCAACACATTATCTTTGATGAGAAACATGAGCTTCTCCCAATCGATAATGGGCTTGAACATGCAAAACCATTTAATGCCCAAAATAATGTCACATCCTACAAGTTTATAGACTACAAAACGACGAGTAAATTGGGTTTGTTGAATGATCAACTTGACATCATCACATTCTTGAAAAATCAAAGCATTCATGCATTTAGAGAACCCCTGCACCAGGAGGGTGAGAATAGGAGAAGTTTGAAGACGCGCACGTTTCACAAGAGATTCACTTATGACATCATGAGAACTTCTAGAATCAAACAACACAATGACCCTTTGACCATTTACATCTCCATAACATTTTATGAGTTCATCCTCTTCAAAAATCCCCTCCTGCTTAGCTTCTTGCTCTCCCACACTCATAGCATTCACTTGAGGGGTAGCATCAAAAGTCGACGCAGTAGAGGACCGAGGTTTCCTTGTTAGATTCCTTCTTAGGACACTCCCTTTTCATGTGACCTACTACGTGGCAATGAAACACCTATGTTCCTTTGCATACAATGCTTGTTCTTCCTCTCTTAATTGACCACCAAAAGAGCATCACCTCTTACCCTTACACGATGGATGCCAAGCTCAAGGCAATGGTTGAGTCCCTTCTCCAAAGTAGCATACTCAGCTTCATTGTTGCTTTGTGCCCTAAGCTTTATACTCCTTTTAATTACCAAAGCACCTTGAGGATCATAAATTACAACACCTCCTGAAGCTTCACCATGTGCTTTCCTGTAAGAACCATTAAAAAAAAATAGATAGGCATTGTCTCTTTGAGCTTGTCAAAAGCATTTTGCTCCTTAGCAGTCCATGAATACTTAACGTTCTTCTTTGTTAAGTCATGTAGTGGTCCTGCCATTTGAGAGAATCTTGCTATGAAGAGTCTATAGTATGCACACATACCTATAAATCTTCTTATCTCATGTAGATTCCTTGGATTAGGCCATGCTTTTATTACCTCTAACTTTGATGGATCCATTCGGATACCATCTTGAGAGATAATATGACCTAAGTATTGAATCTCTTGGAGGAAAAATTTGTTTTTCTTTTGATTGAGAAAAAGCTTATTCTCCCTTAGTGCTTGAAAAATCACTTGGAGATGTTGCTTATGTTCCTCCAAAGACTTGGAGTAGATGATAATATCATCAAAGAACACTCCAGTGAATTTACGATAAGGTCTAAAGATCTTCTCCATTAGATGATTAAACGTGGCTGGTGCGTTGGTCAAGCCAAAAGGCATGACTAGATCTTCATAAAGACCGAACGTTGTACGAAACACGATCTTTAGGATATCTTCATTCACTATCCTTATTTGATGATAGCCACTTTTAAGGTCAATCCTACTGAAGTAGGTAGAGCCTTGTAGTTACGGGGAATTTGTTTTTGATAGTGAGATGGTTTAGGGCACGATAGTCCACACACAGAAGGGAGAACAAAAGGAAGAAAGAAAAAAAATGGAAAGGTGATAATATATTTTGTAGAGCTAAGCTTGATTCATTTTGGTATGCTATCATGGTAAGAGGCTTGTTGTCCCTTGAAAGCTGTGTCGGCCGTTACAATATCTCCTATCTCAAAAGCTTGAATGCCCAACTTGGTGGCCAACTCCGTTGATATGAAGTTGTGAATAGAGCCAAGGTCAAACAAGATGAAGGCATCATGCTCTCTTATCTTTCCCCATGCATAGGAGGGAGCTATTCCTTTGCAATGAACATCCTCTTTTAGAGCTTCGATGGCGGAAGCTCTAGGAGTCCCATCAGGAGTATTTCTTTTGGGGCAAGAACGGTAGGTATGTCCTTGCTCGCCACACTTAAAGCATTTGTGGTCCTTGCGAAAAGCTTCAGGCTCTTTAGGAGAGAGTTTGTTTTTACCTTTATACACTCCCTTCTCCTTGGACCGATTGTTGTTGTTGTTGTTGTTGTTGGAGTTGCCTTGGGAAGAGCCTTGAGCATTGCTCTTCCCTCTTGCTTCATTTTGCTAGGTATGTCCTTGCTCGCCACACTTAAAGCATTTGTGGTCCTTGCGAAAAGCTTCAAGCTCTTTAGGAGAGAGTTTGTTTTTACCTTTATACACTCCCTTCTCCTTGGACCGATTGTTGTTGTTGTTGTTGTTGGAGTTGCCTTGGGAAGAGCCTTGAGCATTGCTCTTCCCTCTTGCTTCATTTCGCTCTTTATTTTCCATGGGCTTGACATTACATCTAGCCCCTTGTTGGAAATTAATGCGCAAAGAAACCATGGTATGGTGGATTACTTCGGTGATAGAACCGGGCCGTTGGGAGTTGACATATTCGGCCATCTCTTCAGGTAGTCCATCACAGAATTGTTGCTTTTGCTCTGCAAAGTCTATCTTTTGAAAGACAGTAGCCTTGAGATGTACATCCCAAAACTTGTCTACATATTTGTGAATAGACTCATGAGAGAGGAGCTTTAGGCTATGCCATTCAGTCAGCACTTTGTCCTTTGCATCGCTTGCAAGAAATTGCTTCATGATGGAAACTCGTCGAGTTTTCCATGTCTTTGAAGCTTCACCATTGCCATGAAGGCTAGCCCACCATTGACGAGCTAATTTTTGCAAGTGCATAGCTACATGGTGTAGCTTGGAGGACTCTGTGGAAGCCCTCGTCTCCAAAAGCTGCATCAAATTGCTGGATGAAGGCCAACACTTTGTCGGTAGCACCAAAGGTGCCATCATAGGTGAAGAAAGAGATACTCTTTCCTCCCTCCTTGAACTTCTTTAGCTTTTGTGACCTTTGCCAGGCAAGGTAAGATTTGCGATGTCCTCCCCTCTTGTATTCTCTAGGAGAATAACCATAACTTTCATCAGAAGAGGAGAAAGGTGAAGAAGAAGGAGAAGAGGGTGACCTCTTCCTTGCCCTTTTCTTCCTTGGTTTCCTCTCTTCCCATTTGGAGTGCCAAGGAGACGGACTATGGTTTGAAGATTTCCTCTTGGTAGGTGTTGGCGATTGCCTAGACCACCGTCTTCTTGGAGCCACATCTTCAGATGAACTTAGGGATTCAGTGCTTTCTCGTTCCTTGGATTCCTCCTCTCGAATGGGAGAGAGTCTTCTTTTGGGAGTCTCATCAAGAGGCCTCCTAAGCTCTCTCTCCTGTTGAAGAGGAAGGGTTATCCCATAAGCACGAAGTTGTTGGGTAACTTCGGCTTGCAAGGTAGGGTTACCCATGGCTTGCTGCAACCTAGTAACAAGGTAGTTAACAAACATGGGGGCATTATCATTAACACCTTCATGTGCAAAATCAAAGCTATCAATGTTCATTCTACTCTCTTGATTATTGTCAACCATGTTAATTAAACTTATATGTTTGCTTAATGTACTTTTTGGCAATTCAAAACTTCAGTTGCTACTCCTCTTAGCCTTTGAAAATTTTGGCTCTTAAGTATCTATACCCACGGCTCGAATTCGGTTAATTATAGAGTGTAGTGGAGTGGGTCTAACATAGCAGCGTTGCTGGAGGATAGCTCCTTTCAGACTTCTTATGGCTCAATAATGGTAAAGCCGTAGGCAACTCTTAAAAGACTCCATTATTAAATCCTAAGCTCTCGAGGTGTGCACTATACCCCACATAGTGGGCTGCAACAAAACCGGTATTAAATCCCAGTCCCACTTACCCTAATATAATTAACAAAACCAACCATTTATAGGCTACTTAAGGACCTCTCTTCTTAAGCAAGAAAAGATAAAACAAATTCTCTGATATCAATGTAATAGAAATGGCTTAATAGCTTGTAGAGTAGCGGAATTAAGAGAAAGTATTTGATGAAATTACTTGAGAGCATAATGGGTGAACGTCATTAGTGATAGCAACATAAACATAACAGTTAATTAACTAGGCATGAACAATACTTCTGCAAGAGAGAGAGAATTAGAGAACATGACAACAATTGAGGACCGGATTTATGTGGAGCCGGTCCCCCCCTCCAATAGGCATTTGTATTATAGGTTCTCCCATTAAAGGAGACTTGGTACAATACAATCTTTGTGTTCTTTTCAACCTAAGTGATGAAATGAAGATGGAAAGCTTCATGCACCACTAACATAGCATAACCTTTGAAGAAAGCATTAACTGGACCAACCCTCAGTCCCAAGACCTCAAACAACTTCGAAGGTGGAGAGAGCTAGCGGAGAATGAGGATAGGGAAGAGGAAGAAGAAGTAGTATACGAGAAAGAACTATTCCCTTAATTATCATCACTCTTCTTTAGCATAGCTTAATAGCTTAATAATGATGAAGATGAAGAAGATGGCAAGCTCAAGCTTTGAAGCATGTGTCTTGGTTGGATTTGCACTCCATAGCCAAGAAGCTTAGTCTAGGCTCACACTTCTCAAGGAGCTTAGAGAAGGAGATGAAGCTCTTGCACTTGCAATGTACACAATGAGAGTGTGTGTGGGTGAGTATATCCTGCAATCTAGGCCCATGCTTCCTTGGTCGACCCCCTCTTTTAGCACTCCTAGGCATTTGATTGGACCTCCTCCTCAAGCCTGGCCAATCACAGCCTTAGTGCATATCAAGCAACAAGGGTAGTCTTGGGACAAGTGTCCCCCTTTCCACTTTGAGAGAGAGGACTTGATAAATGCAAAAGAAATTAAATAAATGTGGTAATTTATCATTGGACCCCTTTTAAGCCTGGCCAATAGGAGTCAAGCACCTCATGAAGGTAACATGGGTAGGGGCTTGACATGTGTCCTTGGTGCCTCTCTAGGCTTGGTCTCACCTTGTGTGTGTGTGTGTGTGTGTGTGTGTGTGTGTGTGTGTGTGTGTGTGTGTGTGTGTGTGTTCTATCTCTACCCCCTAGGAAAAGGGCTCGCCCCGCTCTTGTAGGGATATTTTTGACTTTGCATGAGCAAGCACCTTAGTCATCAAGCATGACTAAGCCCTTGAACTAGGGGGTGTTCCCACAAGCATAGCAAGCAAGCATGTCCAAGCACCTCAAGCACCTTAATCAAGCACCTCAAGCATCTCGAGCTTGGGCTGGGTTCCCACCTCAAGCTCAACCCTAACTTAGGTCAAGGACTTTTAACACTAACCTTTGGAGGTCTTTAATGAAGCTAACCCTAAGGTATTCTAAGCTCCATTAGTAGCCTGTCTCTTTGATAGACCATCTCTTATTTGAACCCTTTTACCATGGGCCCCTTCTTGAGATAGATCTGTAAGCATATGTCTATATTCTACCTCTTGTTTCCTATTTATCTCTCCCATATTAAATGATCAGTTCAATATGAGAAAGTCTTTTGGAATAGGTAGATATTAGATTTTATGACAATTTAACCATATACAAGTGATGCACCACAACCACACATCACTGTCCTTGCACATAGAGCTAGTTTTTGACATAGAAGGATGGAAAGCAGTACACACATGTAGGTGGGATATCCATAGCTACCCTTTGAGGTTTCATGCATCATTTAATATCATCACATAACCTTAATAATTATACAAAATACCCCCATCACTTTGACCAATTGTATAGTATGACTTCACATTTGAGTGCAAAATAGCTTTTCCTATTATTGGATGCACACATGATATAAAAGAGGGAGTGATTGATATCATATAGTATACTATTCACACTTA
The DNA here is from genome assembly GCF_014529385.1 of Adiantum capillus-veneris. NCBI lineage: Eukaryota > Viridiplantae > Streptophyta > Polypodiopsida > Polypodiales > Pteridaceae > Adiantum > Adiantum capillus-veneris. The sequence continues at coordinate 47,297,736 of NC_140931.1, forward strand.
AGTGCAAAACAAATTTTTCCTATTTTTGGATGCATACATGACATAAAAGAGGGAGTGATTGATAGCATACCAAAATGAATCAAGCTTAGCTGTACAAAATATATTATCACCTTACCATGTCATTTCACCCATGCGGGACTCATACGATCAATCATGATGTGAAAAGAAAGCCATTTTGTGCAAAACTATCCATACAGCTTGTGTTGGCTAAACATACATCAACACATAAGTTTATGGACATGAGAACCTTGAAATAGCGCATAGAACATATATGAACCTCACATCAAACCTACAACTCTAGAGATATGGTACTCCTCTTAACCTATACATAAAAAGTAATTCATAACTCACACTCATGAATGATAATGGTGATCTAAATAAATTTATCAAGTATTAGTAGATTTTTCTATCAGATGAATGCATATAATGGCTCTCCAAGGAGCTTGGGGTTCAAAAAGTTGCCTTGAGTGCAAAAGGCAACAAGGTATATTTTAACCATAACTCTTCACTCAAGCAAAATTTTCAAATGCTACATAAAAGATAAAATGTTGCATACGATGTGGTTAACACTAGTTCTATAATTGGACACTCAAGTCTCCTGAGACACTAAAGTGACCTATTTTTCTAGCAGACCATCTGTGTGTGTGTGTGTGTGTGCAGTAAAAAATCCTAGTTTCTTTGCCATTAAATGTCCCCCCCCCCCAGGTGTGAGGGGCAGCCCTACGAGGGGGTTGTTAAGCATAAGTTTTATTGGTGTTGTACCAACATTGATTCTATTGACAGACATACAAGTATCAGGGGAAAATCCAAATTGTTGCCTACATGACAAAATCACATGGTGTTGATAACAATGCCATATGCCCACATGCTTCATTACATTCAGAGGTTGATGGTGTGAGCGTAAATGGTGATGACAATAATATGTGACTAGCAGAGGTACCATGCAACCTTGTTGCTGATGTTTGTGAGCCATTAATATGAAGTGAGAATTTAATGAGCAGAATCTCACCATTCAAAAGAGAGAGGCCTGATTGCGATCTTGAATTTCAGCAAGGCTAATTGCAATCTCAGGGAAGGCACGTCGATGTGCCCTCTTCCAAGCAATAAATTTGCAGCAGTCTCAGGAAGGGCATGCCGACATGCCCTCCTCCAAACAATAAATTTACAATTGGAAATACCAATCTCAGGGAGGGCATGTTGACGTGCCCTCATCCAATGATGAAATATGGAAAGGAAAATATCAAAATTTCTTAGAGGAAACGTTGAGGTGTCCTTTCCAATGACTTGAATTTCTCTTTCCCTATTTCATCCTTGAGTGAGGGCACGTCGACATGCCCTCCCTAAGATTGTAATTTTCCAATGTTAATTAGTTATTTTAATTCTTTTGGCTACCAAACTTAAATCTTTTTAGGATGGGAGACATCATGATAGTCATTCAATTGCTTGTAGTGTTGTGATCTAAAGATTGCTTTGTGGTGTTTGCAGTCCTGTGAGTCCATATCGTTCATCTAAGCAAATGAAGCGACCAATAGTCTCAAAAAAGAAGGATATTCCAATAGGTAGTCAAATTTTGGGTGAAGTTAGTAATGAGGTGGAGACAAGTTTTAAAGATACAGAGGATTTGGGTGAAGAAGGTGTCACTCAATGTGGTGATTTTGTTCCAGCTGAGCCAGGATTTGCAAAGAATTCTAGTAAAATACATGAACTTAGAACGCTATGATGATGTAGACAGGTTGATGAGTACTTTGGATAAGGGCTTTTCCCCTGATTTTGTAGCATGCACTTTGTTGCTTGATATGAACTGCAAACTGAAGAGGCTTGATAAAGCTAGAGAGACGTTTGATGGAATACGTTCAATGGGGTTACATGCCTGATCTTGGTGCATTCGATAAGATGATTGAGTTTCACTGTGAAACTGGAAATCCTGAAGAGGGAGAAACATTGCTAGCAGAAATGGAGGAGGAAAAGCTACATGGATTTGTTGATACTTACCTTATGGTTCTTAATGGCTATGGGAAACAAGATAAAGCTGCAGAGGCCTTGAAAATGTTTTCAATTATGAATGAGGATGCCTTCTTAAGGCCACAAATGAGTCCTGATATCTACTCAGCTCTTATGAATGCTTATATTCACTCAAATTTGCTACCATATGCTGTCCTGAAAATTGAAGATATGATGAATTCAGGATTTTCTCCTCTAGATGAGTCAGATAACATGCTAATTGTTGCCTTCGAGAAAAAAAATTAGTTTCAAAGGGCGGTAGATGTGCTGCTAAATCTAGAAAGCATGGCTATAAGGCCCGGGGTGGAGACTCTGATGACGCTAATTGGATGGTTTTGGAAAGCTGGGCTTGGTTCAGGAGGCAAAAAAATCGTGTGATAGAACCTCAAAGAGAAAGGCGATGTTTTGGATTGCAAACCTTACGCTAGTCTTTTTTCAGTGTATGCTCTAGAGAAACTTCTGTTGATAAGGTGAAGGCTCTTCTCGCCGTCCGGAGGAGGTTGAGATTGATGTTTCAACTTATGAGTAATGATTGTTTCATGGTGGATGGCAACGATCATGAGGAGGCTTAGTCCATGCGAGATCGGATGATTGCCCAAGGTCTCACCCCATTTGATGAGGTTAAAAGAGCTTTTTAGGAATTCAAGCAGACAACTTTCTTGCAGGTGTTAGCAAGCCTTCAAAAGGAGCAACACAAAACTTAGGGATAGAAAACAAAAGTTTTCCTGCGGGTGTGAGTAAGCATGCGGAGGAGGCACCTGAAACTCTATGAGGAATAATCACCACTCTGAATTTCATGTCAGCTTCTTTGAAGTCTTTATTGTTGCTATGACAGAGTGGGGCTCTATTTCGAACCTTTTCTTGAGTAGCAAGGTATATCTTCAATCAAAGTGCATATATGAGATCTGCAAACAAATGTTGGTGCATTGATTCCACATATTTTTAAGATTGGACAACGTTTTTGTTTTTGACTTGTTATCTTGGTTACAGTTGTAGGTAGTTGTGATCATGGAAATCAGCTAAGAGTCGGGTAGAGAGAAGCCTGATTCATGCCAGATGTCAGTCAGATAGCAAACATGTGGTTCTTTTATTGAAATGTTTATGGCAGTCATTGTCATACCATTATTTTTGGTTTTGCCCCACCCCCCCCCCCCCCCCCCCCTCCTCTCTCTCTCTCTCTCTCTCTCTCTCTCTCTCTCTCTCTCTCTCTCTCTCTCTCTCTCTCTCTCTCTCTCTCTCTCTCTCTCTCTCTCTACTCTCTCGCTTGTGTCAAACGTAATGAACAAATGCTAAGCCTTGTATTGGCTTAAGAGTAGCGAGTCACACGCCGTCTTTAACTAATTATAGGTCTTTGTTCTTTTTTATCTTGCTTGCCCAATGCCTTCTTTGATTCACAGCCCATGGGGCAAGCGCGTGCACGCACACTCGTGTTTTTTCTAAAACTTGGAAAACCTACAAATAAGAGTCATATTTAGTATATTTGAACGTTTTTAAATTTATTTTCCACAGTTTTAGAGGTCGTCTCTTATAGGTATTTGCTCGTTTTGATGCGTGCATGTGCCCGAACGCACACCCTTGTTTTTCAAAACTTGGAAAACCTACAAATAAGAGTCATATTGAGTATATTTGAAGGTTTTTAGATTTAATTTTCCACCATTTAAGAGGTTGTCTCACCTTCAAATGTTTAATTTGAAAGTAAATGTCAAATTTGGTAGGTGGGATTACATGTTTATTTTGAGTATGTGCAATATGCAAACACATTCTCTCATAATGATTTTCGCACTTTGCAGTTGAGTGCTAGCCTTGCTAGTTGCACACAATGCATCATCTTTATTCAAGTTTGTCTTTTTCTGTGTGGCACTTCGTTCTTTTGGGGGGGGGGGGGGGGGGTGGGGGGGGGGGGGGGTTCCTCTCCATAGGTTTTATTCAACTTATTTCCTTTTATTTTCCCCTTGAATGGACACCCAGTCCTTTAATTGAGGGGATGTATCTCACAACCCCCTCGCTTTGAAGACCTCTCTCTAATGTTTTGTTTCCGGTCCCATAGGTCTATCTCACCTTCGTGGATGATAATTGATCTGTGTGGTGTGTGTGTGTGTGTGTGTAGTAAAAAATCCTAGTTTCTTCGCCATTGCCAGCCCCGCCCCCACCTCCCCAGGTGTGAGGGGCAGCCCTGCGAGGGGGTTGTTAAGCATAAGTTTTATTGGTGTTGTACCAAAATTGATTTTGTTGACAGACATACAAGTATTAGGGGCAAAATCCAAATTGTTGCCTACATGACAAATCACATGGTGTTATAACAATGCCATATGCCCCCACATGCTTCATTACATTCAGAGGTTGATGGCGTGAACGTAAACGGTGATGAAAGTATTATGCGCCTAGAAAAGGTACAATGCAACCTTGTTGCTGATGTTTGTGAGCCATTAATTGACATGAGAATTTAATGAGTAGAATCTCACCGTTCAAAAGAGAGAGGCATGATTGGCAGCTTGAATTTCAGCAAGTCTAATTGCAATCTCAGGGAAGGCACGTTGACGTGCCCTCTTCCAAGCAATAAATTTGCAAGCAATCTCAGGGAGGGCATGCCGACATGCCCGCCTCCAAAAAATAATTTTACAATTGGAAGTCTAATCTCAGGGAGGGCACATCGACGTGCCTTTATCCAATGATGAAATATGGAAAGGAAAATATCGAAATTTCTCAGAGGGAAACGTTGAGGGAGGTTTGTCCTTCCAATCTCACTTGAAGCAAATACGACTCTCTCTCATTCTCTCTTCTCAAGCTTTAATGGAAAGCTTATCACCTACTCCAAGCTTGTGAGAAGGGAGGCCTACATCAACAACTCTGGATTTGTGATGCAAATCCAACCAAGAGCCAAGCTTCAATGCATTCTCATCTCCTCTACCATGCTAATTACTAAGCGAAGCTATGCTAATATGAGTGATTATGTGAGGAGATGTAATCTTTCTCGTAAGAATACTCCTTCTTCCTCTCAATTACTCTCATACCCCCGGCTAGCTCTCACCGTCTTCGAAGGTGTGTGAGGTTTGGGTTGAGACCATGAGGGAATTGATGTTGTGTTTGATAAGTGTTTTTGCTTGGTGCATGAAGTTTCCATCTTCATTGCACTAGCTAGTATTGAAGGAACACAAGAAGGGAATTGTCTCTCTTGATGGGAGAAACCATAATACAAAGTCTTTTGGAGGGGGGGACCGGCTCCATGTAAATCCCGTCCTCAACTGTTGTCAATAGCTTAATTTCTCTCTCTTTTGAAGTATTGTTCATGCTATCTAACAAGGTGTTGTGCTTTTTGTTGCTCTCTTCACCCAAGCACTCTTGTTATTCGCATTAGGAATCTATTCTAATGAAATGCTCACGATGTTCATGCTATTTTCCGCTACACACAAGTTACTAGGTCATTAAAATGCTACATTGGTATTAGAGCACAAGGTTTCTCTTTTCTTTCTCAAGAAGGGAGGTCCTCAAGCTAGCTATAAATGGTTGGTATTATTAATTTCATGTGAGTAAGTAGAATAGGGATTTTTCAGCCTTGCAATGCGCTTGCCTTCATGCAGTTAACGGGGCATCACCGTCGAGAGCTATGGTCTTAATAGTGGAGTCCTACGGGGCTTGCCTACAACTTAACCACTATTGAGCTATTAGAAGCTTGACAGGAGGAGCCGGTGCTGTTTTGGTGTTGAATGACCCTCTCTTCTATTCCTTGCAATTAATGGTATTCGAGCCACGGATACAGTAGCTTGAGTGCTTTTTCTAAAGGGGTTAAGAGGAGTAGCAACTAGGGCTTGAAGTGCCAAAGTACACCAAAAAAGTTTACACCTAAAAGTTGTTAGATTGGCTGACAATAGTAAAGAGAGTGAAATTAATGTTGATAAATTTGATTTTGTTAATGAGCAGGTTACTATATGATGCCCCGATGCTTGTTAACTATCTTGTTTCTAGGCTTCAACAAGCCATGGCAATCCTTTCCTTAAAGTGAAGTGTAACGGCGGCTCCGTGCTCATGGGGTTCTCCAAGCTCCCCATCGTGACGACAGAACACCTAGGAAACCCTCCTGGTGAGACAATGACAATCTAAAAGAGGCCTCTCTCCGATTTGGGAAGAAGAAGAGGATCCATATGAAGGGCTCAAGAATTCACTTCTTGATGATGTATCTCCTTCCCAAAGGAGAACTCAAGAGCCTTCACCGAGAGGAATGAGAAAGGAGTGAGTCTCCCGCCACCTCGATGGAGATGGGCTCTACGAAGACGGCGGGCTAAACGCTCTCCATCCCCTCCAAAACGGAGAAGACCATCACACACTTCTCCACACCATAATTCAAAGAGGGATGACAAAAAGCAAGAGAAGAAAAAGGTGAGAAAGAGGACACCCTCTTCTCCATCTTCTTCATCCTCTTCCTCTTATGAAAGTGTTGGTGAAGACAACGAAGATCAAGGCAAGATAAAGGGGAGAAAGAGGTCACCCTCTTCTCCATCTTCCTCAAATTCTGTTAGGAAATAAGACGTAGCTAAATAGATAATTGAGTAGATTACTTAATGGAGAGAGACAGATTTATATACACGAGATTATAGAGTAGAGAGAGAGAGAGAGAGTACACACAATATACGTGGTTCACCCAATGTGGGCTACGTCCACGGGAAAGCAGCCACTCAATGGCTTTAGTACTTCAAAACAAGAAGTAGTTTACAAAGGGATTATACCCTTAATGGAGCTCCCCTCCCGCCTTGCTTCACTCTCACCACCTCACACTCACCTTGTTGCATCAACTTCACACTATGAAATGTGTGTAGAAATGGCCTCCTTTTATAGGCCAAAATGGCTACCCTCTCTTATGAGAGACAACCATGTGTAGCCGCCCTTGTGCGAATAAGTCCAAATCAGACCCTCCAATCCGCCCATGTGTGGCCGCCCTTGAGAAGACAAGTCCGCTTTTGAATTCGGCCACCAGCCACCGCCATTAACTTCAACTTCCGACCACCGGCCATTGGCTACTGGCCAACCGACCGGTTGTTTTCCGACCACTTTCCGGAGGCTGCCATCCGGCCATAATATTCCGGCGAAAATAAGAAATACCTTATTGGATGCCGATGGTTTCTTGTAGAAGTCGTCAAGTGACTTCATCAAGTCCTCCGTGGTCTTCATCTCCGAAACATTGAAGGCCACCGTTGAGGCCAAGCTTAACCGGATTGTTCCCATTGCCTTTCGATCAAGGACAATCCATGCTTCATCTGCCATTGTTGCGGGCTTCTTCGCAAGACCGCCTAGTGGCAAATAGAGGTCCTTCTGGTAGAGATAGTCTTCAATCTGCATCTTCCAATGTTGGTAGTTTTTTGCCGTTGAACTTCTCAATCTTGAGCTTCCCTTCCTCCACCATAACTCCCACTCAATTCAAGGAATCCTGTCCTTGAGATAATTTAGCTACGAGCAAACCTTGCTCTGATACCAGTTGTTAGGAAATAAGACGTAGCTAATAGATAATTGAGTAGATTACTTAATGGAGAGAGACATATTTATATACACGAGATTATAGAGTAGAGAGAGAGAGAGAGAGAGAGTACACACAATATACGTGGTTCACCCAATGTGGGCTACGTCCATGGGAAAGCAGCCACTCAATGGCTTTAGTACTACAAAACAAGAAGTAGTTTACAAAGGGATTATACCCTTAATGGAGCTCCCGCCTTGCTTCACTCTCACCACCTCACACTCACCTTGTTGCATCAACTTCACACTATGAAATGTGTAGAAATGGGCCTCCTTTTATAGGCCAAAAGGGCTACCCTCTCTTATGAGAGACAGCCAGTGTAGCCGACCTTGTGCGAATAAGTCCAAATCAGACCCTCCAATCCGCCCATGTGTGGCCGCCCTTGAGAAGACAAGTCCGCTTTTGAATTCGGCCACCGGCCACCGCCATTGACTTCCGACCACCGGCCATTGAATACCGGCCACCGCCAACCGACCAGTTGTTTTTTTCGACCACTTTCCGGCCGCCATCCGGCCATAATATTCCGGCGAAAACTTTAAAGTTTCCCCTGATTCTTGTCCGTGAAAATTTTGGTTTCCGGTGAGTGATTTTCCTTCATGGAGGATGGCTTCTCCTCATAATGGGGGCTTTACAAATGTGTGCTTTTACCACAGAAAATTACAAGGGTAAATCAGGCTCCATACTTAACAAATTCTTCACCTTCTGAAGAAAGTGATGGTGCAACCTTTGAACCATCAAAAAGAAAGAGGCCATAGGAAATCCTATGCCTCATGGAAGAGGTCGTCCAAGCTCAAGAAGTTCAAGGAGGGAGGAAAAGAGCATCTCTTGAGTCCTTACCTACGATGGCACCTTTGGTGCTACAGACAAAGTCACAAAGTCTTGGCCTTTATCCAACAATTTGATGAGGCATTCGGAGATGAGGGCTTCACGGAGTCCTCTAAGCTACACCATGTAGCTATGCACTTTCAAAAGTCTGCCAGGCAATGGTGGTCTAGCCTACGGGCCAACGGTGAAGCTCCACAAACATGGAAAGCTTTAAGAGCTTCCATTATGAAGCAGTTTTTGTCCACCGATGCCAAATACAAAGTACTCACCGAATGGCGAAGCTTGAAGCTCTCTCCCTATGAATCCATCCACAAATATGTAGACAAGTTTTGGGACCTACAACTCAAAGCCACTGTCTTCAAAAAGTTGGATTTTGGAGAGAAAAAGCAACAATTTTGTGCGGGCTTAAGCGAAGAAATGGCGGAGTATGTCAACTCCCAAAAGGCCATGCACCATATCGGCGATAATACACCATACTATGGTGGCCTCTCGAATCAATTTCCAAACAGGGGCTAAGAGGAATTCTAAGCCCTTGGAAAACAAGGGTTCCAATGAGCCTAAGGGGAAGGACAATGTCCAAAAGTCTCCTAAGGCCAATTCCAACAAAGCTAAAGAGAAGGGAGTTTACAAAGGCAAAAAAAAACTCTCCCCTAAAGAGCTTGAGCGTTATTGCAAGGATAACCAGTGTTTCAAGTGCGGCAAACAAGGGCATGAGTACCGTGCTTGTCCCCAAAAGAAACACCCCCATGAGCCTCCTAGAGCTACCTTGGTTGAAATCCAAGAGGAGGAAACTCACCACAAAGGATCTCCTCTATGCCATGCTTGGGAAAGGTAAGAGAACACGATGCTTTTATTCTCTTTGACCCTTGTTCTACTACACAATTTTATATCTATAGAGTTGGCCACCAAGCTAGGCATACAAACCTATGAGATGGGAGATGTCCTACCCACAGAGGGTGCTTTCAAGGGGCAAGAAGCTTCAGTTACTCCCTTAATTGGGAAATTGAGGCTCCATGTCCAAAGCTATGTGGACAAAGAGGACTTCTTTATCTCTCCTCTCAAGCATGAGGATGTAATCCTAGGGGCACCATGGTTTGATCGCCTAGCTATCAATGTTAAATTTCCCGAAAGGAGAATCTACTTTAGGCTCAAGGGAAAAGATATGTACATAGATGCTAAGCAAATGGGTAACACCATACCCAGTGTACAAAAGCAACCTTTCAATAAGTCAATAAAGAGCTCTATTTTGTGTACATGCATTTTTGTTAAAGATTTTCAAAATGAACCTAATGCTTTAGCAAAAGAAAATAAAAGCAACCACAAAGAATTAGAGTTATCCAATTTTCTCAAGGGGTTTCAAGATGTATTTATTAACAACATCCCTTGTGAACTACCTCCTAAATGAGGCAATGATGACCATGCAATTGAACTTCTTCTAGGAAGTTCACCACATAACAAACCTCCTTATAGAGTTTCTCTCAAGCTCAACAAGAGGATTATGCGGCAAGTGCATGAGTTAGTTGAGAAGGGCATGGTTAGGCCTAGCTCATCTCCATTTTGCTCACCTGTGTTACTAGTGCAAAAGAAAGACAACACATATCGTATGTGTGTCAACTACAGAGCACTAAATAGGATCACTATCAAGAATAGGTTTCCCGTTCCACGGGTAGAAGACCTATTTGATAAGCTACAAGGATCGACCTACTTCAGTAGGATTGACCTAAAAAGTGGCTATCATCAAATAAGGATAGTTGATCAAGGCATTGTAAAAAACCACATTTTGCACTACGTTTGGTCTTTACGAATATATTGTCATACCTTTTGGCTTGCTTGACCAATGCACGAACCACATTCAAGCGCTTGATGGAGAAGCTATTCAGGCCTCAATGAACCTTCACTGGAGTATTCTTTGATGATATTATCATCTACTCTAATTCATTAGACGAACACAAGAAACACCTTTAGGTAATATTTCAAGTTCTAAGAGAGAATAAACTTTATGTTAATAAAAAGAAAAGTGATTTTTTCTTGCAAGAGATTTAGTATTTAGGTCACATTATCTCTCAAGATGGCGTCCAAATGGATCCATCAAAGTTAGAGGTATAAAAGGATGGTCTAAACCAAGGAATCTTCATGAACTAAGAAGCTTTATAGTAGGTATGGGTGCATACTATAGACGCTTCATAGAAAAGTTCTCACAAATTGCGGGACCATTACATGACCTAACAAAGAAAAGCGTTAGGTATACATGGTCTGCTAAGGAGAACAATGCTTTCGAAAAGGTTAAAGAAAAGCATATCTCTCAACGTGTGCTTACACTACCGGATCTCTCAAAGCCATTTGAGGTCCAATGTGACGCTTGTGGTGATTGCCTTGGAGCTGTTTTGCTCAAGAAGGGCACACCATAGGCTATGAAAGTCGAAGGCTGGACCCTGTTGAGCAAGCCCTAGGCATATATGAAAAGGAACTCCTCACAGTTCTACATGCCTTAGACTCATGGAAGCACTATTTATGGGGGATTCCTTTCATTCTGCGAACGGATCACTAAAGTCTTAAGTACTTCATGACGCAGATCAAGCTATCCGACAAACAAATGAGGTGGGAAAATTTTCTTTCTCAATTTCATTTTCATATTGCTCACATTGCTGGCAAGCATAATCAAGTAGCCGATGCACTCTCAAGACGACCGAGAGTGAATACAATTTCCATAGCAACTCACAATGATCTATCTTCTATGATAGATGAGTATGCTATTCATCACATTCTAATTTAGAGATGTGATTTTAGCCCTTCCATTAGTGAAGAAAGAGGAACCATTTACTTTACAAGATGGTTATCTTCTCTATCGCAATAGACTATGAGTTATTAACTCACTCCATGAGAAAGGAATATATGAATCTCATGCTCCTCCTTATGCAGTGTCGTGCCGTGGCACGTGCATAGTGGGAACGGAAGCTAAGCCCTACAATATTATGGATTTTATGTGTATGTCTTAAGTGTGCATAAGTATATGCATTTTCTATTTAGCATGCAAAAAGCTAGTCGAAGTCTGATGTGTCACTCTTGTTCGGAATGGACTTCGTACTATGATCCCGGGCTTCTTTGTGAACCTCTTCTTGGAGCCATGATGAAATAAGCCTATAAAACATACCTCCTATCTACTAGGCATCCTAGGTGGCATATGACATGTGTAGCATAGCCAAAAGTGGCCTTAGTCACAGTATACCCCATGAGGTGTCATTCTACACATAGTAGGTGCACTTTGGAGTGATTATGGACCTAAAAAAAATCCCTTAGAAAAGTGGTTACGAGTTTGTTTGATGTCATCCATGATGTATGCAAAGCTCTCTCTCAATTATTTATGAAGATATTTTATGCAAATGTTCCCACCATAGCTCAACAACTCTTGGAGGCTTAACCCTTGACATGTGGCGGCAAGAGAAGATATTTGGAGAAAGATCTAGAAGAACCTCTAGATATTTCTTGAAGAGAAAGATCTAGAAACTTTGAAGATAATTTCAATATATTTTGAAAAGATAGACACTTGTCACACAAATCCCTTGGATATTTCTAAGCAAATATGTTCTTCAAGGGCAACTTCACCTATAAATAGAGCCTCTTGTCCCTCACTTGGGCATCAAGCAAACCATCAAGCAATCAAGCGCTCAAGCAATCCCCACAATCAAGCAACTCTATTCAAGCCATCACCCAACCTCCTAGACATCTCCTGAGTGAAACTTTCTCTCAATTTCAACAACACAACACATCTTGAGCTTGCTACCTCATGTCTCAAGCCTTCTATCTCCTCACTTGTAATACTCATACACTCTATGCAACCTTATTTCATCGATAAAGACACATTGTTGGTGGCTCGCAAACGGTTTGGGTACTACTACTCATCTTCTACTTCATCATCAAGTTGGCTACAAGACCACAAAGTCTTGAGGTGTGCTTCACTTCTTTGGCTTGAGCTTGTGTGGGTCTTTGTTGTTTGATGACTGCTTTCTAATTTTCTAAACTTTCTTAGATGTATAATCCCAATGGTGTAACCTTTCAACCCTTTCACTTTGTGCAAAATATTAGGATTAATTTTTGTATTAGCCATAAAATCCACTTCCAAACGAGAATTGTGTTACTCATTGTGTTACTCTTTAGGCCGAAAGACTGCGAGAAATTCTTCTTTCTCCACGTCCTCTTATTTTGCCACTATTAGGCTACTCTAATTCTTTCGATGTGCACACATTTATTCTCCTCTAGGGGTTGAGCCTTGCTTTTTTAATATTACTATGAACCAAGAAGACTTGTACACACGGCTCACTCCTATCACTAGGCAAAACATCTACATCTTTGTAAGCACTAAGTCACAATGTCAAAGAACCATTCGCAGTCTATTTGGAGCACAAGGACTTGCTACTATAAATGCATCAGTGAACCCTTTCATCTAACCTTTGATTAGATACGATCAAAGCCTTGATTTTTCATCTTTGTTTTATTTTGAGGGTTTCACGTGTGCATATGTGTGTGTGTACGTGTAAGATTCCAATGGCTACACACAATGTATTTGCTCTAAACACTAAGCTTGCTTAAGTGAAAGCCTTCACAGTCTCCCCACAAACCCTCACGACTAGAGGTCCGACGCCTTCTTGGCAAGACCGCCACTCATCTTTAACACACTTTTTGGTGAACCCGACGTGAAGTTTGTCAGGGTGAGTTAGTGGGGATCTGCAAGCTACTTCTAATGGCATATGCTGAAGCATCAATGTGCACATGGAATATCTTTTCCCAATCTGGTGCCTTTAGTACAGGTGCTGATATAAGGTTTTCTTTCAGCTTTTGGAATGAAGTTTCACACTTCTTGGTCCACTCAAAATTGACTAGCATACGATACAGAGGTTGTGCGATAACCGCATACATGTATATGAATCTTTGATAATATCCGCAGTGCCCATGAAGGATTGCACTTGTTTCGCATTAGTAGGCCTGGGTAGGTCTACAATGACTTTGACTTTGTCTAGGTCTGTGGTTATGCCATTTCTTGAGACAATGTATCCTAAGATTCATCCTTGCTTAACCGTAAATACACACTTTCCGGGTTAAGACAGATTCGATATGTCCTGCACTTTTCAAAGACCTTTTGCAAATGATCCATATGTTCCTCTCGCAGAAGAGAGTGTACACACAGGTCATCCATGTAAATTTCTATGAATATTCTTAGGTATTCCTTGAATGCATGAGTCATTAACCTTTAGAAAGTGGCTTGTGCATTAGTTAAACCAAATGGCATAACTCGATGCATAAATCCCCCATTCTGTGGCAAACACTGTTTTGTGTTGATCCTCCGTTGCTATTGCCAGTTGGTTGTATCCTGAAAACCCATCCAGAAAGGAATAAGCCCGTTTCCCGGCCACTCGCTCAAGTACATGTTCTGTAATTGGCAAGGGATAATTATCCCTTATGGTTTCTGCATTCACCTCCTTGAGGTTTACACACACGCGCAGTTTTCCATTCTTTTTGGGAACTACCACAATTGGTGACACCCAATCTGTATGTTCGATCTCATAGATGAATTCAACTTCCATCAGTTTATCAATCTCTTCTTTGATTCGTTTAGCAAATGTGTCATTATATGTATAAGGACGTTGTTTGCTAGGTTTTGCATCCGATTTCAAAGGAATTGTATGTTGGCATATCAATCGATCAACTCCTTTGAGGTCTTTATAGGACCAAGCGAACACATCTTTATACTTCTTGAGAAGTTGTGTTAGTTGTGATTCCTCCTCAAGCTCTAAATCGTTAGCTATATTGACTGGCTGAGGCTTTTCACCTGGTTCCGCGAGGTCTATCTTTTTTGCATTTTTAGGCCCATCGTAAGATTCTTGGTTGGTTCTTTCCCTGACTGGTGGTGTCATGATGATTTTTCTGTCCTGGAATAGTAAATTTTCGATAGTGTGATGGTACATTCATGTTTCCCTTTTCTGACTCCCCTTTACCATCACTATCTTCTTCCGTAGTCCATATCTCTCTCAAAGACCGTTTCAGTTCTTGGTATTTCTGTTTACGCTCCAGTTTGGTCCACTCTTGGTCCTTTGTTATTTCTTTTTTGATTTTTCAGATTTTTGTGATTTTGTTTCGGTTTTAGCTTTTCGTACCTATTTTATTTCCTCTCACGTTCGTTCTATTTGATTTTTGAGAATTTTTTTGATATTTGATCTTTTACACAATCCTCTGATTGTACAAGCATCAAATAGTGAGTTTTACCTTTTATCTTGGGCATCAGGTTCTCTCTCGCTTTGTTTCCTGCTCGTTTCCTCCTATAGCGTTCTTGGCGTCTAGGGTGTTTGATTAGCAAAATCATAAAATTTGATATTCTCGGATTCGTTTCCACGCTCACTTGAGGTGTTTGAACACTTATTATCTGCGTCATCATTTACTTCCAATTGTTCAGAGAAGTTGTTAAAACCCTTCTTGTTTTGGTGGTTCTACCGTCTCCTTTTCTGGTACAACGCTTACCATGTAATAGGGTAACACATCATAGCCATCCTTATTGCAAAATTTTGTTGTTGGACTGTCGGTAATGGCACAACATCCAATGTTGCCAGTATGTGTTCCCATTCTAGAGGTTCCAAGGCATCTTCAGGGAAAGGTTCTGGAATATACTCCTTGTCCTCAATTGCTCTTTCTAAGACGCATTCCTCTCTTCTTAAGCTTCCACAATGTGAAGCTCCGCAGATCCATAGCTCTTTTGGTTGCCCTAACCATCCTGGTAGTTCTGATCCTGCTACTGTAGCTGAATCAAACTCTTCCACCAGTGTTTGGTTGACATCTTTGTAACTATGGTCTTTCAGGTGTATTTTAGTTGTCGTTTCTCCATGTCTGAGGTATATGTGGTCATAACCCCAATCTTGGACCATCTTCAGTTGTCGCATGAATGGTCGTCCCAAGATGATATCATAATTGTTCTTTTTGTCGAAATCGACTATTGCAAATGTATGCTCATACTCGATTCCGCAAGAAGTGACAATCACTTTTTCTAAGAGTCCTAAAGGCTTCTCCATGAACCCATCTGCCAATTGCAGTTTCATTCTGGTAGCCCTCAAAGCTGGTTTTCCCATTTTTTCCAGATTTCCTTGGTGGCGATTGCAACCCCCGGTCCACTGTCAAGAATAGCCTTGGAAACTACTCCTTGGAATTCTACGGTAGTGTGGTGTTTCCGTCTTCTCCCTCGCAATATTCTCCAACCTTATTCAATGGTACTGGCCTAGTGTTTAGTTGAGGCCTGTCCAACTCTCTGATCCCTTCTTGTAGCTTCAAGGTGGGTTCTTTCACTCCAAATTTTTCTAGGCATTTTTCGACAATGGTCCACATGTTTGGCCGTAACCTTAGGAGTTCTGCTAACGTGATTGTGCATGCCACCGAAGTGCATAACAACTCAATCAATCCTTGCGAATCCATCACCTTGTTAGAAGAAGTATTTGAGATGGGATTGCTCTCACTTCCGACTTAGCTTCGTACTCTCCCAGGTAAGAGGGTAAAGTTCTCAAAGAGTCTGGTTGGCTGTGCCCCGAACTAATTGATCCTTGATCTCCCCCTTGTGAATGTATCTCCAAGTTCATCTGAGATCTTGCCTCAAATTCTTCAATAGGAGGTAAGATCACACTCTTTTCTTTTCTCGTGCTAGTCATGTGGTTACTCATCCTATTAGCCTCGTTGGCGTCACGGATTTGCTTCCACAATTCATTTAGACCGTTATAGTCCTTACCCATTTCTGGCAATATTTTAGGCTGGAACCGTCACTTGCCCCATCGGTGGTATTTGGCACTATGATAGGCTCTCCTCTAGACTCATAGTCATTAGTGAGTCTTTCCTTTGTTTCCTCATGTTTCCCTAATGTTGGTTGGATAGGGGTTGGAGCTGGTGCTTCATGACAATTTGCCGGTTTACCCAGCGGGTCTTCCATCAATGATTGAGCCGTCTCGATCATCTTTCTACACATATCCAAAATCTGCTTTTCTATTTCTGCATATGGATAAGTCATCCACCTTTGCTCCTGGGTTTGGTTCTTTTTAAGTCGAGCTTCATAAGCTTTTAGAAGCGCATCCAACAGCTCGTTTACCTTGTCTGCCAGTACAGATCCTCCTAATCCTGCACTTTTGGGCTCTGCTATTTCCTTGGGTGCTACGGCTGCTGTGGTGTGTGAGCTTAAGCTAGCTAAATCCTCTAACCGCTCCAATTTGTCCTTGGTATGTTTCAACTCCTCAGATAGGGCTAGTTGCTCTCGTTCTTTCCTGGCTTTCCTACGCGCCTTTCTAGCTTTCCAAGTGCTTCTCTGATTTTTCGTTTCTGAACTTTGGGCATCGGTTTTTGGTTCTTCAACTATGGGTTCATTCGTTCTTCTTTGGGCTTGGGCCCGTGTTACCGCCTGAATAGGTATGATTGTTTCATTTTCCGATCCTCCACTGGAAGGTACTGTTTCTAACATGTTCAAGGTGGTTTTTGCTCCTTTGCTCGGGTTTTTAGGGCAATCGGGAATCAAATGAGTAATTCCGCATTCTGGGCAATACGCATTGGCTCTAATGATTTCATCATGAGGGCAGTCTCTCAACCAATGGTCTCCTCCACACTTGTAGCAGGGTCCCTTGGGTTGTTGAGGTGCTCCTTGAGCTCCTCTTTGTTGGTAAGCATGTCTCTGTCCACCCATGCCTCCATTGGCTATGAACATCAGTGTTCGTTCATCTAGGCTATATCTTCCTTCTCCCGCGGCTTGTGCAGCAGTTGGTGGTCCTTGATTCCCTATCATGGTCCATGGTTCTGGTGTCGAGGGTTCTTCTGGTGGATAATAGACAGGGTTTGCCGCATATCCATTGGGATCTTCATAATATGCATGCATAGGCACCAAAGCCTTTTCTTCTGATTCAGTTATTGTTGGTGTGTATCTTATACCAACTGGTGGTAATCTTGGTAGGGGTGGTTGTTGTCCCAACACCGGTTGTGGTCTTTCTACACCTACAGGTCCTAGTAAGTTGCCTGCTTGATATCTAGGCATCAATGGAACTTGAGGGGAAGCTACTGGAGCTTGGGGAGTGTAAGGTCTCTCTCTCACATATCCCTTGTTATAATAACATTCCTCGGTCCCATGGTTTGTCCATTTTTGTTCAATAGCACACCACTTGGGCTGTTTAGCCTGGGGTTTGGTGTACAAGTTGATCTTTTTTAGCACTTCATCTACGAGATGCTCCTGGTTTACCTCTACTTCTCCTTTCGGTGCTGTCTTAGAAGACCTGCTTCCACTTTGCTGTGAAGAAGAATCGTCATCAAGGTCCTTGAACTCCCCTTCTTTGTAGACCGCACAATTGTCCACAAGGTACAGAGCCTCCTTGGTCAACTCATTCAACGTCGTGCTCCTCTTCATATGTAAGTCTTTCTGGAGATTTGCATTCCTTATTCCTTGGATGAATATCAGCATAAGTCTGGACTGAGTTGGCAGTTCTTCAACAGGACAGAACTTAACATATCTTTTTAGTCTTAGGACTGCCTTTCGTACAGATTCTCCATCTTTTTGTTTGAATTTATGGATCTGTGAGACGGTATTATGAGCTATTCCTCTTTGAAAGAATTCCTCGATAAACTCGTCAAACACTTCCTCCATTGACTCAAAGTCTCTACGCTCTACAGAGTCAAACCAAGTGGCAGCATCATCCTCTAGGTTTAGTCCAAACCCTACAAATTGGGTGGGAAAATCTAACACCTCTTTGGCTCTAATTACACGCACAAAGGCTGCTACATGATCTCTTGGGTCTCTGCTTCTTGTGTATTTCTTGTTTACCCATTTTTGCACTTGAGAAGGTCTAATTCTTCAACGGTCCACAAACCTCATCATTGGATCCCCGTCGTAGTCGATACACCTCATCAGGCCTTTTGTAATAGGCTGGTTCCTCTCCCAATGGTGCTCCTAAGCCATAATTTCTAACGGTTCTCGCTGGAGGTGGTTCTTCTCTTCGAACTCGTTCCATGGGTGGTCCTCCAGGCTCTATTGACCCTTGAGTCTTTGGCTTACTCTCTGCCTGATACCTTGAATAGAGTGGTGGTTCTTGCAAATCCCTAAGCCCTCGTGCAGCTTGATAACCATCTCGGTTTCGGTCTGGTTCCATTGTTGCACTATGTCGAAGCCATGCCTGCAATGATGGTTGGTTTGCTGGTTGGTCTTGGTTGTTGACCCCTTTTTGTCTCGGAATCTATCTCCATCATCATACACTCGGATTATCTCCAATCTTTGAGCTGGCCTCTCTTCGATACAAATGCACTTGCGGCCTCGATAGTCTCAATAGACTAGGGATCCTCTCGAGTTTGTTCCCTCCAAGAAGATCACCATGAGCCTGGAATCATTCAAAAGATTTTGGGAAGTGCTTCCTCCTCGCATAGGTCCATCATAGGTGAAACCTCCTGGCTGTTGACTACCCATCATGAAGAAAGATTTGTCTGACGAAGTGTCAGTATCACTACCTTCCTCAATAATCGGTGCTAGCAGATCTAGCCTTGCCTGAGTTACACTCTCTTCTATGGACACTAAGCTACCTTGGTCACCTGCCACTTTCTAGTCTCTAACAATGCATCTTCCTGATCTTAAATTCATCAAACTTATCAATGCAATTTATCACAAATTCAACCACTCACCTGGCAATGGGTCAGTTTCTGCACAACTTCTTGCTCTGGCTGAATATACCTGTACACAAGCGTTTTAATTTCGGCAACGAATCAAATTATTTATCTGCTAGAGGTTATCTTAGTAATGATTGGTATAAATGGAGAGTTAATCTCAACCACTACTATATTTTATACACTGCTGATGTTCTGAATTAGGTTTGCTAATCTGAAACTGTACTACCCTCAGTTGTTGGTCAATTTACGCAAAAAAGTCTGAATTCAGTCTTTTGCTTCGTCAAATGGGCAAACAAGGTCCAAATTCACTTCTGAAAGAAGTTCTGGAACCCTAAAGCCAAATGGGACCTCATTGTCTATGCTAGGTCAAATTTTCTTTGCAGTATACCCAATAGACATCCTACGCGTAGGATGTCTCCAGCTGTGTTTTGCCTGGATTTTAGCACTGTTGTTCCCTCTTGTTGTGCTGAGCTTACAACTGCTTTTACCTTTTGATTTGGACACCTATTAGCTGGTCAATGAGTCAGAAATTTGTTCCGATAGCCTGTTGATGGTATTGATCAGTTTAATCAACTCCAAATTGGACCAAAATTGACTAGGAGGCTTGCCTTAGGCTATCTAACACCTTACTATGCTCAAAGTCAAAGTCTGGCTTCATTTTCTTGTATTAGACATCCTACGCGTAGGATGTCTTTTTCATCATAATGGTTTCAAACTCAAAGCCCAGGCTCCCCTTGAGTTGCTGATCACTTTGGTATACTCAGAATTCAGTTTGGAGTCCCAAATCACTCAGAAGACATCCTACGCGTAGGATTTCTTTTTGGCCTGTTTGACCCCAGATTTGTCCCACAGCTTCCCCTTGATGTCAGTAACGTAGTGGTATGCTTAGATTTTGGTTTGGATGTCAAAAAGTCCCAAATTTCAGCTGTTTTTGCTTTTTCAGTCAAAAGTGCTTGAGTCCGCTTTGAATCCAATTTTCTTACCCAAATGAGGTGAAACCTCTTTCAGTCACTCAATATATCATGCAAGACATGCTCATGCAGCCATCTTATGGTTTTGGTTTCAAAATAATGTTTTGCTACTATTTGGGTAGGAAGTCTAGCAATTTCAGTCTATCTGGCCTTATCTTGTCAAGCTATGGCCAAATTTCCACTTTCCAATTGAAATTAGGGTAAACCCTCCCTCCTGAACACACTGTCAACTCAAAATCCCAAAATTCCTCCCAGATTGGCCTGTAGACATCCTACGCGTAGGATGTCTCCTGGCTTAAAATTAAAGTTTTTTCTGACAGGAATGCTCCTAATGCTCTGTAGATCTATCATAGATCTATCAAAAACACTCACAGTAACTTTTGGACTTCAATTAGGCTTTCAAACACACTTTTGCGTCTTTTTGCGTCTTTTACAAACTTGTAATGATTCTACCAAGCAAGTGTACATGCATGAAATGCTCTAGATCCTGAATCATGATGTCCTACTTACTCTACTCCTACCTATCGTGTGAAATGGTGATAATGGTGTTTTTGGTTGCTTTTTGGCCTCTCCGGACTCTCAAGCTCTCCTCTCACTGCTTCTACCACTCCAACTCCTACTCTAGGAATCGACTACTACCTAAAACTACCTAAGTCAACCTCGTCTACCTAAGTCGAAGGATCTAGGCCAGACACACGCTTCCTAGACTCCCTCTAAGACCTAGAGAGTCCTCCACCCTCTGATCCTATCTAAATGTAAAGCAAGACTCTTGGCAAGCCAAAAATCCCAATCCTCAAGGATTAGTTTTGGTCACCTACCTAAGGTTTTCGTCCCCGGCAGCGGCGCCAATGTTGGACGGATACGCCGCGACGGACGTCAGCACAACGAGAACTCACCTAACATGTAACGTCAGCTAAGGACGAAGCTTGACCCGCAGGTGCGTGGAAGCAAGCATAAGGTGTCAACCTACACTCGACTCCTAACCAATTCCTACAGAGGTCTCTACCAATTGTCTAAGTCACAGCCTTCAAGAGTGCAAGAGAGGAAACTTCCTACAACGCTTTCTAGAGCCGCGAACACCCATCAAACAATCTCGAAACACCATGGAACTTGAACGAGACCCTACTAATACCAATAGGTCACTCTCCCTAAGGTCTATGAACCAAATTCCCGACCCAAAACACCCGGTGCAGAAACACGTAGGATGTCTAGCCGAAATCTGTAGGTCTTCATTTCCAAAATCTAAAGTGCCTAATGTGTAGTTCTACTCAATGTGAACGTGTGGATATGCTGCAATGCAAAATCGGACAACGTATGCTCACCCAAACAACCGATGAAGCTCGTAGAAGGAGCTCACAAAGCCGGACCGTACGCGCGCAATGTTGGTATCGGCGCGTAGCTCTAGTCGGGGGCAACACGCTACACTTCTCCGCACTCGATTCCGACCATCGGAGCACACGTAGCGTCAATATAAAGCTCACACACTCTCTCTCTCTCTCTCTCTCTCTCTCTCTCTCTCTCTCTCTCGTACACAATACGCTCACGCACAGACTTCAAACCCGTTTTAAAATGACAAAAGGTTTTTCATTAAGGTCAAAAAGTGGTATATATACCTTACAATGTCTCAAACCCTAAAGTTCCAAAATCAACCATCTACTCAATCTAACTATCAAAACTGGGATACAATTTGGAAACTTCTGTAAGTCCCAATAATTACAAGGTGAAAAATTGGGTTTTCCTTAATGAATGAATAATTACAAAAATAATAGTCCTCCGAGTAGTTAGATGCCGTGGGGTGTGTCCAACTTCTAACACATTGGGCAAGGAGCTACGATAGAGACAATGGTCAAGGTGGGTGATCTACCAGAGACATTTGTTGCCTTGATTGACCATGGATTAGAAATAAACATAATGTCAAAGAGCTTATTCAACAAGTGCAAATTACCAATGGACACAGATCATGGTTGGATGGTTAAGGTAGCAAATAATTCATTAGGTGACTTATATGGAGCTTGTCCTAGTGTGAAAGTGACTATTGGAGATGTAAAGGAAGAGCAGAATTTCTTTGTACATGACACATCTTCTTATGATCTCATCCTTGGACAACCCTACATTGTAGGGATTAGAATGGAAACAAAGCTAATGGATGATGGATCTGCTTATGCTAGGATAAGAAGTAAAGATGGAAAACATGCTGTTCAATTTCTCACTGTCTGTGTGCATCATGAAAGAAATCGTGACAGTCTCCGAGAGAGCCCATTGCCCAGATTGAGTAAAGAGTTTTATGATCATCAAGAGAGAATGGGTTTTGGCCAGGTACCATTGTAGAGCGGGATTATGATGGTACAAAAAGGGAAAGGTTTTCACATAAGGAGGTTTTCTGTACAGGTTTTGCAAGTCTAAAAGAATATGGATATGTCTCTTTTCTAAAATGTGAGAACTTGAGTCAAGGTTCCTGCAAACATGTCCATAGTCTAGGAAAGGAGTGGAAAGAACATGGTTTGCTAGGAAACAATGAAAACATAATAGGTGTGTTTGAAGAGTTTTCTTTTGTGGACACATTACAAGATCTGCAGTCTATAGTAGATTATCCTTTGCATGACCAAAATGAGATAGTGAAAGTGTGCTCACTTGAAATGTACAATGTGGTTGAGGCATTTCAAAAGGAACAGGAGGATAGGAAGCAAAAACATGAAGTAAAGGTGGACACCAAGTACAAGACTATGGCAAAGAAGGTGAAACCAGTGGCACTTCCTTTGCCAAAGGAATGCAAGTAAAAGCTAGAACATGCTTCTTTGCAACCTAGTCTCAGATATCCAAAAGGGATTGGACACAGGTTTACAAAGGAGTCTCTAAAGCAATTGAAGATTGGGAACGAGGACTCCTTGACACAGGTTGAAAGGGAATGTTTTGAAGAGATGCTCTCTAAACATGGAAAAGCATTTGCATTTGAGTCACATGAGATAGGATGTGTAGATCCTCCCGTTGTTTCTCCTATGGTGATCTTTACCATGCTCATGTACCTTGGAACTTACGGCCAATACCAGTTCCAAAGGCTCACTTACCAAAGTTAATTGAGCTGCTAAGTGAGAAGATCAAGATGGGTATTTTGGAGCCTTCATGTGCTCCATACTCAAACCGGTGGTTCACAGTACCAAAGAAGAATGGAGCTTTGCGCTTCATCCAAGATATGCAGCCAGTCAACAAAGTCACAATCAGGAATATGGGTACAGGGCCAATTGTGGATGAGTTTGCAGAAGCATTTGCAAGAAGGGCAATATATTCTATGGGAGATTTGTACTCAGGGTATGATCAATTCCAACTAGCAATGGAAAGCAGGGATCTGCTGACTACCATGAGGACACCTTTGGGTTTGGTAAGGATGTGTACCTTACCACAGGGAGCAACCAATTCAGTTGCACATATGATGACTGGTATGAATAAGGTCTTACGTGACTTTATTCCCCAAGTAACTATGCCCTTTCTTGATGATGTTACTATCAAAGTATGTGAAGTAAGTAATAAAGATGAAGCTTTGGATTCCAAGGGGTGCCGCAAATTTGTGGCACAACACATAGATTATTGTGACAAGATCCTATCCAGACTGGAAGAGGTGAACCTTACCCTCTCAGGACAAAATTCTGTGTTTGGAGTGAAGGAGGTGTTGATTGTTGGGCACATGTGTGGTCCCAATGGGAGATGCCCTTGTCCAGTAAAAATTGATGCAATCCAGAAGATGAAGGAGGTATACATATCTATGAGTGAAGTTTGCAGATTTCTTGGTGCATGTGTGTTTTATGTTATATGGATTCCACATTATGCACATGTAGCAGATCCTTTGTACCAGTTGTTAAGGAAAAATCAAAAGTTTCATTGGGGAGACGCACAAGCAAGGGCTATAAGAAAGCTAAAGGATTTGCTACAACAAGAACCGACTTTAAGAAAGGTAAACTATGAGTGTGGAAAGCCAGTAATAGTGACAGTGGATACGAGTCCGATAGGAATTGGATGGGCAATATGGCAGGATGACGAAGAGGGACATAGGTATGTGGTAAGGTTTGGAGCCAAGGTTCTAAGTACTCAACAAAGGAACTACCCATAGGTAAAATGGGAGTTGTGGGGCATGGTCACAACACTAAAGTGTGAAAAGGAGTACTTGATTGGAGCATATGTGGTTGTGGAAACAGATTTTCTGCCAATCCTTGGAATGATTACAAGTTGCTCAGCACCAGACATTGCCATGCTAAGATGGATTGCCTACATTAAGTCCTTGAATCTTGAGTTCACGCATATTGCAGGAAAAGACAATCCGATAGCAGATATGCTATCAAGGGCAAGGTATGAGGATGGGCAAGACATGGTAGATGATAGTGAAGATGTAGGCACAAGGTTCTACTCCATTAATCATGTTGAGCATAATGATGTTGGCACACCTAGTGCACTTGAGTTGTTTTTAGAAGAAAGAAGATTGGTTGCTTATTGGTCATTATTTGAGTACTTTAACAAAACAGGGTGATTGGTCTGAGCATGAGTTTAAGAGGATACACAGAAAAGCATATGGGTACTTTCTGCAGGATGGTTACTTATGGAAATATCCAAAATAGAGGGGTGCTATACCACAAAGGGTAGTATGTAACAAACAGAGTCAAGTAAAGCTCATGCAGGAGTTTCATGAGAACCTATGGGCTGGACACCGTGGTGTGCGGGCAACCTTTTCAAAGCTAAAGGAAAGATATTGGTGGAAAGGTATGTACAAGGATGTATCCCTCTTTGTGGAATCATGTGTAATATGTCAAATGTATTCAAATGTGCGACATTGTGATAGGTTGCATCCTACTTATCCACTAGCCATGCATTACACATGGGTTGTGGATCTAGTCACCATGCCTTTAGGAGTCTGGCAAATGAGGTACTTGGTTCTTGCAAGAGAAGACTTGACTAATCAGGTTGAAGGGCGAGCTTTAAGGACAAAGACTACAGAGGCAGTATGTAAATTTCTCCTTGAGGATGTAATATGCCGCTATCGTTGTGTGGGAAAGATAACTGGAGACATAGGAGAGCTGGATGCCGAGGAAGCAAGGGAATTCTTTTCTAGGATAGGAATCAAGCTTTCCCTTACCACCGCTCACAATCTGGAAGTCAACGGGAAAAGTGAAAGAGGGCATCTGCCAATCATCAAAGCCTGGCTAAAGCTTGTGAAGGGAGAATTAGTGAGTGGCCAAAACTATTTCCATATGCTCTATGGACTGATCACATGACACACAGCTCAGTAACTGGCTACATGCCTGTAGAATTGATGTATGGTCAAAAGACTGTAATGCCCATTGAAGAGACCATTCCCACATGGAATGTGCTACCTTGGCAAGATGGGCTTAGCAGAGAAGATCTCCTTGCCTTACGTATAAGACAGCTAGAAAGAAGGCCTGAATACATTGAGGTTGCAAAAGAAAGATTGAAGAATGACAGGTTGAAAAGCAAGGACTGCTTTGATAGACGACACAGTCTAAGAAGGAAGGTAATTAAGCAAGGAGATTGGGTTTTAGTGTATGACAATAGTCTTGATAACCAACATACTGTCATGCAAAAGGTTTCAAAAAGATGGTTTGGACCGTGTTGTACATGACAATGCCACTTACACCTTGGTTGAATTGAATGGAACAGAGATAAAGATACCCAGTGCAGGAAAGAGAATCAAGGTATTCAAAAGAAGAGAGGATAGTCATCCGACTGATGAAGTAAGTGAGAATGAAGTTTTGGAATCACCTAGTGAAGATGAAGAAGAAGAAACTCCAAGAGAGTCAAACTTGCAGGGTGAAAGCATGTTAACCTGTCACGCTTTTTGTGCTAGTTAGCAATTTCAAGTTAGCACATCTTCAAAAAGTTGGGCGTCCGGTAAATTTTTTACAAATAATATCAAAATTTGTCGGAGGTTGTACATTTGGATTCCTTGTTTCAAGTGCTTTCTATTGATATATCATATGCAATAGATCTTGGAGATGTAGCTCAAGTTATTGTACTAGTTAGCATATGTCAAAATTGTGCTAGTTAGCATTGTCCGAGTCATGAAAAAGCATGGCAGGTTAACATGCTTTCACCGGCCTGATACACTTTGAGCTGTACTAATGCAAAAAGACCCCCAATCCTCTTTCATGCGTCCTATCTACTTATCTAATTGTGTCATGATTCCATCAGAAAAAGGATTCACTGCGGTAGCGCACATGGTGCTTGAATTGATGTTTGCCATTACAAAGTTTCGCTTGTATCTACATGGCCTGATCCAAGGAATCTACATGAGTTGCAAAGCTTTATTGGTGTGTGTGCATACAATAAATGCTTCATAGAAAAATTATCATAAATAGCGGGAGCATTACATGACTTAACAAAAAAGAACGTTAAGTATGCATGGACTACCAAATAACAAAATGCTTTTAAGAAGCTCAAAGAGAAGCTAACCTCTTAACCTGTGCTTTACTCAATCTCTCAAAACCATTTGAGGTCCAATGTGATGCTTGTGGAGATTGCTTTGGAGCAGTCTTGCTTCAAAAAGGGCATGCCATAGCATACGAGAGTCGAAGATTCAATTCCGATGAGTGAGTATTGGGCATATACAAAAAGAAGCTACTAGCTATTCTACATGCCATAAACACATGGAAGCATATCTTCTGGAGATTCCATTCATCCTATGAACGATTCACCAAAGCCTTAAGTACTTTATGAAGCAAACCAAGATTTTCAATAAACAAATGAGGTGGGAAATTTTTCTTTTGCAATTTAACTTTCATATTGCTCACATTGCTGGCAAGCACAAATAACAATCATGTGACTGATGCACTATCACAATGACCAAGGGAAAATGCAGTGTCTATAGCAAATCACAATGATCTATCTTTCATGATAGATGAGTATGCTAATGATCCCAATTTCAAAGATATAATTTCAGCCCATGCATTAGGGAAGAAAGAGGAACCATTCACCTTGCAGGATGGTTATCTTCTCTATGGCAATAGGCTATCAGTTACTAGCTCACTCTGTGAGAAAGTAATGTCTGAATCCCATGCCCCTTCTTATGCCGAGCATAGATGGATTCAACTTACTCTTCAAGGAGTAGAGACCTACTTCTATTGGCCTGCCATAAAAGTAGACATACAAGGGTATGTTTTGAAATGCGTGGTATGCCAAAAGACAAAGTATGATAGAGGGAAGCGACCAAGATTGCTCCAGGCATTTCCAATGCCTAATTCACCATGTGAGAGAATATCCATGGATTTTATCATTGAATTTCCCAAGTCTATCCATGAGAATACAAGAATATGGATGTTGAGCCAGCAGAGGATCACACCCATATTTTTTCTCACACTCATCATTTTGTAACCATTGATTGTAATAAATGTCTTTCCGACAAACGGGACTCAATTGAGTTTCCAGCTTGTAATCCCGAAGTAATTTCACTTGCTGATGTAATTAGTTAGAGATGTTCTCACCTCCAAGGCTGAGGTATATAAGCCAAAGTTTTTGTAACCTAAGGGATTCAGATTATTAATCAAAGTGAGTTTTTGAGCGCCATGACTGTGTCTGAGAGAGAGAGAGAGAGAGAGAGAGAGAGAGAGAGAGAGAGAGAGAGAGAGAGAGAGAGAGAGAGAGAGAGAGAGTCTTATCTACTTGCTACGTGAGCTACGGAGCCGCCATTGGAGAAGCGACACCGCCATTGTGTTAGCAACGGCGAGAGCTACGCACAGATACCAAGAGTGCGCGCTATCGGCTTCTATGTGTGGTAAGTTCCTACGAGCTTCGGTGTGAGTTTTCTTCCAACTCGTGTGTCGGAATGGAGCGTGCAGCATATCTATAGAACCACAACAAGTAGAGCTACACATTAGTACCATCGGGGTCAAGTTTCGATCACCTGTATATTTCGGCCTGTCTTCATACGCGTTTACCGCACGGAGTGGTTGTAGGTTGAGTTTGCAGTTCAAGTCTTTAGGGTGTTGTTCTTACCTAGTGTATAGACTTCCCCTTGAGTTTGAGATCGATTCAATGATTCTAGATCCTGTTTCGTATAGCATTCGTTCGTAGTATGGATTTCAGTCACTTGCGTATTTTAGAACTTAGATTTGATTTCCTTAGTAGTGATTGTCATTAGAAGGTCGAGTAGGTGATTTGACACCCACCTAGTTGTTTCCATGCGCCTGTGGGTCAAGCTCCGTCCTCGTCTGACAAATTCTATTGTTGGTTGAGTTCTCGCTATTTAGCTTCCGCTAGCGGCGTAACCGCCTTAACATTTGGCGCCGCTGCCGGGGACGAGAGCCCTAAGTAGGTGACCTTAGACTAATCCTACGAGGTGAGTCATATAAACTACTTTGTATACTTTAGTTAGAAAAGATCTAGGAGTGGTGGACTCCGAAGATCTCGAGAGATATTAGGAAGTGGGGTATTCCTAGGTCTTCCATGTTGATAGTATTTTTAGTTTAGCTTAGATTTGTTTGTTGTTTTGTTGGTGTTGAGTAGTTGTTGATAGAAGAAGAATTTGCTAGTCCGTGAGTGGCAGTGGATCTCTTTAAAATCACAATTACCAAACCCATTTTATGATTAGGAATAGCTTAGGTAGGACTTCATTTGATCCTGATCTAGAGCTAGTAATCATTGGAGTATTTGCTTGATATGGTTGATTGCATGTTAGATCACTAAACCGTCGAGTTAGTAGTGAAACTTGCAATAAACAAAAGTCAGAGAAATTTTCTGTGTATCTGGGAGTTGCTGAGCACTTGAGAAAGCTTTAGGAAGGATTCTGTGCCAAAAAACTGGAAATCTGCAACTTTAGACATCATACGCGTATGATGTCTTAATGACCAAACAGAGACCAAAAAAGAAATTTTGACTTTACCAGAGTGTTCAAAAGGGGGGTTATACCCTAATTTCAACTTAAAACAAGAGCATTAACACTCAAAGAAACCCAAAAAGACAAGTCGGAGTCCAAAAAACGCAAAGAATAGGAAATTTTGGATTCAGATCTTGTTTTTACATTCAAACCTGACAAAAACACTTGAAACTCAATTATAAACATTGGAGAAGGCTTAAAACCAAGAATAGTCAAAATCTGGGACAAAAGACATCATACGCGTATAATGTCTTTTAGCACATCCACTGCTTATTTTTGATATCTGACATGACAAGATTGTTGCAAACACTGTAGAAAGCATAAATATCAAGTCTTGACCCAAATTGATGAAAAAGACATCATACGCGTATGATGTCTTTGACCTAATTCTGGACATATTTTGATACTTTGCCAACACAGATCCATTGTAATAGATGTCTAGAGGTTATATTTCAAGTTTCATCCCATTTGGATCACAATTGACCCAAAACAAGTCAAAAGCGGAAAATTGCCAAGAAAAGCCTAAATTAGCCATAACTTGCTCAAACAGAGTTCAAACTGAATTTTGTGAGTGGACAGAGCATAAAGGGGCTACTGAGAGTGAGCATAACCAAAATAGTCCAAATATGTGAAAAAAGACATCATACGCGTATAATGTCTTTTTGAGCATAACTGCAACAAAATTCTCACTTGATGAAACAGAAGTTGTCCAACTGACAAGATTAAACAATTGACCAAGTATCAATCAGCTTGGATCAATTCTGACCACAAAAACTTGGGAAAACAAATTGCCGAGACGGAAAAGTTAAAGTCCTTTAGGGGAATTGATGAATTTGAGATCGGGCAGGAATCTCTAGAATAACCAACCAAAACAAGGGGAACAAGTAAGTGTCATATTAACCGAGGGAAGTGTAAACCAAAGTTGGGTGCAACCATTAGAGCCGATCTTTGAAGGAAGTGTTTCTGATACTTCTTCGGAGAGATCTTACGAGATTTTCACCGAACACTTGGAACACTTGAACCTGAACAACAGAGAAAATATGGCAGCAGGATCATCAAACCCTTCCGCCACAATGAAGCTATTGTTCATAAAATACCAGTACGATAATGAGCAAGGTGCCAAGATCTACAAAGATGGAATGGACCGCTATTGTGTAAAGATAGAAGATAGACCTAGTGAGTTCAAGGACTTAGTGCCTGTGAGCTATAGCGAGATAGATATCTAGATGACGAGGGTACCATGTACTTGGTAGTCCTACACCCTAACATTGTGGACAAGTGGGGATTGATGGGCACCAAAGCCAAAGTAGATGAAGAACTTGAGGAGAAAGCACCAATAATGAACTTCCCTGATGCGAGGTTAAGAAGAGAGAATGAAACTACAAGGATCAACACTGATAACATCTATGTGGGGCTATACAAATATAATAATGGGGAGCAAGATCTCTATTATAGATGTGAAGAACCCTACACCGGAGAGTTGACAGACCAAAAAAGACTTTATGTCTTTACCTACACAGAGGGATCGGAAGTGAAAATTTCCGCTTACGACAAGTATGGGAGGCAATACTCAACAATGGGCAAGAAAGAATTAGAGGGATATACATACTTTGGGGGACCTCTACATCAGTATTATGTTACTTCTAGCTCACAAAGACCAGCACCAACAAATGGAGTGCAAAACCCAATGACAACAGGAGGACAAAGAACTCAGGCTGCTGACTCTTTCAATCAACCTCAGTACTCGAAGCCCGGACCAATGGGATCATTACATTCTAGAGAGTCAATGGATACGAATCGAGGTAGTGCAGTTCCAATCCCCAAGTATACTACTCCAGGTCCAAGGTTCGAAGCGGAACCATCACATTTAACTCCTAGTAGTAGACTCAGGGCAGGGGAACTGACAAGGGTAACCCATGAAGTCCATGATGCTAGAGAAAGCTTTAGCCGGGACACAGGAGCAATGAGATTGGTAGCAGACCATAGACGTATGAGACCATCTCAAGTAGCCAAGTTTATGCCAAAGAAGTATGGTGGTTCAGGAGATCCGTATGCACATGTGTCACTCTTTAAGCAAGTCTTAAGAGCTGAGCAGATAACAGATTTCCATACACAATACGAGGGATTTGGTCTTACTCTAGAAGGTACGACATTGACATGGTTTCAACCACTGAACAGGGGGATTCCATGACATTGACCATTTGCTAAGAGAGTTTGCTGAGGAATTCTCAAAACGAGGATTAAGCACAATACGGTCTCACAAATATATGCTTTTAAACAGAGAGAACACGAAAAAGTGAAGGAAGCTTCACTTCGCTTCAAACAATACATTGAGAGATGTCCAGTACGTGAACGACCACAAGATGACAGACTATCTGTTCTCTTTATCGAAGGATTGAGAAACGACACTCTCAAGAAGGACTTGCACTTGAAAGCTTGTACAAGTTTCGAGCAAGTAACGAGAGAAGCATTGTACTTAGTGGATAACTGTACGGTTTATAGAGAGGTGTCAGCGGATACAGATTTTGCATCCAGTAGCTCTTCCTCCGTAGCGAGCGAGACTACCACTAAAAAGAATGTTCAAACAACAACCATGCCAAATGTAGAGCAAATGATAGAAGATGCTCTAAAAAGGATGGCACCATACCAAAAACCATTGCCAAAACCACTGAAATGGTGTGCTATTGAACAAAAATGGACAAACCATCCAACAGAGGAGTGCTATTACAACAAAGGGTATGTAAGGGAGCGTCAGTATGCACCTCCTGCTCAATTAGCACCACCTCAGGTACATCCAGTACCTCGATACCCAACGGGAAATGTACCAGGACCTATGGGAATAGAAAGACCGCAACCGGTATTGGGACAACAACCACCTTTACCAGGAGCAAGACCAGTGGGCATTAGATATGCACCAACCTTAGAGAATCAGGAAGAACAAGCCTTAGTGCCTGTTCAAGACTATTATGAAGAATCTGGTGCACACATGTCTCCAACTGTGTATTACCCACCAGAAGAACCCAAACAACCAGAACCATGGGGCATGATTGGGAATGTTGGAACACCAACAGTTACAAGTGCTTCTGATGAAGAGAGATACAATTTGGACGCAAGAACATTGATGTTCATAGCTCATGGAGGGTTAACAGGACAAAGACTATCCTATCCACAAAGGACGAATCAAGTGGGACCAAGACCAGCACTAGGACCCTGTTACAAGTGTGGAGGTGACCATCTGATGAATGTTTGTCCACATACGGAAATCATTAGAATTAACGCTTATTGCACTGAGTGTGGGGTTACTCACTTCATTGTGGATTGTTCAAAGAATCCAAACAAAGTGCAAAAGACGACATTAAATATGCTAGAAACTATTCCTACCAGCAGTGGGTCTGAAAATGAAACTCTGATACCAACGCAAGTTGTTACTAGAGCTCAAGCTAAGAAAACCACTAGAGAACCTGAGAATGGAAAGTTAGCGACTGAAGTGGTTAGTCAAGGACCGCGGAGTCAGAGAAACACATGGAAAGCTAGAAAAGCACGCATGAAGTTGAGAAAAGAACGTGAAGACGCTATTCTAGCTGAGGAACTAAAGCAAACTAAAGATAGATTAGAAAAACTTGAGAGTCAAAACGAGAAACGAGAGATGAGCCCGGAAAGAACGAAACAAAAGAGTATCAAAGAAACAACGAGCTTAAGCTCAGGGGGATCAGTGCTAGTCGACAAAGTACATGAACCATTGGACGCACTGATGAGAGCTTACGAAGCTAGGTTAAAGAACAACCAAACACAAGAACAGATTGGAGTTGGAGAAGTAGAGACTTGAAATGTTCCAGAGAATGATCGAGACTGCACAAGCCTTATTAGAACCACCAAGAGAAACAATGAATTGTGGAACGGAAAACCCAATTCAACAAGAGACTATCATTTCACGGGTAGCTGAAAAGACTCCCAGTGCACAAAAGCCTGAAAATACACACAAGGATGACCGCATAGTATTGAACACAACCGATCAGGAGATAGAGAGTTTTCATCCAGTCATACAGAGGTCTTACGGAAGAGATGAGGATTACAATGAATTTTGGAAACAAGTGAGAGAGGCAAACTTTGCAAACGAGCTAAGTTGCCAAGCTAATCAGACAAATTGGGAAAAGGCCATCAGGAATCCTCCCATAGTGGAATTTGAGGCAGGATCTCAAGTGGACTTGGATCTGCAATCTTACTGGGGAGATGGGGGCTCTGTTAGAACAATGGAGAGAAAACCTCATTCACTGAATACCTTACCTTCATACTTAGGAGAGTATGAAGCAAAATCCGAGATTAGAGTACTTCCCTCACGAAGAATTTCATCAGAAAAAGTCATGGACTCGCAAGGATTGATAGAGATCTTGTCAACACAAGTGACATGCACTATCACTCTAGCTGAGCTTTTGAGGCTAAGACCACATATGTGGACCATTGTAGGAAAATTTTTGGAGAAATTTGGGATAAAAGACCCAACATCGAGACTGCAAGAGGGTATACAAGAGCTGAGCAAACCACAAAAGAACGCTAAGCATGTACCCTTAAACAAGGTCGGAGAGTATTGCGAAGGTGAAGAGGGGAATACAACCTTACCAGTTGAATTCCAAGGCGTGAACACGATGGCAATACTAGACAGCGAAGCTGGGGTAGCCATTGCTACAAAAGAAATCTGGAAAAAATGGGGGAAACCAGCAATAAGGAAGACTAGGTTGAAACTCCAATTAGCAGATGGACACATGGAGAAACCTATGGGGTTATTAGAGAAAGTCGTAGTGACTTCTTGCGGCATTGAATACGAACATACTTTTGCTATTGTCGATTTTGGCAAGGAGAATAACTATGATATCATACTGGGAAGACCATTCATGAGACAATTGAAAATGGTCCAGGATTGGGGCTATGATCACATATACCTGAGAAATATGGAAACCACTATACGTGTGAACCTGAAAGACCATAGCTACAAAGATGTGAACTGAACACCGGTAGAGGAGTTTGATTCAGCTACTTTGGTGGGATCCGAATTTCCAGCTTGGTTAGGTAAGCCCAAGGAGTTATGGATGTGTGGAGCCTCGAAATGTGGAAGTCTGAGGCGAGAAGAATATGTTTTAGAAAGGGCTATCGAAGACGAAACTTATATAGGAGAACCCTTTCCAGAGGACACGCTTGAACCATTAGAATGGACACACATTCTAGCAACCCTAGATGTTTGTGCAATTCCGGATGGTCCCACAACAAAATTTTGCGACAAGGATGGGTACGACGTGGTTCCGTACTTCATGTTGAGAACTGTACTCAAAAAAGAAACTGAAAAGAACGATACACTGGAAAAGGAAGATGAAGAAGAGGTGTTTCACGACATTCCCAATCATCCAGAGTGGGGAAATGAAGCAGACAATGAGTCAACGGACAATTCAATCGGAAACGAAGAAACTATAACGGATGTCAGATTTTATGATTTTCCGAACCAAACTAAACAACGCCAGAAACGCTATAGAGCAAAGAGAAAAACAAAGGGGGTTAGAACCAATCCGATGCCTAGAATAAGAGGAAAAAATCAATTCCTAATGCTAGTAAAGGCGGAAGATTGTGTTAAGGACAAGATTTCTGGAAGAATGAGAGGCAATGATCAAAAGAGCTTACGAAAAGACAAAAGAAGCTCAAGAAATCAAGTTCAAAGGAATGAAACGAAAACTGAAACAAAAAAATCAGAAAAGAACAAGCGCAACAGAGAACACATGGAGTCCAAGTTAGAACGTAGAAACAAGTACAGAGAGCTCAAGAAAACTCTCAAAGAAGTTTGGACGACAGAAATTGAGAGTGGAGAGGACGAAAATGCCAAAATCAAGGAAAACATGGATGTTCCCTCCCACTACAGGAAATTCACAATAGAGGATAGGAAGGTGGTATTAACCCAACCTATTCGAGAGAGAAAGGAGAACGAATCTTATGACGGACCGGAGGATGCAAAAAAAGTTAATTTAGCAGCTCCAGGTGAGACACCTAGACAGGTGTACATAGCCACAGATTTGTCTCCAGGCGAGGAAGAGAGACTTTTGAGTCTTCTCAGAGAGTACAGGGATGTGTTTGCATGGTCTTATAAGGACTTAAAGGGAGTTGACCCATCGATATGCCAACACACAATCCCACTAAAACAAGATTCAAAGCCTAGCAGACAGAGACCATACACATATAATGATACGTTTGCTAAGCAAATCAAAGAAGAGATAGATAAGCTAATGGAAGCTGAATTCATATACGAGATTGGACACACGGATTGGGTATCTCCAATTGTGGTGGTACCCAAGAAGAACGGAAAACTTCGAGTGTGTGTCAACTTAAAGAAAGTGAATGCTGCAACAATCAGGGACAATTATCCCCTGTCGATAACTGATCATGTTCTAGAGCGTGTATCAGGGAAAACAGCATACTCCTTTCTTGATGGTTTCTAAGGATATAACCAGCTAGCCATAGCACCGGTAGATCAACATAAAACAGCTTTTGCAACGTAGTGGGGAATTCATGCTTATCGGGTTATGCCTTTTGGTCTAACCAATGCTCCCGCAACCTTCCAGAGGCTGATGACGCATGCTTTCAAAGAATACTTGAGGTTGTTTCTAGAAATATACATGGATGACTTATGTGTACATTCTCTTCTGAGAGATGAGCATCTAGAACACCTAAGAAAAGTATTTGAGAAATGTAGGACATATCGCATTTGTCTCAATCCTGAGAAATGTGTGTTTATGGTTCGACAGGGCAGAATTCTGGGACATATTGTCTCACAAAACGGAATATCCACGGATTTAGAGAAGATAAAAGTTATAGTGGATATGCCTAGACCACAACCAATGCGAAACAAGTACAGAGCTTTATGGGACATTGCGGATATTATAGATGATTCATTTACATGTACGCTATAATAGGCCAACCACTTTACAGGCTAATAGTGAACTTTGAATGGACACAGGAGTGTGAGGAATCATTCAAGAAATTGAAAGAGGCACTCATTACTGCTCCAGTCTTGACATCACCAGATTGGGAGAAGATATTCCATGTGCATATAGATGCTTCGGCATATGCAATAGGATGCATTCTGGCTCAGCCAGAAGAAGGAAACATGGATTTTCCTATCTGTTATGCCAGTCGACAGCTCAACAATGAAGAGAAGAATTACACCACAACAGAGCGAGAAGGATTAGGAATGATATATGCTGTGAAGAAATTTTGGCATTATCTTCTAGCCAACAAGTTTGTGTTTTTTACGGATCACCAAGCCTTGCTCTACCTAGTGAATAAACCATGCAATACCGGGAGAATAGTGAGATAGTTCATTATCTTACTGGAATTCGACTTCACGGTAGTAGTAAAGAAAGGAAAAACACATCTTAGAGCTGATCATCTTTCGCGATTGACGAATGGAGAAGACCCTATAGGAGTAGATGACGACATGCCAACGCGTACTTGTTCAACATAGAAATGATACCGAAGTGGTCTCAAAATGTCGTTAGCCTATTAACCTATGGAGGAGAGTTTGATAGAAGAGAATACAACCAGAAACATATTGCTATTCAGCAATCCAAGAATCTTCAATTGGTTGCAGGAAGGTTGTATCAATTGGGAAATGATCATGTTTTACGACTATGCATCAATCCTGAGGAATATAATATATATCTGTGCGAAGCACATGTTAGGAATGTGCATTTCATTGTTCAAGAAGGAACACATATAGGAATTTGTTACAATTGGGAGTCTATTGGCCAGGAATGAAAGAAAGCGTACATGAATATGTCACTGTATGTATTGTATGTTCATCAAAACCGCCAACAGAGTATTCGACATTATATCAGATAATGATCGCTCCAGAATGGAGTCAGTATATTGTTGAATATCTCACAAATAGAACTTTCCCAGAAGGAACGTCAAAAGCTCGTCAGAAATGTAGAGACAGAAGCTAGAGATTACGCTTTAATAGGAGATCAACTCTATAAGAGAGGTAAAGACAACCAGCTTAGGATTTGCGCATCAGAGTCTGAGTATGTGATAATCCTGGAGCAAGCTCATGGAGGAGTAGGTGGAGGCCATTTCTCAGGTGATAAGACAACAACACTTGTCTTAGCCACTGGAATATGGTGGCCAACATTACATATGGACGCTGAGGAATACGTTAAACGGTGTGATGACTGTCAGCGGACCAAAGTACCACTTAAAAGAGATGATATGCCGCTTAGACCAATGATGGGGGCAAGAGCTTTTGCAAAATGGGGGATTGATTATGTCGGACCCATTTCACCTCCTGCATATAAGACTCATGCACAATACATCGTTGTGGCTACAGACTATCTAACAAAGTGGGTCGAAGCAAAGGCAACTCCAAGCACAGATGCCAGGACCACGGCACAATTTCTATATGAATACGTCTTTGTACGATATGGATTGCCAATAGAAATTGTGAGTGATCGAGGCACACATTTTATAAATGAAGTGATAGAGATCCTTCTAGATGAATTCAAGGTAATCCATAGGAAATCAGCCCCGTATCATCCACAAGCAAACGGACAAGTTGAAGCAACAAACAAAACCATATGCACGGTCCTTACAAAGATTGTATCTGAGTCTAGAACTGACTGGGACCAGAAGTTGCATTCAACAGTATGGGCATATAGGGTAGCATATAAAAAATCAATAGGAACGACCCCATATAACATGGTTTTTGGGCTAAATGCTATCTTACCAATAGAATTCTTGATTTCAACCTTAAGGGTGGCTAAGGATCTAGAGTGGACAGGGCACGAGCTTTCTGATAGAATAGATGACCTGGAAAAGCTAGACAAGCTTCGCCTAAAAGCAGTAGCTTCTATCTACGCTCAAAAAAGGCGACAAAAGGAATTTTTTGATAAGCATGTGCGGACTAAAGAGTTTAAGGTTGGGGACTATGTCCTAGTTTACACTCTGAAACAGCATGCTAAGAAGCTTAAAAAGCGAGGGATGGGACCTCTGGTGATTAAAGATCTATCACCAAGTGGAGCCGTCAAGCTTGCTACATTAGACGGAGAAGAAATGCCCAATTGGATTAGTGGATGCAGAGTGAAAAAGTATCTTTTGCCGCTAACCCAAGACATGCTTCTCAAAATACATCAAGAAAAGCTGCGTGTCCAGAAAAAGAAAAAGATTGTGGAGGAAGCGCAAGCCGAGGCGAAGGAAAGAATGGAGAAAAGAAGACTACTACGTCAGAAATAGCGCAATGAAGGAGCAATACGAATAAACGCAGTCAGTATAACAGAAATGGATAATGACAAAGAAGAACCCATCATTGAATGCAAAGTAGGAACCAACCAAATCAAAGCCAGAGCACTATTGGATTCAGGAGCTCAAACTAACCTACTTTCACTCAGTTTGTATAGACAATTGACACTAAATTACAAATTGCCAAGAAAGAGTTAAAGAGTTACTCTGAGAATTCAATCAAAACTGTTGGATGCATAGTTTTACATATACAGATTAACCAGTATGTGTATCCTCATATGTTTTACATGGTTGAAGACCAAGCTACACAACATCCATTATTGCTAGGACAACCATGGTAGAAGCAATACAATGCAATGATTGACTGGAGTTCTAAATCAGTGCTTATCAAATACGAAGGTGAAAGTCAATCAGTTAAGTTCACCAAAGGAGCAGAGCCAACTCCAAAGGAAGAATCCAAGAACAAAGGTAAACAACAACCAGAGAAAAAGAAGAAACAATGGCAACCAAAAGTTTCTATACAACTGGATTGCTCTTCGACGAGGAACTCTCAACATTGGATAAGGAAGACAAGCAATAATATAACAGCTCAACCTTGGGAAAAAACGGAGTCAAAGTTGGTATGGAGACCAAAAAAGGTTGTGCCAGAGAACACAAAGGTGGAAAACAGAGTCTTCAATACCAGACAACAAAGTGATTCCAAACAATCAAGGACAGTGAAACAGATCTGGATTCCAAAGAAGTTCATGACGGCACAAAGCTATAGCAAGCAAATTTGGATCCCAAGGATTTGTAAACAGGAACTCCCTTCAGTACAATCCATGGAAACTCCTAGGTATTTCAAGGCGAGGAAATCAACACAAAGAACAAAGCAGGTTTGGGTCGCAAAGAGTTTGTGGCAAGCACAAGCGAAGCGGAAGCAGATTTGGATTGTGAAAAAGAACAACAAGGTAAAGAAGAATCCATCTACTGATTCTACTACCGAAGTGCCAAAACCAACCCAAAACCCGACCACCAATCCTTCAATCAAACAAAGAGCAGCTTTATTGGAAAGACTGTTGTATCATCGCTCTACAATTGCATTGGGAACTTATGACCAAAACAACTACAATGCTTCGCCCACAGACACTTCATAGTCGTCCAGGAGGACTCAGACTAGGAGGGGGGGAAGTATACAGGTATACAGGAGCTACAAAGCAGCTACAAGCGACAAAAACAAAGAAAAATAAAAATTATATTACAAGGGCAGTGTCTTACATGATTTCACAATTTTTATGTTTGATTGCGGATATTGATAATATTTATGCCCTTATATACCTTGTTTTGCAACAAGAAGAGATCAAATGATGAATTTAGGTCTCTAGACGTGTAAATATCACTAAATAAGAGTGTTTTTGGAGCTAAAAAGTGGAAAAAAGTGGTAATCCAAGTCCAGAAATCACAAATAAGTGTATATTCATATACATAGGGTTACCAGCTATTTATTGTGTATGTTTGGAATTTTTTGGCTTCAATTTGCTATTTTCCTTTATTTTTTATGATTTTCTTGATAAAAGTAAAAGAAAAATAAAAAAGCAGGTGAAAAGAGATCAGAAAAAAGAAAAGAATAGATGGTGATGATCCTAATGACAAGGGCAACCCATGGTAAAAATTGAGTACAATTCGGGAAAAGTTGCGGAAAGCCCGAAATGACAGAATTTTGGCAAAGTGAACAGATTTCTCAGAAACAGGTCAAACGGAGTCCAAATTGAGAAATTTCAAATCCTAAAGTGCATTTCACGACGAGAGCACATGTCAAATTTGGTAACAAGTGATCCAGGAAGTCCAAAGTTAAGTATTTTTGACTTCACTTACAGGCTCATTTGCACTATTACCCACTTGGAGAGAGCAAAGAGCACACAGGAGCATCCAACCTTCTACAGCCTTCTACGACTGCTACGAGATCTCAGAGGACACCAGACATGAGAGGTAGACTCGTTGCCATAAGCTTTTGATGCTTATCATTAACTTTTGTCGCGAAAACTGAGCAAAACCAAGAAACAAGAGCAAACGAGGAATGCGGTAGAATGCTAGGTAGTGGCACAACCGCCTGACCAAACCTTGCAAGAACTTAAAGGTGGGTTACCCTAGTATAGAAGATGGGTTTCTAACACTCAAAGCTCGAGAAAGAACAATTGGAAAAACCCTAGGTCAACAGAGCCTGCAAGAGGCAAACAGGAAAAAGTTGTCGAAACGACACAAAACTTCTCTGGAAGCTTAACAACATCGAGGGCAATGCAACCATGGAGTATCTCTAGGTTTGGACCACCAAAAGTGGGTCAAAACAACCGATTAGATGACAGACACACAAAGCGTCATTTTGGCATAATGGCTGAAATTGACGACCGAATGAAATGAAACTTCACAAGCAGCTTCAAGTAACTATTGATGTTTGCAAGCAAAACCCAAAAGAAAGCTGATTCACTTACCGATGGTGAAAAAGACGCTTTCGGGCAACCAAATGGAGAAAGATGGAGAATGGGGAGCCAAAGTCAAGTTCAACCAAATAGATGGCTTCACAACATATCCAATGAGCTGGAAATGCAACTCTCGAGAAGAAAAGTTGAAGAGATTCAACTCCAAGGCAAAAAGACGACTTCGGAGACTGAAATGCCTATAAGGGGGCTATTTAGCTAAACTGATGACTTCTTAAGTTGAAAACTAGTTAGCAGGGCTTAGGGCACTAGCACAAAGCATTCTTTGCACAAAAGGACCAACATTTCAAGAAAAGACATCATACGCGTATGATGTCTCACAGCATGAATTTCACATCCATTTCAACATTTGAGTGCATAGCCTCATTCCACATGTTAATCACATCCTATGAACCAAGTATCATGAGAATTGGAGTTAGAAAACCCAAGGAAAACCAAAAAGACGCAAAGTAGGCCATAAAATTGATTTTTGGTCCTAATTTTGTCAAAATAACTCCAAACTCATTGAAACTTTGTAGGATTGTTGTTAAACACATCTACAAGCTATCTGGAACCAAAAAGCACCATTTTGACACAAAAGATATCATACGCGTATGATGTCTATTTGCACTTACAGAGCCAAAACTGCTCATTTGTCATCATACATCCATTATATATTTCTAATACATGCTACATATGAAATTTGGAACCATTTGGTCAAGAGGATCACCCCATTAGCCCAATTGAGAGAAAATCCTTCACCTAAAGCCTATTTTTGGCCCAAATCCAACATACTAAAGTCCAAACCAAGATTTTGTAAAGAATGAGGATGCAAGAGAGCTACACAAGACAAGCACAAAGCACACAGAGATGGAAAGCTTCTTCTTCTTCTTCACAGAAAAGAGAGTACAAAATGACTAAGTGCTAAAGCCTGAAAAGTAGCACATATGTATATGCGGTCACTAAGTGTGAACTCGCTAGAAGCGTACTAAGCTGGCACTATAAGTGTAGTCCAGCTGTAGAATCACTGGCAGAGATCCTCCGTGTCGGTCACCTAACGCGCCAGTGAGTAAATGCCGTAAGCGGCCAAGACCCGTAGTGGATGCCAGCTCAAGGTGTAGAGCTCGACATCTCAACACTCCCCCTCGAGCTCTGCATGTCGCAAAGTCCAAGCATAGTCCGGAAACGTCGAAGCTTCTCAGCTCCGAGGGCCTTGGTAAAGATATCCGCTATCTGCTCCTCTGTGCTGACGTAGACCAAGTCGATGTCACCTGCCAACACTCGCTCTCGAACGTAGTGGTAATGGACCTCTATGTGTTTGGTCCTGGCATGGAACACTGGGTTCCTAGCCAATTGCATGCTGCTGAGGTTGTCACAATGGATGAAAATCTACTGGTCCACCTGCACTCCCAAGTCCTCAAGTAATGTGCGTAGCCAAGCTACGTCGCACGCCGCAACTGATGCACCTCTGTACTCGGCCTCTGTGCTCGATAAAGCAACCGTAGGCTGCTTTTTGCTGCTCCAAGTAACAGCAGCACTCCCAAAAGAGAACATGAAGCCACTCGTAGATCTCCTATCAACAATGCTACCTGCCCAATCTGCATCTGTATACCCATACAATGCTATTGGTGCATCTGCTGCATAGAACAATGCGTAGTCAAGAGTACCTTGCACATACCTAAGTGTGCGTCGTACTCCATCCAAATGTGGCTTCCTCGGAAGCTGCATGAACTGACTCTCCAAGCCTACTGTGTAGCTCAAGTCTGGCCTCGTGATAGTCAAGTAGATTAGACTACCCACAATCTTCCTGTACATGTTGACATCCTCAACAACATCACCCTTCTCTGCACTCAGCTTTGCGTTCACATCCAAGGGAATAGAAATTGGCTTACAATCAGCCATACCATACTTTGACAACATGTCCAAAGCATACTGTCTCTGTGATAGCCATACACCCTCTGGAGTCCTGATCACCTCAATGCCAAGAAAGTAGCGCAACTCGCCTAAATCTTTCATTTCAAACTCCTGTTTGAGAAGACCCTTCACATGGTCAATCTCCATAGCATTGTCACCAACAATAATAAGGTCATCTACATATATGGTAATGACCACAATCCCCACATCACTCTCACGTACATAGAGTGAATGATCAGCATGAGCTCTCCTAAAACCAATACTGACAAGATACTTGGCAATCCTGTCATACCATGCTCTAGAGCCCTGCTTCAAACCATACAAACTTTGAGAAGTCTGCATACATAATCTGGGTAACCTGGATCGACATAACCAGGTGGCTGATCCATATACACTTCCTCTTGCAACTCACCATTCAAGAAGGCATTCTTTACATCCATTTGATGCATAATCCATCCTCTAGATGCAGCCACTGCTATGACAGCTCTCACAGTCGTCATCTTTGCCACTGGAGCAAAGGTCTCCTCATAGTCTATGCCATACGTCTGTGCATAACCCTTTGCGACCAGCCTTGCCTTGTGACGCTCAATGTTACCATCAGCCTTATGCTTGTTTTTATACACCCATTTACAGCCAATAGGTTTCTTGCCACTTGGCAATGGCACCAACTCCCATGTGTCATTTGCTTCCAATGCAGCCATCTCTTCATTCATTGCATCATCCCAATGCACATTTCCAACTGCATCCTCAAAACATGTGGGCTCCACATCCTGTATCACCTTAGCCATGTAGGCTTGGTGATGCGCTAGATACCCATCATAAGTCAATTTCTGAATTGGATTTCTGACTCTATTAGATCTGCGCGGTCCTGGGTCACTCCTTTGCTCCCTAGCATCTTCTTGTACTTTCCTTACACCAGGTGTCCTGACAGCCGGAATTCCAAATTCCTCATCAAGACTTTGTTCAGAACCATCTGAATCCATGTCTACATGTGAAAAACCTGATGATGCATCAGCCATAAAGGGAGGTTCATCAACCTTTTCCTTTCCTTTTCGTGATACATTCCCTATACCTGTTGGTGGAGTAACCTGCATACGTAGTCTACCATTCCATGGTTTCTCAACAGAGCCACGAGAAGAGGACTCTTGTGGTCCACTCAAAACCTGTGACTATGGCCTCACATTTTGTACAACCA
Source organism: Adiantum capillus-veneris (assembly GCF_014529385.1). NCBI lineage: Eukaryota > Viridiplantae > Streptophyta > Polypodiopsida > Polypodiales > Pteridaceae > Adiantum > Adiantum capillus-veneris. Next base: position 47,341,399 of record NC_140931.1, read on the forward strand.
CATCATCTTTTACATCAGCCCCAATAGTGCCATGTGCATTACTGTACCAGCTGCTCATCTCATCAAAGACTACATCTCTGCTCACTCGTAATTCTCGTGTAGTAGGATTGTAGCACCTGTACCCCTTTTGTTCAAGGGAATATCCCACAAGAATACATTTCTCTGCTTTAGGATCCAATTTCCTATGCAACTCATCTGGTACATGCACGTAAGCTATGCAGCCAAACACTTTCAAGTGTGCCAAATCAGGCTTTGTACCTGTAAATTTTCCTCAGGTGTTACATCATGCACCGCAATTGTAGGTGTCCTGTTCATAATGTACACAGCTGTATTTACAGCTTCAGCCCAGAAATGATGAGGCATGTTCTTCTCATTCATCAATGCACGTGCAACCTCTGCAATGTGCCTGTTTTTCCTTTCTGCGACCCCATTCTGCTGTGGAGTATATCTGCATGTAAACTGCCTGCGTATACCATGCATTCGCAGAAAATCTGAAAAATCATTGGAGAAGTACTCTCCCCCTCCATCTGACCTCAATGTCTTGATTTGCATATCTGTCTCCTTCTCAATCATGACTTTGAAGTCTTGAAAGTGACCAAACACTTCACTTTTGTTACGCATGAAGTAGACCCATACTTTCCTTGTATGGTCATCAATGAAAGAGACATAACACCTGCAACCATGTATACTTGCAGTATCGGTTGGACCCCAAACATCTGTGTGCACCACCTCAAGTGGCCTTTTACATACATTGCGCTCATGTGGAAATGAGCCCTTTGACTGTTTTCCAAACTGGCATGCTGCACACACTTTATGCATACCATCCACCTTGAATTTGGGCAAACCTTTTACAATCTGTTTTGATTGCATGCTGCGCAGTCTCTGCTCATTGACATGGCCAATGCGTTTGTGCCAAATGTCAACATCAGCCACAACACCTGTGCCCTGTGCAAATAATGCAGCTTTTACCTCAGGCATTTCTACATTCAGCGTAAACATTCTGCCCACACATTTGCCCTCTGTGATCAGCTTACAGCCATTCTGGAAATCTTCTACATAATAGCCATTTGGATTGAAGCGAACCTGCAAACCCTGCTCAACCATTTGTCCAACAGAAACAAGATTCTTTGTAATGTTTGGGACATGAAGTACATCTGCTAAGTACTTTGATTTCCCACTCTTCGTATTTAGAGGTATGTCCCCTACATGAGCAATGGGGTGAGCTGTGTCATCTCCTGTCTGCACATAGCCTGACACATCTGGTTTGCGCATATCTCTAAACCACTCTCCACGAGACGTCATGTGATTAGAGGCACCTGAATCCACATACCAAACATCATCTTGGGTGGAATTCTCTGCAGTCATTGTATTCATTACATGCTGCATAACAAACATGCGCTCGTTTTTGCTGTCATCTGCATCTCTGCTAGTAGATGCATAGTTGCCCTGTTCTCTCTTTCTACTTGCTTTTCCCTTTGGACAGTCACGTGACATGTGACCTCTTTCACCACAAGTCCAACATTCTCTACTATCTGGAGTATGTTGCTGCCTGCTTGATCCTGCACCACGACCTCTTTGACTCCCCCTGCCTTGAGACTGGTTTCCCCTGCCACCTGTATTGTTTTGATTTGATCGACCTTCCAGAAATTGGCCCCTGCAACCCCTTGGGCCTCGACCACGACCTCTACCTCTACCTCTGTTGGAGTTAGAATAGAAGGCCTCTTCAGAATTATTTCTGCCATGAGAAGAAGATGTGTCAAGGTTCTTCTCCTCAAGAATAAGCATAGAAATCAAATCTTGGAACACGGGGATGTCGTCTCTTGTATTCATGGAAGACCTAAAATGTACATACTCATCTCCTAGACCATCCAAGCATGCACGGACAATGTCATCGTCTTCCACTGAGACTTTAATAGATCCAAGAGCCTCAATGATACTCTTGATCTTCAAGGCATAATCATTGATTGAGAGGTTGTTCCTCTTAACCTGATTTAGCTCCGACTTTAGTTGAAGCTTCCTGGCCTTGGTGTTCACCTCGAACACTCTGCCTAAGTTTCTCCATGCAATGGCGGGGGTTTCAGCATCCTGTAGATAGCCCATCATGCCATCTGTGATGCTCATAGACAGCCAATACATCACTTTGCTCTGGCCTTGTTGCCAGTCCCTCAAAGCTTTCCTTTGTTCTGCTGTAGCATTTGCCTCGGGAATCTCTGGTTCCTTTTCATTGTCTCCTTCTACATAGTCCCAATAACCTTTTCCTTTTAGGAAATTTGTTATTCTGAACTTCCATGCAGGGTAGTTATTTTTCTCAAGCTTCTCAGTAACAATCTGACTGAAACCGTCAGACATCTTGAAGCACTAAGACAAAATAGCTGCAATCTGCAAAAACTTGCAAATCTGCTGAACCTGCTATCGTGGTTCCTGTAACGCTTTCTACACTCAACGAGTGTCCACAATCAAGCGTTTCACAACCACTGTACTTGTACAGTAAATCTCTGTATACTGCACTTTGGAGACCTGTTCAGAAACTTTGCATCTGGTCGTGGATTGCGAACGACGGGATTGTGATGCTCTTGCTCTCTTAGCCTCTCTTGCCTGCACCAGGCTCTGATACCATGTAAAGAATGAGGATGCAAGAGAGCTACACAAGACAAGCACAAAGCACACAGAGATGGAAAGCTTCTTCTTCTTCTTCACAGAAAAGAGAGTACAAAATGACTAAGTGCTAAATCTGAAAAGTAGCACATATGTATATGCGGTCACTAAGTGTGAACTCGCTAGAAGCGTACTAGGCTGGCACTATAAGTGTAGTCCAGCTGTAGAATCACTGGCAGAGATCCTCCGTGTCGGTCACCTAACGCGCCAGTGAGTAAATGCCGTAAGCGGCCAAGACCCGTAGTGGATGCCAGCTCAAGGTGTAGAGCTCGACATCTCAACAGATTTGAGTAGAGACAGTCCTTCACTAGTACATGGGGAGTCCACAGAACCAATCCCATGCAAAATTGATGAAAAAGACATCATACGCGTATGATGTCTCCAGAGCCATTTTTAGCCCAAAATCTATCCAAACTTCATAAATCCACTGAATAAGCCTATCTAAAGCCAAATCCAAGCTTATAGAGAAATTTGGTCCAAAAATACACAAAAAGATATCATACGCGTATGATGTCTCACTATGTGATTTTGGGACCTCAGGGCTTCAACCACCAAACAGAAGTGATCTACATGCCATTTGAAAGTGAACCACCAAGTTTTATCCAATTCGGATCATAAAATCCAATTCCCTTTCAAAATTTTGCCAAGAGCCGGAACTGGACTAAATTGGCCAAAACTTGACCAAATGGGATCCAAACTCAAATCCAAGCATATGATAATCATGTATACACTATCAGCTACAAGCACAACCAATATGAAGTCATTTTGACACAAAAGACATCATACGCATATGATGTCTCCAGCATGATTTTGAGCCCATTTTGCATATTTTTTCACCTACCTTGCATCCTTAGGCCCTGAATAGCTCATGTTTCAATTTTCAAATCATTTGGATAGTTAAAAGCTTCACTTCGTCTTTCAGTACTAAAAAGACGCTAACTTCTGAAATTGGAGTTACAGGATCCATGGATTCCACCAAGTCATCGGCAACGAAGAGAAAAAGACCGACAATCAAAGATGCTATTGCAGAAGCGGAACCCTTTGACATTCCAGCAGAAACCCTCAAGCCAACCAAAAATTGGGTGGAGGAAGCAGTATTGGAGAAAGAGGGAATAAAGATCTACCAGGGGACTTTCAGAGATCCTCAAGGGCAAGCGGTGGATGTACCGATGATCCCACAGGAATTGGTAGAGTATAGTAGGTCAGGAGACATCAACAGGTACCTGGAAAGGGTAGACTTGCACAGTTTCTTCACCTCGAGAACATTAGGTGTGGATACAAGAAGAGTGTACGAGTTGGCAACATCCATTCAGAAGGATGGAAAGGCCACATTGATAGCCATGGATGGAGAGAAGGTAGAAGTACAGATCACTCCACAGCTAATTGCAGACGCATTGAAGCTGCACAACAAAGGGAGCTCGGTCAGGGAAAGAAGAGAGGCCATAGAGGTCTATGGGCCCAAGAAACAGAATGCGACCTATGGAGATATGGCGGACCCAAGAGCGGCAACCCTTTGCCGATTGTACAACCAGTTTCTTCATGTTTGCAATTAAAGACCGCAAAAGTATACGACACCACCCCATGCCATTGCGACCACCATCACATGGGCATTAAAGATCAATATGCCAAAAGAGGTGAATTACGCTCAACACATCCACGAGCAAGTAATTGCCATGCACAACGAGAAGCCAAAATACATAGGAGGAGCGGAAATTCTGACAAGAATAGATTATGAAGCTATTGGAGCTAGAGATCAGTGGCCAAAGGCTCCCTCCCAGAATGAGTGGCTTAGAGAAGCCGACGAGGAGGAAGAACAGCCCGAAGTACCCAAGAGGTCATCCACAAGAGCACGCCGGAAACTAGAAGTAGTTTCAGAACGTGAAGAGGATGTGGACGAGCCACTTAAGAAGAAAGTAAAGAAGAAGGTTTCTCCCAAGCAAACCAAAAGTCAGAAAGCGGCAAGGATGGAAAGATTAGTGGAGCAGTTTAGAGCAGAAAGAGCTCTAAAGGGTGACTTTGAAGAAAAGTGGGTGCCAGACCCTACTAAAGTCGGAACTAGCTCGGCCAGGCCACATATTGATCAATACGATCAATATATTAAAGCTTATGAGGAGTCAGAGGCTATTTTGGAGCAGCAACCTGTCGAGCCATACACTGAAGAGGAGGTACAACAATTAAAACCTGAGCTGAAAAAAGACGACAAGGGGAAAAGGAAAGTAGATGAGTCTACTAAGCCTCAAGAGAAAGATGGGCAAGCCGACAAGGGGAAAGCCAAGGAAGCTGAGGACAAACATCCCTCTATGACTGATGTACCAAGCCCGAAGAAGACGGAAAAAATTGTGGAAGAGACCACAGTAGAGGTGGACACAGATGTTTTGGAAAAGCCAGAAGTCGAGACCAAAGAAAGGAAGATAGATCCAGTTCAGCAAAAGAGAAATGATTATGAGGATCTAGTAGAGATAGGATACACCGAAGAAGAGGCCCTTGAGGCAGTTTATGGGATCACCCTACAAAAACAAGATGAACGGAGAGGGACGGAGAAAAAGACAAAGAGTAAAAAAGAAAGTGAAGAGAAACTGGACGAACCGAAAGTACTAGAAGATCCAAAGCCAGTGGAGGTGGTGGCGGAAAGAGCTTTAGAGTTGACAGATGATGATGAAAAAGACATGCACATAGTGCATAAACTGCTCAGCAAGATAAAAGAAAGGTCCAAGGCAAAGGAAGTAGAGATTGAGACAGCCAAACAAAGGGAAGCAGAGTTGCAGAGAAATTTAGAGAATGCTATGACTGAATCTGAAAGTCATAAAGCATCACTCTATGACGCGGAAAACGAGAGAGACGGCTTGGTACTCCAGCTAGCCGAGGCTTCAAGAGAAGTAACAAGTGCACAGGAAGCAAGGGAGCGGATAGAGGATGAGTTGGAGGCGGCTAAGGATGAGCTCATTGAGCTAAGGGAAAGAGTCGAGCTCCAAGAAAGAACAATCACTAGACTCAGGTCTACCCCTAGAGCTAGTAGAGCAGGAACCGAACAAGAGGGAGCTATCGTACCAGTTTTGGAAGACCAGGTCCGAAGCTTACAAAGAGAGCTAAGATTAGAGCAAGTGCAAAGGTTGCACATTGCGGAGGGATCATTGGCCGCAGAGGAGAGGCTCACATTAGAAAATCAAACACTACGGACAGAGAATGAGGCCCTCCGCAAACAGCTCCAAGATCTACAAGAGCAACAAAGAAGAGAGACAGAGACACCACAAGAAGAATCAGGTGGAGCAGCCATAGAGCTACCAGAAACTGGAGAGGCAACCACAATTGAAGATCCAGCCCCAGCTCAAGAGGTGGCCTCGACTTCAAGAATCTCTGAAGAAGAAGAACAAAGGCTCCATGACCAAATAGAAAAGTCAGCAGAGGAGAGTGCCAAGGCGGAAATGGAATGGGAGAGGAGACTCCTAATCTCCATTAGACTTCAGGGACTAGACACAAAAGTGCTCCATGAACAGTGGATGCAACCCAACCTACCTTTCCCTGTGATGAAATTTGAAGTGCTAAAGACGAAAAAGAGAATAGAGGAGGAGCAGTATGTCGCTCTTTACGAAGGCGACATCACAAAGGAGGAACAATCAAAGAAGATAGTAGATTCACAACCTAGATGGAGGAAAGGTTGGCTGAACAAATACCCAGCCTACCTCATCTACTTGGTGGAGGCACCAAAGGAGATTCGAGAGGATGCAACCTTCTGCCCGGTTCCAAGAGTCAGAAACTGGAAAGAGCATGGCAGGATTGCAGAAAAGAAGCCAAATTGGCTTAATTTTCCCAGGATGCCAGGACCAAAGGTAGGAGAGAGAATAGGTAAAGCCTACATGGTGAAAACCCTAACGGGCACCATCAAGCTCTTTACTGGCTCTCCTGACCTTTCATGTCAGATGCTCAAGAAAATCTGCAGGACTCTCTTAGCTTGCATTGAAGTGTTCGCGCCAGATAAAGCCACGACCTCGAGTCTACTATCGACGGCCGACACGGTGACTGATATGATGTACGATCTTTCATTGCAGCCTTCTCCAAAAGTGTTACACCTCCTATACCAAAGGATTATGTTTTTGCCTAGCTTCCACATGCAAACATTCAAAGAAGCTTTCTACACCGGCTTTTTCACCCACGAAAGCAAAATATTCGGCCCAACCTTGACCATCGGCAACCTACGATACGAATCACATTTGCAGATGCTCAAGAGGACAGGACTTTATTGACCAAGCATAAAATTCATGTCAGGGATGACATGAACGCGAAGGGGGGAGTGTTGAGCCAGCAGAGGATCACACCCACATTTTTGCTCACACTCATCATTTTGTAACCATTGATTGTAATAAATGTCTTTCCGACATTAATTTTGATTTGAGCCATTCATTAAGTAACGGGACTCAATTGAGTTTCCAGCTTGTAATCCCGAAGTAATTTCACTTGCTGATGTAATTAGTTAGAGATGTTCTCACCTCCAAGGCTGAGGTATATAAGCCAAAGTTTTTGTAACCTAAGGGATTCAGATTATTAATCAAAGTGAGTTTTTGAGCGCCGTGACTGTGTCTGAGAGAGAGAGAGAGAGAGAGAGAGAGAGAGAGAGAGAGAGAGAGAGAGAGAGAGAGAGAGAGAGAGAGAGAGAGAGAGTCTTATCTACTTGCTACGCGAGCTACGGAGCCGCCGTTGGAGAAGCGACACCGCCATTGTGTTAGCAACGGCGAGAGCTACGCATAGATACCAAGAGTGCGCGCTATCGGCTTCTATGTGTGGTAAGTTCCTACGAGCTTCGGTGTGAGTTTTCTTCCAACTCGTGTGTCGGAATGGAGCGTGCAGCATATCTATAGAACCACAACGAGTAGAGCTACACATTAGTACCATCGGGGTCAAGTTTCGATCACCTGTATATTTCGGCCTGTCTTCATACGCGTTTACCGCACGGAGTGGTTGTAGGTTGAGTTTGCAGTTCAAGTCTTTAGGGTGTTGTTCTTACCTAGTGTATAGACTTCCCCTTGAGTTTGAGATCGATTCAATGATTCTAGATCTTGTTTCGTATAGCATTCGTTCGTAGTACGGATTTCAGTCACTTGCGTATTCTAGAAGTTAGATTTGATTTCCTTAGTAGTGATTGTCATTAGAAGGTCGAGTAGGTGATTTAACACCCACCTAGTTGTTTCCATGCGCCTGCGGGTCAAGCTCCGTCCTCGTCTGACAAATTCTGTTGTTGGTTGAGTTCTTGCTATTTAGCTTCCGCTAGCGGCGCAACCGCCCTAACAATGGACAATAGTTGTTGACAAGTTTAGCAAACAAGCACATTCTATACCTGTCAAGAAGACTATTAAGGCACATCAAATGGCAACCCTCTTTATATGTCAGATTTTAAAGTACCATACCTTGCCAACATCCATAGTGTCAAACAAAGATCCTAGAATGACCAGTAATTTTTGGAAGGGTCTCTTTGAGAATCTAGGAACAAGGCTAAATTTCTCTTTGGCCTATCACCCACAAACGAGAGTCAAACTTGCAAATATCGACTGTGGCACATACCGGAGGATGTGCAGGTTTAGAGGGGGTGGATGTCGTGCTGTGGCACGTGCATAGTGGGAACAAAAGCTAAGCCCTACAATATTATGGATTTTATGTGTATGCCTTAAGTGTGCATAAGTATATCACTAGAATGGTAACAGGACACTTTTATGTCCTTGGACACTTTTGTGTCCTGTTAAGTGACCATTTTGCTTGAATTATTTGCAGAGTATGAAAATGAATTTCTAGGTGCTATATATCCACAAAGTTGCCTTATGAGCTGAAAAAAACTTAGCATTTTTTTTAGTATCGATCTCACAATTAACCTGACTCTTGCACAACATTTTTGAACCTAAACTGTGTGAAAAAACGGGTCTTGTTTTTGGCTTTTTTTCAATTTTTGGCAACTATACCACTCTAAACTTCATGTTTGTGAGGTTTAGATGGCTAGAGGTTAGGCCTTCATAGTTCTCAACATGTTTTGATGCTTGTAGGGAGAGCTAAGTGTTAAAATTGAAAGTTATGACCAATTTACAAGAATTGCATAATCCTGTTTTTTGGCCAAAATTAGCACTTTTATGATTTTTTTGGTGGCTTTCTTGATATCCAAATTCAATTTTGATTGTGTAAGTGTAATGTATAACATAAAGCTAATCTTCCTTGAGTTTTAAGGGACCTAATATGCTATATAGCATAGTATATGATGATGGTTGAGTTTTTTGATTTGCTGAAGAATACGATACATTTTAGAGTAGCAAGTATAACTTTCTCAATATCGCTAGTTTCTTAGGCCAATTGTGTGTATTTTGTAGGTAGTGACCATATCTAATCATAGACTACAAAACTTGGCTAGATATTGAGTAGTTTCTATGGGTTTCTAGAGGTCATAATGCTAAACCCAGTTTTTTCATGTTTGCTGTATTTAGCACTTTATCATTGCCCCCAAGGTTCCAATTGTAAGAGATCCATTATCCTTTTGACATGCTCCATGGCTCCTTTTGAATCCAGAGGCCCAAAGGGAACTAAGAAAACATGTATATAGTACTGTATTGAGCGTGACTATAGAAACTTTGATGATAGGTGCGAAGAATGAAAAAATGCAACTTTTTTGTACCTATTTTTTTTGCCCAAAAAAAAATTAGTGAGGTAAAAGCAACCATATGTTTTGGTCACCAACCCATTGAAGTTAACGAAGCATTTTATCTCATGTCCTACAAAAATCTCCACTCTTATTTATATGCAATCAACCGTAAGAAATTGTTGTTTTGGGCAAAATGCACTGGTCCATCAACTTTGGAGGCTTGTAGTGACCAAGGGATGAGAAAAATTACAAGTTTCTCATTTTTTCCATATGTAGTAGTTATTGAACTATAAGCTCATGAAAGGATTTTTGAAAATAAGTGGATCTACTATGGTTTTGGAATTTTTTCCCAAAACCTTGAAAGGACACTTTTATGTCCTGTTAGGTTACCATTCTAGTGATATGCATTTTCTATTTAGCATGCAAAAAGCTAGTCGAAGTCTGATGTGTCACTCTTGTTGGGAATGGGCTTTGTCCTATGATCCCGGGCTTCTTTGTGAACCTCTTCTTGGAGCCATGATGAAATAAGCCTATAAAACATACCTCCTATCTACTAGGCATCCTAGGTGGCATATGACATGTGTAGCATGGCCAAAAGTGGCCTTAGTCATAGTATACCCCATGAGGTGTCATTCTACACATAGTAGGTACACTTTGGAGTGATTATGGACCTAGAAAAATCCCTTAGAAAAGTGGTTACGAGTTTGTTAGATGTCATCCATGATGTATGCAAAGCTCTCTCTCAATTATTTATGAAGATATTTTATGCACATGTTCCCACCATAGCTCAACAACTCTTGGAGGCTTAACCCTTGACATGTGGCGGCAAGGAGAAGATATTTGGAGAAAGATCTAGAAGAACCTCTAGATATTTCTTGAAGAGAAAGATCAAGAAACTTTGAAGATAATTTCAAGATATTTTGAAAAGATAGATACTTGTCACACAAATCCCTTGAATATTTCTAAGCAAATAAGTTCTTCAAGGGGCAACTTCACCTATAAATAGAGCCTCTTGCCCCTCACTTGAGCATCAAGAAAACCATTAGGCAATCAAGTGCTCAAGCAATCCTCACAATCGAGCCACTCTATCAAGCCATCACCCAACCTCCTAGCCATCTCCTTGAGTGAAACTTTCTCTCAATTTCAGCCCAACACATCTTGAGCTTGCTACATCATGCCTCAAGCCTTCTATCTCCTCACTTGTAGTACTCATACACTCTATGCAACCTTCTTTCATCGATAAGGAGGCATTGTTGGTGGCTCTCAAATGGTGTTGGGTAACTACTACTCATCTTTCACTTCATCAAGTTGGCTACAATACCACAAAGTCTTGAGGTGTGCTTCACTTCTTTGGCTTAAGCTTGTGTGGGTCTTTGTGTTGTTTGACTGCTTTCTAATCTTTCTTAGATGAATAATCCCAATGGTGTAACCTTTCAACCCTTTCACTTTGTGCAAAATATTAGGATTAATGTTTGTATTAGCCATAAAATCCACTTCCAGCAGAGAATTGTGTTACTCTTTGGGATGGAAAGACTGCGAGAAATTCTTCTTTCTCCACGTCCTCTTATTTGCCACTACTAGACTACTCTAATTCTTTCGATGTGCACATATTTATTCTCCTCTAGGGGTTGAGCCTTGCTTTCTTAATATTACTATGACCAAGAAGACTTGTACACACGGCTCACTCCTATCACTAGGAAAAACATCTACATCTTTGTAAGCACTAAGTCACAATTTCAAAGAACCATTCGTAGTCTATTTGGAGCACAACGACTTGCTGCTATAAATGCATTAGTGAACCCTTTCATCTTACCTTTGATTAGATATGATCAAAGCCTTGATGTTTTCATATTTGTTTTGTTTTGAAGGTTCCATGTGTGCGTATGTGTGTGTCTGCGTGTAAGATTCCAATGGCTACACACAATGTATTTGCTACAAACACTAAGCTTGCTTAAGTGAAAGCCTTCACAGTCTCCCCACAAACCCTCACAGCTAGAGGTCCGGCACCTTCCTGGCAAGACCGCCAACTCTTTGACAGCGGGACATGGAGGGATTCAGTCTACCCTAAAGGGAATTGAAACGTATTTCTATTGGCCTACCATGAAAGCAAACATACAAGAGTATGTTTCTAAATGTTTGGTATGCCAAAAGACAAAATTTGATAGAGGGAAGCAACCTCAATAGCTTCAACCCTTGCCATTCCCTAATTCACCACGGGAGAGCATATCCATGGATTTTATCTTTGGATTGCCTAAGTCTATCCATGGAAATACGGGAATATGGATTATAGTAGACATGTTTAGTAAACAAGTTCATTTTATACATGTCAAAAAGACTATTAAAGCCCATCAAATGGAAACTCTCATTATTTCACAAATTTTCAAGTACCATGGCTTGCCAATGTCCATAGTGTCGGATAGAGATCCTAGAATGACCAGTAATTTTTGGAAGGGTCTCTTTGAGAATTTAGGGACAAGGCTAAACTTCTCTTCGGCATATAATCCACAAACGGATGGCCAAATTGAAATAGCTAACCTAACAATTCTTGATCTACTAAAAGCCTATGTAACAGAAGTAATCAAAGATACCAATGGGAGAAGTACTTACCCTTAGTGGAGTATGCTTACAATAACACTGTACATACTTCCATGGGAAAAACACCTTTTGAGGTAATTGAGGGAAGATCAAAAAGTCCCTTGATACTTAAGGTACATGGAAAGATCTTCGATGCAGATGAGTATAGTCGAGACCTACAAGAATCTTTTCAAAAGATTAAGGATGCTATCTCTATCTCACAGCAAAGTAAAAAGGCTGCTGCTGACAAGCACAGAAGAGCCCAAGCCTTTAAAGAAAATGATTGGGTCTTATTAAAATTTCCCAAGGCTCGACTAAGGCACACGATGGGCAAGAATCCTATGGGACACCAAAAGTACTATGCTAAACTAGCAAAAAGATTCTTAGGCTAATCAATGAGATGGCCTATCAACTCAAGTTGCCCAATCACTGTCTCATACACAATTCTTTCCATGTGAGCCTATTAAAGCCTTACAAAGGAGAGCCATCTCAAGAACCAACTACTGAAGACCCACCGGAGATCGAGGACCAAGAAGAGGTGCTCCAGCCCGAGTCCATTCTCTGACATGAAGACAAGGTATTAAGAGGCGGTAAGACTATCCGACGATATCTTATTAAGTTTAAGAATTATCCTTTTGAAGATGCTAGATGGATGCAAGGCATACAATTAAAGGATAACCTAAATTATGTCAATGCTTACAATGCTTCCCAAGAGTAAGCAAATGTACAAATGTTAAAAATGAACAAAGTTTTTGTCTTATAAGACTCTCTTTTTCTTTATTATGCATGCTTAGATCAAGTTTGTGGAGACGACGTCTCCCGAACACCAAGCAGATCTTGTCACTCTACTATGGAAGACTGATAGGACTAATGTGCAGACATGCTTGCGGCAGCTTAGGTTCTCAAGTGCCAAATGGACTAGTCATTCATTCTGGAACGATGTTGTAGGGTAACATAGGGATCCTCTACCCGCTAAGAAAAATGACTCATGAATATGCTTTATCTTCTCTAAACATAGTCGAGGATGACTATGATTTCAAGAGAGAGGTAATGTCATAATAATCAAGTTCTAATTCTCCTAAATGATTTTCTCATGTTAAACTGATCATTTAATATGGGGAAGTGCCAAGGGAGAAAAAGATAGAATATTGGTTAAGTTAGCAGACCGGCCACAATAGGGATCCAAAGGAGGGAAAATAGGGATCCAAAAGGGGGGCCATCTGCAAAAGAGCTATGTGCAACAATGGGCTTAAAAGACCCTAAGGTTCAGCCCATTAAGACTTCCAAAATGCTAAGGTTCCAAAATTCAAAGGTTGTGTCCAAATGTCAAACATTAGGGAAATTGGATGCTTTGTGTGTGCCCCAAAAGTCTTCATCCATCCCTACATAGGAGGGGGCGAGCCTTGCAAGTAGGGGATGAGAGAGAAGATCACACACACACACACACACACACACAAGCTCCCTTTACACAAAGCGAATGAGGGACACATGTCAGCTCCCTAGCCCAGATGCCCACAAGGTGTACTCAAATCCTATTGGATGGCCTTGGAGGTGGACCAATGAGAATTAGTCTAGAGTAAATCTAGTTTAATTAATTAAAAAACACTTAATAAAAGAACCAATGGGAATTAAGCTCTCTAGAAGACTATTGGACAGTCTCCCAAGGGGTCCAATGAGCATTCAATAGCCCAATGGCTTGCCTGATTCCTATTGGCCAGGAGGCAAAGGGGTCCAATGAGAGTTTAGTTGGATTAAATAATTACCTAAAGCTCTCACAAAAGGGGGACACATGTCAGAAGGCTATCACTTATGCTGCTTAATTGTCATTGGCTAAGCCGGGGGAGGTCCAATAGGATGCCAGCATGAGTAATTAGCAAGGGGGGTTGACCAAGAGAGATAGGGGGCTGATTTTTGCAAGGCATTATCACACACACACTCACACAATCTCATGTGTGAAGCAAAGAAGACTCTCTCTCTCTCTCTCTCTCTCTCTCTCTCTCTCTCTCTCTCTCTCTCTCTCTCTCTCTCTCTCAAGCTTTAATGGAAAGCTTATCACCTACTCCAAGCTTGTGAGAAGGGAGGCCTACATCAACAACTCTTGGCTTTGTGATGCAAATCCAACCAAGAGCCAAGCTTCAATGCATGCTCATCTCGAATACCATGCTAATTACTAAGCTAAGCTATGCTAATATGAGTGATTATGTGAGGAGATGTACATATTTCTCGTAAGAATACTCCTTCTTCCTCTCAATCTACTCTCATAGCCCGCTAGCTCTCACCATCTTCGAAGGTGTGTGAGGTCTTGGGTCTGAGAACGTGAGGGAATTGATATTGTGTTTGATAAGTGTTTTGCTTGGTGCATGAAGTTTCCATCTTCATTGCACTAGCTAGTATTGAAGGAACACAAAGAATTGTATTATAAAATGTCTCTCTTGATGGGAGAAACCATAATACAAAGACTTTTGGAGGGGGGACCGGCTCCATGTAAATCCGGTCCTCAATTGTTGTCAATAGCTTAATTTCTCTCTCTTTTGAAGTATTGTTCATGCTATCTAACAAGGTGTTATGCTTTTTGTTGCTCTCTCCACCCTAGCACTCTTGTTATTCTCATTAGTAATCTATTCTAATGAAATGCTCACTATGTTCATGCTATTTTCTGCTACACACAAGTTACTAGGCCATTAAATGCTACACCAAAAGTTTTCCTGCGGGTGTGAGTAAGTGTGCGGAGGAGACACCGAAAACTTTGTGAGGAATAATCACCACTCTGAATTTCATGTCAGCTTCTTTGAAGTATTTATTATTGCTATGACAAAGTGGGGCTCCATTTCGAACCTTTTTCTTGAGTAGCAAGGTATATCTTCAATCAAAGTGCATATATGAGATCTGCAAACAAATGTTGGTGCATTGTTTCCACATATTTATCAAAGATTGGACAACGTTTCAACTGTTTGAAATGCTTATATTGCTTGGTTACAGTTGTAGGTAGTTGTGATCATGGCAATCAGCTAAGATTCGGGTAGAGAGAAGACCCATTCATGCCAGATTGTCAGATAGCAAACAGGTGGTTCTTTTATTGAAATGTTTATGGCAGTCATTGTCATACCATTATTTTTGGTTTTGGCCCCCCTTCTCTCTCTCTCTCTTTGGTCTATGCATCGATCAATTGGAACAAATGGTACTTGACTTTATGCAAGAAGAAGGTATTGAAGAGGTCACTATTTGCAATGCGGTAATCATGCTTTTGTTGTATGCGGATGATGTAGTGCTTCTAGCACACACTTTAGAAGATGCACAAAAGCTTATGGTTGTCCTTGAGAACTTTTGCTTGCATAGTGGGCTGATTGTAAATGAATCCAAAACAAAGGTTATGCTTGTGAAAACCAACCATAAGGAGAAGCCATGCATTGTGTACAACAACGAGACACTTGAAGTTGTTGAGAGCTTTAAGTACCTTGGCCTTGAGGTTCCATCCAATCACAAGTGGCATGAATGTGCTATGCGTCGTTTGGAAGCGGGAAAGAGAGCATATTATGCATTTGAGAACATGTGTAATGCGGGAAACATCAAGTGTTGGGTTCTCAAGAAGTATCTTTTTGATGCATTGGTGACACCGGTTCTTCTTTATGGAGTTGAAGTGTGGGGTGGGAGCATCTCAAAGTCTACTTGGAAAGAGTTTGAGAATGTCCAAAAGCGTTTTCTTACAAACTTTCTCCAAGTTAAGACACAAACACCATATATGCTCCTACTTCTTGAGTCGGGATCTCTTCCAATTGAGGTTATGGGCATGGAAAGGGTTGTGGAGCACATGATAAAGATGCGTCAAAACCCCTCACATCGACTTCCTACAATTGCATGGGAAGCAAGCAAAAAAGTTCAAAAGACGCATAAAAGCAAGATCTTGAGCACGGGATGGATGCAAGACATAAAGAAGTGGTTTGGGAGATGGGATGCATTACACTTGCTACATGATGCTTCAATTGACTCTCAAGTGAATGAAGCTTTTCTACAACGCCAATGTATTACGGCTTGGGAGAAATCCGGTGGGTCACGCTTCATACATTACACCACCTATATTGCCCCCAACTACAAAACCATGTTCTTCGCTGAGAGAGGAAACCGTAATCACACTTACATGCTTGAGCCTATTCCCTTGTCCGCGATACGCACTATCGCAGCAATTCGGCTTAGCTCCCATTTCCTTCGATGCGAGATAGGGCGTTGGGGCAATGGAGAAGAGTCAAATCGATTGTGCACATTATGCTCACTACAAGTTCGAGAGTCTGAGTACCACACACTACTAGAGTGCTCAGCTTTTGATCACATCCGAACTTGCTTCTCTCACATTTTCAGCCATAACTTAGACCTACACACTTTCCTCTCCCAGCCAAAGTGTGGGCTCTCCATTGCGACTCTCATCACTACAATTTTGGAGCATCGAGAGTCACTCATCAGCCGTACACATACTACATCACATGTAACTTTGGTCCCATAGGTCATATTTGACCTCCGAGGACGATAATAAAATCTATCTATCTATCTATCTATCTCTCTCTCGTGTCACTACCGGTTGAACAAATGCTAAGCCTTGTATTGGCTTAAGAGTAGCAGAGTCACACGCCGTCTTTAACTTATAGGTCTTTGTTCTTTTTTTATCTTGCTCGCCCAATGCCTTCTTTGATTCACAGCCCATGAGGCAAACGCGTGCACGCACACCTGTGTTTAACAAAACTTGGAAAACCTACAAATAAGAGTCATATTGAGTATATTTGAACGTTTTTAGATTTATTTTCCACAATTTCAAAGGTCGTCTCTTATAGGTCTTTGCTCGTTTTGATGTGTGCATGTGAGAAAATGCACACCCTTGTTTTTCAAAACTTGGAAAACCTACAAATAAGAGTCATACTGAGTATATTTGAAGGTTTTTAGATTTAATTTTCCACCATTTAAGAGGTCGTCTAACCTTCAAATGTTTAATTTGACAGTAAATTTCAAATTTTGTAGGTGGGATTACAGGTTTATTTCGAGCATGTGCAGTATGCAAACACATTCTCTCATAATGATTTTCACACTTCGAAAGGTGTACCAAAATGTCATCCAAAGAGTTTCATAAGAAAGTCACGAGGTAATTGATTTTTTAAAAAATTTAAACACTAGAGTTTTTGTCCATCTCCCCCACTTCAAGTTGGGTGCCGTGTGCACACACAAACTTACACACCTTTCTTTGTTTACCGATTTAGCTCTTCACTTATGGGTAAGGTCAGCCCATGATTCTTCCATGCCGTGTGAATGGTGTCTATGATGAGATTGCCTCGCTCCATATTCTCTAAGTTTAATTTTGCCAAGAATCCCCATCAATTTAAACTTTTCTATGGAACTTCTCTCCTAGATTTCCCCCCTTACTCACTATGTAATATGAGGCACACTTGCTAGTTGGCCTTCTTTGACACCGCTCATACCATTAGGGTTGCACTAGTCCTCTCAATTGTGCCATAGATCTGAGTCCAAACTATGAAATCTATAGATCATGCCGAATAGTGAGCAGTAGCATACTTTTGGCCGATCAGGGGCGCGCCCAAAATGGGGGTGGGTGCGTAAGGGACGGATAATAAATCATACAAAACACGCACATACTGGCATGCGCACACACACTATGTTTTATGTAGTCATGATTTCAATCTTGTAGAGCGAGTCTAATACTTAAACACCAAGCTACACATTCATTATTCCCCTTTAAATAACACTAGTATGTGACCCGCGCGTTGCTGCGGCTAAGAAGAAGCAATCATGGCACTCTCCTCCCTCACCTTCCCCTAACGGTGGCAGCATGTACATATATACATTAGTATGTGACCCGTGCATTGATGTGGTTGAGAAGAAGCAATTGTGGCACTCTCCTCCCTCACCTTCTTCAAAGGTGGCATCATATATATATATATATATATATATATATATATATATATATATTAATTACACACACATGTCACATACATCACACACACACACACACACACACACACGCATGTCCATGCTTTGACATCGGCCTAGCCATGATCTTAGAAGAGGATTCACACAATCAAATGCACTCTTGTCGAATTTAATAATGGGCTTTTCAGAAACCTCCTCCCTCTCTCTCTCTCTCTCTCTCTCTCTCTCTCTCTCTCTCTCCCCCCTACACCCCGCGAAAAACTTGAATTACATTTAGAGTTGGCATGTGGATGGATTAACTTTGCCATAAGCAAACCAATACCCCTCTATTTGTAGAAACATACTCAACCCTCCAGGTTTCTTTAGTGTCTCTTTTGTGTACGCGAGCATATACACACTCATCGCAACAATCAACAACTCAGTGGGCGAGGGGACGAGGGTGCTCGTGACACATGGAGGTGTCAATTTTTCAAGAACTTTAAGAAAGAGTAGAGGAGTACCTCTTTAGAGTAATTTTTAAAAATATTAAATTATACAATTTTTAAAAATAATATCAATATTGGTCTTGAAAACATTCCCTTGAAAAAAAAATTCAAATTTATCTTTAAAAGCCATATTTGCATTGAGTAGAAAAAACCTCCTCAAACTTATCTTTTTTTTATGATTTATCCTAGTAGAGTAGAAAGTCTTTTGTCAAAAAAAAAACAAAGTAAGCTTTTTTACTTTTCATTGTCTTTAGGAGAGGCTTTTCTTGTAGTTTTTGGTTTTTTAATTTGTGCATGTAGCTAGTTGTACATGGTTCTCACATTTCCAATTTGTTGCTCTAGTTCTCTCAAATTCATCATCATCTAGGCATTCTCAAAGATTTTTCAAATAATACGAATAAGCCTTTTTTGAGAGAGAGAGAGAGAGAGAGAGAGAGAGAGAGAGAGAGAGAGAGAGAGCAGTTAAAATTCCCTTTCTATTACCTACATGTAGTACATTGGTCATCCAAATTCCCTTCTAAGAAACAGATTCAGAGTTCAAGATTTATTGGAGGTAGAACTAATCTTCTTTTTCTTCTTCATCCTCTCTCTCTCTCTCTCTCTCTCTCTCTCTCTCTTTACTGAAAACTGAATATACTTTGTTGTGAGTAGTTGTTGAAAATCAACGTCTCTATGATCTCTCTCTCTCTCTCTCCCCTATTTCTTTTCATTGATCAGTGGCTCTATATTGTCTGACCTCTCTCTCTCTCTCTCTCTCTCTATCTATCTATATATATATATCACACATGTCTCTTTGCTCTCTTCTTCTCATTGATTAGCTCTCTCTTTTAACACACACAACCTCTATCTACTCTCTTCTTCTCATTGATTGATGCCCTCTGATCTCTCTCTCTCTCTCTCTCTCTCTCTCTCTCTCTCTCTCTCTCTCTCGTGGGTGAATTCTCAGAGATTTTTCAAATAATACGAATAAGCCTTTTTTGAGAGAGAGAGAGAGAGAGAGAGAGAGAGAGCAATTAAAATTTCCTTTTTGTTGCCTACATGTAGTAGATTGGTTATCCAAATTCCCTTCTAAGAAACAGATTTAGAGTTCAAAATTTATTGGAGGTTGAACTAATCTTTTTTTTCTTCTTCATCCTCTCTCTCTCTCTCTCTCTCTCTCTCTCTCTCTCTCTCTCTCTCTCTCTCTCTCTCTCTATTGAGGCGGTCCGGGGCGGGCAACAAGAAGAGTGGCCTCTAAGCACTTTTCTAGGCTCCCGTGCTGCTCAATTGGGTTGGGGTTGGAAAAAATAGCAAACACACACACAAACCCGCAACCTAACCCTACACAAATTTGGGGCACCACCTAGTTTTGGATGCGAACTAGGACGCGCAGAGAGAGAGAGAGAGAGAGAGAGAGAGAGAGAGAGAGAGAGAGAGAGAGAGAGAGAGAGAGAGAGAGAGAGAGAGAGTGCTCGGGCTGCTTTGAAATGTTCGACAGTGATCAAGCAAACACAACTATATATGTAAGAAAAAGAGGGAAGGGGGAGGGGGTGCTTGTTGCACTAATATCTTCTTACAAATCTGTCATGACCGATGAAAGTGAGATTAGTATTTGTTCAACATAGCTTGAGTAAATTACACCACAACACATCACAAGAAAAGCCACCCCAATCACTGTCTTAAAGCCAGAGGAGTCCTCTCCACCGTGTCGCCCTCTTACAGTATGTGGGATTTATGGCTAAATTGATGACAACAGCCAGAAAAAAGCTATCAAGAACTTAAAAAAAACACCAAGACACTTACACATCATTGTTGTCCATTACTCACGTTGGAAGAGAGACAAAGTATCCAAGATTACTCCAAATCCACCCTCCTTGATTCAACAAATGTTGGGCTTACACTAGTAGGAGAAATGATAGATTTCCTACTCTCAATTGAATGATCACTCTCTCTTACAATGGCATAGAGTTCCCTTGCTAATCATCCCTAATACAACACATACATATGCATAAGACAATGAGCTTCCACTCAAGCGCTCCTTCTAGAGAGGTTGAGCTTGAATTCTCAAGCTATAACATAGTGCTCTTGCTTATGGCTCCCCCCCTTTTGTGCTAGCTACACCCTCCTTTTATAGCAATTTTGAAGGCTAGGGTTACTCCTCTGACCATGGTTGGGTTAGATTTTCAGCACTTATCTAATTTCTTTTGCTTGGAATTATCAAGAAGTTGGTGTGGATAGATGAAGAAGAGAGAGAGGAGAGAAGTGGAGGTGATAGGACTTTTCATAGTAGATTAGTGTTAGTAAATTAGTAGAGTTAGTATTTTTATTGATTTAAAAATGGAATTGGATATTTACAGTGGGAGTATCCATGTAGGATACAAATAAGGAAGAAAAAACTCTTAATAGGTAAGAAAACATGGATTTCTTACAATGTTGATGCTCCAAGAGTCTTGAGTAGGGTCAATTTTGACGCTTGTTGACGGTCCACTAGCTTTGACGGTACATTTTTTCTCCACTCTTGACCTTCCTTGGAAGCCAAGGTAAGTAAACATGAGTAATCAATCGCCATGATGCTGTCTTTCAAGAGAAGAGGCTAAATTTTGTGGTTTTTTTGATAGATATTAGTAATATGGAAGAGGAAAAATGAGACTATGTGGTCAATTTTGGAATGGAAGTGTGTGTAGGAGACATGAATTCACCATGGTTTCTCTTATTCTTCAAGGTTGAGAAGAAGGTGAGTAGGGTGCAAAGAGGAGTGGTGAGAGAGGTGGGGATGATGAGTGGAGAAGTGTGTGTGAAAGAGGAAAATGATAAAGTGGAAGAGGGAGTGTGGCTGCATAGCATGGGCAAACTGGGGTCCACCAATAAAATCATAGCTCATAGCTCGTAGCTCAAAAGAATATGAAAAAATTTGAGGTAAAAGTTCAGCTCACGAGCTACAATTTTTGTTGTATCACCTTTTCAAATTCGGGGAGCATGTGATCTTTAAAAATTCAGCAAAACCGACTTTTTTTTCCACTGCACAAAGTCCTTGTGAGGTCCTTCTTTGGATGATTCTTTTGAATACCTCCAAGAGTGAGCCTCCCATAGTGCATGCATGCATGCCACATACCCTTGACCTTATTTGGTAGGTCTATAATTGAAGATATTGTTGAGATCATGATATAAGTGAATAGTACAACTAAGAAAATCAAATATTGAGGGGTCTAAAAAAATATGTACATGTCAAATATAAATAATATAGGTGGAAAAAATATAAAGGGGTCAAAATAAATGTCTCTCATTATAAGCCTACCATAAAAAGATGAATATTTTGGTGGTCTAATTTATGAGAGTAATAGAGAATAGATGTAGGAAGGAAAAAATGACAATAGTGAAAAAATATACACATAAATAAACTAGTTTCTTTTGGATTTTTGTTGGGATGGAGTTACACAAAAAATAAGAGAAGCTTGCATGAAATTATTTTTATATGGAATAAAGAGTATGCAAAATGGTAAGAAAAAATATGGCAATGTTGAGTCAATGTACATAGCATAAATAACACACCATAGGTAGAAATATTTAAATAAATACCAAAATAATTATGAAAAATCCTTTTATTTAGGCCCTATATACAATGAAATATTTACACAGAAATGGGCCATAATATATTTTATTTTTTTGATTTTATTTAATTTTTTGGCTCAACTAGCCCAGTGACTAGCTAGCTGAGGGTTTTTAAGAAAATATGGAGAAAGTCCCTAACTCACACGCCTTTGTACAGTGAAATGGTAGGGATAACGAAAATGTTTGAGTGATTTGATAGGGTGAGGTAGCTTACTATGGCAATTATGGAAAGCCGAAAAACGGCTATCATTAGCCCTCCCCCAGGATGATGGTATATTCATGTACCATCATAGAGCATCTTTTCCAAAGAGAGTGCTTTAGAGTCCTTGACGAGATCTTCATTGTTTGGCCCCTCAAAATTTTGGCTGGAGTTACACTCATGCTTCATGTAACAATACTTACATGAGACAGCTGCCCTTTGATAGATCTTTGGTAGATCCTTTGGTAGAAGGCGACTCAAATAGGGCTTCAAGCGATAACCATTTACCTTCCTAGAGTGATCTTTCCCATTCAAGTCCATAAGTTGATAGTAACTTGAATTGAAAGCCTTCTTAACTATGTATGGCCCCTGCCATCTAGTTTCAAATTTGGCATCAAAACGATTATCGAGTCGATTGTCATACCTTAGCACAAGATCTCCTTCATTGATGCCTTTGTCCTTTAGTTTCTTTTCAAGCTTCTCCTTCGCCTGCGTAGCTTTCCTCTTGTAGCACTCGTATACTGCTTCTCTTTTCCACTCAAGCTCAGCTAAGGTAAGAAGTCGATCCATCCATGGTTCTTGATCATCTTGTGCTGTTTTTCCATGAATTCGCATTGTTGGAATGTTGAGCTCAATTGGTTGTAAAGCCTCTTGACCATAGACCAAGTGAAATGGTGTAAACTTCGTGGCTTCCCTATATGTGGTTCGATATGCCCACAAGGCACCATCCAAGAAGTCATCCCACAACTTTGACTTGTTTCTCACCATATTTCTAATGATGCCTGCAATGACACCATTAGCTTTTTCTACCAGACCATTGGATTGGGGATAGTAGGGTGTCCTATGACGATGTAGAATGTGAAGTTCTTCACAGACTTCTGTGAGCAAGCCCTTTCTAAACCCTGGACCATTATCAGAAACAATCTCCAAAGGTGTGTCAAATCTACAACAAATGTGAGTGTAGACAAATTTGCTCACTGTCCTCTCATTTACCTTTGCCGCACTTTGTGCTTCCACCCACCTAGTCATATAGTCTACAACCACTAGAATGTAGAGTTTACCATTTTTTGTCCTAGGGAGAGGATCCATAGCATCAATGCCCCACTTTTCAAAGGGTCCATTTGCAAGCACGATTTGCCTTGGACCATAAACCAATCTTCTATTCCCATTTACCTGACAATTATGAAAACTTTTGCACCAATGTTGGACATCCACATGTAGACTTGGCCAAACATACCCTGCAAGAAAAATCTTCTTCACAGTTAACTCTTGGGAAAAATGAACACCACATGCCTCTTCATGAAAACCTTTTAGAATGGTTGGAATTTCCTTGATAGTTGGTACTCTTCTGCACACTTGATCCTTTCCTCTTTGATAGAGGGATCCTTCTAGAAAGAGATAAGCGCTTGCCTTTTTCATGAGTCTCCTCTTCTGAGCCTTCGTGAAGTCTTGTGGAAACTCACCCTCCAAAATGTAGCTAATAATGGGAGTCAATGACTCCAATCCCTGGTATCTCGGTTGCTTGACAGTTGCTGCCACCATGATGACCTGCACTTCTTTCTCAACACATGTAACTGCTTGTTGTGCAAGTAAATCGGCATCTTCATTTTGTTTCCTAGGAATATGATATAGTTGCACTTCTTCAAACTGATTAAACATCCTACAAATGGCATGAACTTTTGTCCTTAAGCTTTCATTCTTGCATGCCCAAATGCCTAAAATTTGCTTCACAATGAGAAGTGCATCCCCTTTTACCATGAGACATTGTATACCTTGGCCAATGCATATCTTTAAACCATGAAGTAGCGTGTCGTATTCTGCTTCATTGTTGCTAGTTGAACCTGGTAGATTGACCTTCTCTTTCATGACCACCTCTCCACTTGGGTTGAGCAATACTAGCCCTCCCCCTGCTTTTCCTGTGGCTTGTCGAAAAGCTCCATCAAAGAACAAGGTAAAAGCATTAGGAATACTTTTAGGTGGTGGCAATGGTAGGGTCTTTACTTCAGGCACCTTAATCTCCTTCTCATGTACCCTATAAGTAAGGATCCCTGCCAATTGTGCACGCACACTATCTTCTACCTTGAAAGAGTATTGGAACTCTTGCAATTCCATAATCCACTTTGAGATCCTAGTGCTAAGATTCATTTGAGATGACACCCAAGGAAATAAATTTTCTGCAGTGAGAATTACAAAAGGTTTTGGTAGCAAGTAGCATCTAAACTTTCTCACCGCAAACATGAGAGAGAAAGCATCATGAGTTCTGCCTCCGTGTAGCCTCTCTCCAAAGCATTCATGACCCTACTAGCAAAGTAGATGGGTCGTATCCTGGTACTGTGGGGATCTTGTTGTAATAAAACTGCACCAATTGTTTCCTTCCCAACACTAGAGCTAACAAAGAATGTGTACTCCCAACAAGGAGGCATGAGTATTGGTAGCTCTGACAAAATGACTTTAATGTTACAAAAGTACTCTTCAAGCTCATAAGACCATGAAAATTCTACTTGTTGTGTAAACTTTTGCAAAGGATGAAGCAACTCCGAAGCTAAGTGAATAAAGCGTGACATATACTTCACCTTTTGAATGAATGAGATGACCTCTTTGAGATTCTTGGGTGATGTGAGCTCAATAAGAGCCTTTGCCTTTGAAGGATCCACCTCAATGCCTTTATAGGAAACCTTGTGACCAAGCAAGATCACTTCATCCTCACCTATGTGACACTTGTCGGGGTTGAGTTGACCTCCCATGTCGTAGAGCTTCTTTAAACCTTCTTCTACCCTTTGAAGATGCAATGATTTTGAGCTATAAATGCAAAAATCATCAATAAAAACCCTAATGGACTTCCCAAAGAATGCTTGAAACACCATGTTCATGAAGCGTTAGAAAGTTGCAGGAGCATTTGTCAGACCAAATGGCATGACTCTAAAAGAATAACAACCCCAAGGAGTGATGAAGGTTGTTTTCAACTGATCTTCCAATGCGATACCTATTTGAAAGTAACCCGAGTAGCCATCACACACAATGTACTTTTCATGAGCAGCTACCTCGTTTAGTATCTCATCTTGAAATGGGAGGGGAAAGTGATCTCTTTTTGTTGCCTCATTGAGTGGACGGTAATCCACACACACCCTCCACTTGCCATTTTTCTTAGGAGTGACAACAACGGGAGAGACCCACTCTGAATTCTCCACTGGATAAATGAAACCTACTGCTAGAAGCTTTCTTACCTCCTTGAGTAAATCCTGCTCCTTAATGACTCCTAGACTTCATAGCTTCTGAGCCTTAGGTGTGGCCTCTGGCTTTAACTCAATTGTGTTGAACAGTATCTACTCCACGCACATCAGTGTAGTCTTTAGAAAAAATCCTAGGAAATTTCCTTAACACACCTTTGAGATCCTCTCTTTCATCCTTTGTAAGTGTTGTAGATAACATACCTTCTAGCATTCTTTCATGTTCCACTTTTTGTTTTTCTTGGGAACCTACCTCTTCCAAACGTGGGCAAGAGGTCTCTTGGTTGTTTGGCTTAAACCTTACCCCCATGAATTTGATGGAAGACTCCTCTTCAGTAATGCTACCGCTACTTTCTCCTTCTGAAGTGCTATCGGTCTAGCCTTCCTCCGTCTCACTTTGAGATGATTCTTCATGGAGCTCCTCTTGGCGTTGCTCCTTCATGTCAAAGACAACCTTCTTATGATTGTCATTCTTGCAAATTAGCTTTCCACTCTCCCAATCCTGCAAAGCTTGCATTTTCATTAGCCATGGTCTCCCTAGGATAAATGGGTAACCATTTCCTTTCGTAGACATAACATAAAAATCCACTGCCTTCTTAATGCCAAAGGCCTCTACAAAAACATTTTTACAAATGCCTACACACCTAGCTTTGCTATTGTTTGCCATCTTGACTTTAATTTCAGGTGTCTCATGGATGTGCATGCCTAGTTTTTGCATGAGTCCCTCTGTCATGATGCAAATTTGTGCACCCCCATCCACTAGACCTTTCCTAACCAATCTTCCTTTGATGTAACAATCTAGCACAGGTGTAATATCCTCATTCATTTCAACATGTGCAATGTTTACAACAGGAACACTCTCTTTTACCTTTCTTCTAGTGCTAACTGCCTTTGTTAAGTCCCTCCTAACTTGTGGGCATAATGCAAGAAACTGAGGCCATGAGATATCAGGACCCTTACCTCTCATGTCTTCCAATAGGTTGTATGGAGCCATACCATGTCCAAGAGTGAATTCTTGGAGATTGATACGACGTCGAGTCCTCTTAGTTTCCTTGGTCTCCTTTGCCTTCTTTTCTCATCCATGATCACTTTGTGACGTGACTCCTTCTTTCTCCCTCCCTTTTCCACGGCCACGCTTAATGCCATTTGCTTCCATGTCAACCTGTTTTGAATTTGTCACCTCCACCACATGCACATTTGGGTTTGGCAAAGGTGGAACTCCTTCCACTCCTTGTGGAGGTGGTCTTGCTCCATTTGGCCTTTGTAGAAGCCATGGTTGTTGACTAGTTCCTTCACCTGCATTCATCACTAGGTAATTCAAGTTAGGTCTCCGTGGCTCCCCACGGGGCCAAGGACAATTATACATCCCATGTCCAGACTTACCGCAATTCCAACATTGCAAGACTCTCCTAGGTCGTGAATCTCGCTCTTCAGACTTCTTTGCTTGTCCCTTTGGACCTACAGCTTGTGCAAGGTGAATTGACAGGCTGCTTAAAGATTCATTTAACTTCTCAATCACTTCCGCCGTTACCTCAGGAAGATCCCTAGATGTCGATGCTTGTGACTTACCTTTGGGTCTAAGACCTTCTATTCGAACCTCCCCCCTTAAGAACTTGAGTTTCTTATATTTCTCAACAGCCCTAGTTTCAGCTGCATCAAAGGTAGCAGGTGCACCCGCCTCAACCTTTACCTTAAGGTCAGGAAAGAGTCCGACTATGAACCTCTCCTTCTTTAGAAGTTCTCCACCATCACCAGGGTTAGAAACATTTCGTATCCATAGAGCCCAAAGACGTAGAAAATCTTGCTTGTACAAGTAGTAGTCATCTAAGTCTTTTTGCTTACGAGAAACAATGTCTTGCCATAGTTTTTGAGTGTTTTGGGGATCAAAGAAGTATTTCTTGAAACGATTCAAAACTTCTGTGTAATTACCCTTAACTTCCTTAGGCAAAGAGTCAAACCAAGTGCTATCATATTTCCTAAGGACTACCTCAAACATTTCTACACGTTCCTGATCAGTTACTATCCTCTTGATACGGCAAGACATTTTGAAATTTGCTAAGAATAATTCTACATCCTCCCCAAGCTCTCCAAAGAACAAGGGGTAGCCACCCATTTGCCTAGTTGTATCCATGTTGTTGGTTTTACTCAAAAATTTCTTTTTCCTTTTTTATTTTTGTTTTGCAAAATCAAATTTCAAAGTAGAATGAAAATGTAAACGCCAAATCTTAGATCGTAGCGAATCAATGGCAAAATGAACAGATTGACTGAGGCATTGATAGCCGCTACTTGCCTAGGTTCAAACATATGACGAAAAACACGTTGAATTTGTAACTTTGTGCCAACTATTACATGCACGTCTTGTCTAGCCAAAGGAATGAATGTACGATACAAGTCCTCTTGATTCATTAACCTAGCTAAAACAAGATAAACACATGTACATCAAAAGAGACATTATAGTCTACAAGTGGGAGTATAATAGGATTTGGAGATTGTAGAATATCTCTTAATGCTTCAACACCAAAGAGGAATACAATACGTTGTTGAAAAAAGATTTTTCTATCAATGCGAACATTTATCCTAATCCCTTGCACCCAATGAAACTGATGAAATTGAATTGCATGAGCAGGATCAGGAGGTGGTGGATTGTTCATGTAAACACAAGTAGTTTTTGAAGACTTACCTTGTGTATGCTAACACAACTGCTCGTCCTCAGTGGGGGCACCAATTTGAGGCGATCCGGGGTGGGCAACAAGAAGAGTGGCCTCTAAGAACTTTTCTAGGCTCCCGTGCTGCTCAATTGGGTTGGGGTTGGAAAAAATAGCAAACACACACACAAACCCGCAACCTAACCATACATAAATTTGGGGCACCACCTAGTTTTGGATGCGAACTAGGATGCGTAGAGAGAGAGAGAGAGAGAGAGAGAGAGAGAGAGAGAGAGAGAGAGAGAGAGAGAGAGAGAGAGAGAGAGCTCGGGCTGCTTTGAAATGTTCGACAATGATCAAGCAAACACAATTATATATGTAAGAAAAAGAGGGAAGGGGGAGGGGGTGCTTGTTGCACTAATACCTTCTTACAAATCTGTCATGACCAATGAAAGTGAGATTAGTATTTGTTCAACATAGCTTGAGTAAATTACACCACAACACATCACAAGAAAAGCCACCCCAGTCACTGTCTTAAAGGAGTCCTCTCCACCGTGTCGCCCTCTTACAGTATGTGGGATTTATGGCTAAATTGATGACAACACCCAGAGACAAGCTATCAAGAACTTAAAAAAAAACACCAAGACACTTACACATCATTGTTGTCCATTACTCACGTTGGAAGAGAGACAAAGTATCCAAGATTACTCCAAATCCACCCTCCTTGATTCAACAAATGTTGGGCTTACACTAGTAGGAGAAATGATAGATTTCCTACTCTCAATTGAATGATCACTCTCTCTTACAATGGCATAGAGTTCCCTTGCTAATCATCCCTAATACAACACATGCATATGCATAAGACAATGAGCTTCCACTCAAGAGCTCCTTCTAGAGAGGTTGAGCTTGGATTCTCAAGCTATAGCATAGTGCTCTTGCTTATGGCTCCCCCCCTTTTGTGCTAGCTACACCCTCCTTTTATAGCAATTTTGAAGGCTAGGGTTACTCCTCTGACCATGGTTGGGTTAGATTTTCAGCACTTATCTAATTTCTTTTGCTTGGAATTATCAAGAAGTTGGTGTGGATAGATGAAGAAGAGAGAGAGGAGAGAAGTGGAGGTGATAGGACTTTTCATAGTAGGTTAGTGTTAGTAAATTAGTAGAGTTAGTATTTTTATTGATTTAAAAATGGAATTGGATATTTACAATGGGAGTATCCATGTAGGATACAAATAAGGAAGAAAAAACTCTTAATAGGTAAGAAAACATGGATTTCTTACAATGTTGATGCTCCAAGAGTCTTGAGTAGGGTCAATTTTTGGAACCCCGCCCCTTAAGCACTTGAGTTTCCTATATTTCTCAGCAGCCCTAGTTTCAGCTGCATCAAAGGTAGCAGGTGCACCCGCCTCAACGTTTACCTTAAGGTGAGGAAAGAGTATATGCATATATACATTATAATAAGTATACTTATGTATTTATAAAGTTGCAAGATAGATCTCGTAGCATTCCTTCCCACTATGTACGTATCACAGCACGACATCCATCCCCTCTAAACTTGCACATCCTCTGGTATGTTCCAAATATGATTTTATGCAGTTTCAATTCCTTGTAGATCTTCCATGATTTCATCTTCATTGATATCTTCCAACATTTCATCTTCACTTTGATCTTCACCTGTGTTTTGCTCTTCCTCCTCCTTAACATCTTTTGGATCACTGTCTCCTCTTCTGCTAAACACTTTGATTCTTTTCCCCGCAATGGGAACCTTTACCTTTGTACCATTGATAGCCGGAAATGACATGCCATATGGGTGGCCTCTACACCACACATAGCATGAACATCCCAAAGCATCATCTCAAGGTAGGAGTAATCCTATAGGTAGAAAGGGGCACCACCTAGCATAAGTGCGGCTAGGATGCAGACATACATGACCTAGGGTAGCAAAAGTGAGATGCCCTCTAGGTAACCAACATGAAATGGTGATACAACAAACGTCCACATGTAGAGAATGCCTAGTCAACAGTTAGGAGTGTGTGTACGAGGGAGGTATGTGACAAGGTCGGAGTGGAGCATACTGACTGATTGGAGATGCCACATGTGATGGAGTACGAGCAGGGTGATATACAAGAGACGAAACATCTTGTGAATATGGGAAAACAAAAATAAGGAGAACAGAGAATGGACCCCAAAGATCAAGACAACATTGTACCCTTTGACGGTCCACTAGCTTTGACGATATGTTTTTTCTCCACTCTTGACCTTCCTTGGAAGCTAAGGTAAGTAAACATGAGTAATCAATCGCCATGATGCTATCTTTCAAGAGAAGAGGCTAAATTTTGTGGTTTTTTTGATAGATATTAGTAATATGGAAGAGGAAAAATGAGACTATGTGGTCAATTTTGGAATGGAAGTGTGTGTAGGAGACATGAATTCACCATGGTTTCTCTTATTCTTCAAGGTTGAGAAGAAGGTGAGTAGGGTGTAGAGAGGAGTGGTAAGAGAGGTGGGGATGATGAGTGGAGAAGTGTGTGTGAAAGAGGAAAATGATAAAATGGAAGAGGGAGTGTGGCTGCATAGCATGGCAAACTGGGGTCCACCAATAAAATCATAGCTCATACCTCGTAGCTCAAAAGAATATGAAAAAATTTGAGGTAAAAGCTCAGCTCACGAGCTACAACTTTTGTTGTATCACCTTTTCAAATTCGGGGAGTATGTGATCTTTAAAAATTCAGCAAAACCGACTGTTTTTTCCACTGCACAAAGTCCTTGTGAGGTCCTTCTTTGGATGATTCTTTTGAATACCTCCAAGAGTGAGCCTCCCATAGTGCATGCATGCATGCCACATACCCTTGACCTTATTTGGTAGGTCTATAATTGAAGATATTGTTGAGATCATGATATAAGTGAATAGTACAACTAAGAAAATCAAATATTGAGGGGTCTAAAAAAATATGTACATGTCAAATATAAATAATATAGGTGGAAAAAATATAAAGGGATGAAAATAAATGTCTCTCATTATAAGCCTACCATAAAAAGATGAATATTTTGGGTGTCTAATTTATGAGAGTAATAGAGAATAGATGTAGGAAGGAAAAAATGACAATAGTGAAAAAATATACACATAAATAAACTAGTTTTTTTGGATTTTTGTTGGGATGGAGTTAGACCAAAAATAAGAGAAGCTTGCATGAAATTATTTTTATATGGAATAAAGAGTATGCAAAATGGTAAGAAAAAATATGGCAATGTTGAGTCAATGTACATAGCATAAATAACACACCACAGGTAGAAATATTTAAATAAATACCAAAATAATTATGAAAAATCCTTTTATTTAGGCCCTATATACAATGAAATATTTACACACAAATGGGCCATAATATATTTTATTTTTTTGATTTTATTTAATTTTTTGGCTCAACTAGCCCAGTGACTAGCTAGCTGAGGGTTTTTAAGAAAATATGGAGAAAGTCCCTAACTCACACGCCTTTGTACAGTGAAATGGTAGGGATAACGAAAATGTTTGAGTGATTTGATAGGGTGAGGTAGCTTACTATGGCAATTATGGAAAGCCAAAAAACGGCTATCATTAGCCCTCCCCCAGGATGATGGTATATTCATGTACCATCATAGAGAATCTTTTCCAAAGAGAGTGCTTTAGAGTCCTTGACGAGATCTTCATTGTTTGGCCCCTCAAAATTTTGGCTGGAGTTACACTCATGCTTCATGAAACAATACTTACATGAGAGAGCTGCCCTTTGACAGATCTTTGGTAGATCCTTTGGTAGAAGGCGACTCAAATAGGGCTTCAAGCGATAACCATTTACCTTCCTAGAGTGCTCTTTCCCATTCAAGTCCATAAGGTGATAGTAACTTGAATTGAAAGCCTTCTTAACTATGTATGGCCCCTGCCATCTAGTTTCAAATTTGGCATCAAAACGATTATCGAGTAGTTGTTGAAAATCAACGCCTCTATGATCTCTCTCTCTCTCTCTCTCTCTCTCTCTCTCTCTCTCTCCCTCTCTCTCATTCTCTTTCTTTCATTGATTAGTGGCTCTCTCTCTCTCCCCCCCCCCCCCCCCCCCCTCTCCCTCTCTCTCTCTCTCTCTCTCTCTCTCTCTATATATATATATATATATATATATATATATATATATATATATATATATATATAAATATATATATATATATATATATATATCACACACAATGTCTCTTTGCTCTCTTCTTCTCGTTGATTGGCTCTCTTTTAACACACACAACCTCTATCTACTGTCTTCTTCTCATTGATTGATGCCCTCTCTCTCTCTCTCTCTCTCTCTCTCTCTCTCTCTCTCTCTCTCTGTCTCTGGTGAACTACATTTGGAGTTGGCATGTGGTTGGCTTAACTTTGCGATAAGCAAGCAACCCCCCCCCTCTATTCATAGAAAGATACTCAACTTTCGAGTTCTCTCTCTCTAGTCTCTCTCTCTCTCTCTCATGTGCCTACACACTCATCGCAAAAAATCAACAACTTGGTGGGAGAGGGGACGGGATAGCACGTATCCTCATGACTTGTGGAGATGTCAATTTTTTAGAACTTTAAGAAAGAGTATATGAGTGTCTCTTTAGAGTAATTTTCAAAATTTTAAAATACCAAATTACAGAATTTATTAAAATAATATCAATATTGATCTTGAAAAAATCCCCTTGAAAATAATAATCCTAATATATCTTCAAATTCAAAAGTCAAATTTGCATTGAGGAGTAAAATTCCCCTCCAATTTACCTTTTTTTGTATGAGACATATTTTATGTAGAGTGAAAAGTCTTTTGGCAAAAGAAAGAAAGCAAATATTTTTTTTCATTGTCAAAAGGAGGCCATTCCACAAGTCCCCCCCCTTTTTTTTAATAGCAAAACTCACAATTGTGAGTGAATTATATTTATCAACCCAAATAATTACAAGGTCTTGTCATGCTCGTGTTGAGCCATGACATCATCCAGGGACCATAATTACAACAGCTATCAGGGCAGCCATCCCACCCAACTCGCCCCCTTATCCTTGATACAAAGGGTCCCTTATCATGTTCTTTTGAGATCTTTAATTACCGATAGCCAAGATTTTCCCCCGTCCTAGGCGTGCCCTCTACTGTCAACAAAGCCCAAGTAGTTCTAGACCAATCCTCCGAGTGTTGCTTGCCTCCGAGCGTCCATATTAGCACTTTGCTTTCTTGTCTGGGTAGCCAAGCCGTTGAAAACAAGTTGATTATGTTCGTTCTTCAATTTGTTTGTGTAGAATAGATGAGGTGTCATAAATTTGTCAAACAATTTGTTTCTAAGAGTAGAGTTCACATAGAGCAAATCTTCGTTTGTTTGTTGAGCCTTCCGTATTCTGTTGAGAACAGAAATAAAATTTGTGTCTGATTGGCGCATTATTTGTGTTAACTCGTGGCATTTGATATGTGTGTGCCAAAAAGAGGGTGTGAGCAATTCAACTGGTTCTTGTGGCTCGCAAAAGATCCAATGGTCCCAAATTGGGCTAGCTTGACAAAGATCTCCACAAAAAATTACTTCCAAACCACCAAATGGTTCAATGTGGTTATGCTTGATGTTGCAAAGTCTTGTATCTATGATTCTTAGAAGTCTGTTGCCTATCAAGGAGGCCTCATCAAACACAACTAGTTTGAGGTTTTTGTATAATTGTGAAAGTTCAACAAGGCTGCTAGAAGAGAGGTTGACATTAGCTTGAAGCACGAGTGGTAGACGCAATGCAGAGTGAATTGTTGTCCCCCCAAGATTGAGTGCTGCTTTGCCAGTATATGCCAGTAGTAAAGCTGTGGGGATTTCAATGTCAAGTTGAATCGCCAAGTTGTAGTGTCGAATCAGCCCTTGGACTATAGTTTGCAGCACGAAAGTCTTCCCTGTCCCTGCACCTCCCGTCAAGAAAAGATGAATAGGCTTCATTGGCTTCAATCGTTTCCTGGTTAAAATATCATCATAAAGGGATCGTTGATCAGTGTTTAATTTTTCAACTAATGATTGGTATTGCTCGTTCGGTAGTGCGAGCTTCTTAGAAAGAGGGAGCGACCTCGCTACAAGTGGAGGTCCTTAAAGATCAAGATCTAGATTGTATTTGTGAATTTCCATTGTTTCTGCCACTTGATGAAGTGTTCATTGAGGACTCCACAATGGTTGAAGTTGTGGTCTCCAAGCTTGAGAATTTTTTACGGTTCTCATTTATGGTTTGAGAGTGTGTGATATATTTCTCTCTCCAAGAGCTAGGTGTCAATTCAAAGGCTGACTCTTCACCAATGAACGGTAAAAACAATAAACAAAGCTCATGATAATGCCTCTCAGAGTCCTTCTCCAATTTGAAATTGATAAACCTAATAATGCGAGTTTCTTTGTTCTTTTGAGGACAGCCACGAACGAGCTTGTAGTTGCTAGCATATTCAACCAAGCATAAGCACTGTAGATCAGGTGGATGGCGTGCGTACTTTGTGACTAGGTCATCAAAGAATATATTTGTGTCCTCAGGCTGCAAAGAATCCAACATGACTCTTCTTTCCAACAACAATGTCCTCTCAGCGCTCCAATCAGCATTTATAAACACAAATTCTTTGCTAGCACTATGCAAAGGTAGCGACAATGCAATGTATGCTGCTTGTTGTGATTTCATTTCTTGTGCATTGATCAATGCGCCACCAATATTTTTCAAGCGTTCCAACATTGGTAAGTTGTTCTTCTTGCAAGCTTCAACCACGTGTTTGATTGCTTTGCTTACGGAACTGCCACTTTTTGTCATGTATGATGTGCATTATGCAGTTGCACCGTGTCCATTGAAAATAATTTGAATATCAATATTTGCATCCCACAATGCACAAAGTTTCTTCTTGAAGTTATTTGTGAAAATGTCCTTGGGGTCTCTTTTCAAAAGAAGTGTTGGCTCTGTTATGTTTATGCAAAGTGCTAAGAGGTAGTCCTCTTCGTCCATATTCAGTGTTTCTAACCAAGCATCAAACGACAGTGTCGGTTCACGTTCTAAAGCAAGGAGCTATTGATCGATATGTCTCTTCCTGTCGACAATTTATTGTCTTGTTGTGTTGTTCACATTGTTTGGACATAAGATAATTTTCCTTCTTGAGGGTGGTCCTTGGAAGCCAAATCGACACAAAGTTTTGTGCTTTTTGCATGTCTTGCGATGAGTGAATCTAGACAGCTCTCAAGGATTCATCAAGATCATCCTTGTTCGTCATTATATATGAATCAATAAAATCCACCACCTCATCATTCGAAGCAATGCCAAATACAGGTGCGTTTTCTATTCAAAGCAACCCATGGTCATGTTGGCTTCCTCTTTGTTGGAACTCAGTGACAAAGAAATAATCCATCAGCTCACCGAGAATGGTTTTGTCACGTTTTAGTTCTTTCTTTTTTCTCTAAATCTGTGGACATAATATCGAGCTGTTGTAGTAGGATCTGATCGGACTAGTGTTCTCATGTAAGCACACCTATTGGATTGATTGTCTTCAACAATGTGTGGATTGAGTTTAATCAAGCAATCCATCAACGGCTTCCACCTTTGCTCTGCGCATGAGAATGTAATAAAGAACGTGGGTTGTCCTAATGGTCGAATCATGGCGAAAACATTGCGCTTAAGTTTTGTTTTGTAGTCAGTGGAAGTCCGCAAATTCTCAAAGTCACTATATCCGACTTGGGATGAAAGTAGTTGTTCGACATTGGTTGTTGATTGAACGTCTTTAGCTTGCAGCTGCTTGCCTGGCAGCTTACCTTTACGTAGACGCACGCATATAGAGCCGAGGACCTTGCTGATGATAATCTTAATTGTCTTGAAAAAATATTCTCGATATCTCCTGCAAATCTTCTGTCCACATTCTTAAGCTCCCATTGCGCGACTTTCTGATACCTTTTTTTTGCCAAGAGATGATACTGTCTTCTTTCGCCAAAGAACAATGCTGGGAAAGATAACTCTTCACAATATTCATCGTCAAAAAGGCTCAATGGTGCAAACCCCTCTCAAGGTGCAATACTCTTGGCTTGTGCATTGTGATCTACAACTTGCTGAGAAGTGTAAAGGCCATGGAAAAGAGTGTCAGATGGTTCTTGGTCATCTACGAGATGGCACCATTTTCAAGATACAATGGATTAAGCACAAGTTGATGCCATTCTCGTAGCACAAATCGGGCCAATTTGATAAACTTCTTATTTTGGAAGACATGGACAACACATGTCACATTAAATTGTCGGCAAAACAAGATAACCAAGTGCATGCTCAAGAGCCGAGATGTTCCTTGTGTATGTATCAAAGTGTTCAAGTGGTCATGCAATGCGTGCTATCAACAACACTATTTGTCCATGGTGCAATCCATACAGCTCGTGTTTCATTTTTATTGTTAGCAAGGTCAAGCATTATAAGGTCAAGAAGATGTTTTTCCAATTCAATGAGAGACATAGAACAATTGAAGAGACAAATCAAAGCTTGCAAAACATCATCGTTACTATTATATGTAGACAAAAAATTTGGCAAAACATAAAGCTTTTTGTCATTTACAAAAAAGGATGAAGGATAGGCAACCATACTACCGTTCTTCAAGCAAAAGGTTAGGAGGAAAGATACAATTTAGGGTGCCTTGTAATCAATCACAAAACCGTGCTTGTCTATAGAGTATGTTCCAACTTTGCTAAAGGCAACAAGAGATGATTTCAAGTCTAACAAATTCTGTCTATAGTATGTTCCAACTTTGCTAAAGGCAACAAGAGATGATTTCAAGTCTAACAAATTCTCATCAAAAAGGCTGAAAAGGCTTGGAAAATTTAGAACTACATCCACGATATTTCCTTGCAAATTACTTGTACACAGCTTCTCCATTATGCAAACAGATTTTAGCTTGAAGAGAAGGAAACTTCACAATCTGCACACGCTTTCCACACGAGTAACAAAAGGGGTTGCAAATTTGACGACTAACATTTCTGCCTTTGCAAGTCACACACATATTCCACCTCCAAACTGTTGATGTTAACCATCTCCAAAGTTCCAAAGACCTACAAACAATTATGAGATTACAACTTGCAAGCAATGCTCACGCAAATAGATCTAGTTAAAGTAGATTACCTTCTTCCCAAATCCCATACTAGTGACTTGTTTTGAGAGATGCTACGAGAAAACACTCTTTAAATTTTTTGGCAATGCACAAATAAGAGTTGCGTCCACCACAGATAATATGATTGATGCTGCTTTGAAGACGTTGATGTTGTGCGCAACACATGAAAAACAACCCTTGGTTTTCAAAGCATCAACCATGAGATGATAATCGACACACCTGGACGGAACAAATAGCAACTGCACAAATAATCCAGATTAGAGATAAGCCTTAAGATATCAAGGAAAAATTGATCAAATTGATGACTCACACTTGCTCTATCACTGGATGCAGGGCCATCTGCGATTGTTAAACGATAACTATCACCACCATCGGACCTTGGAGGTCTCAACCTTCACAAGAGTGAATGCGATAGTGGGAGCGAACTCAATCACTGCCTTATCAGTAAGCAACTCCTTAATTCTATGTTCATAGTAAACATGTAAACAACAATCAAAGCTTTCAACTTTTACAACAATAGTGGCAGCATTTGCATAGAGAGCCCACAAGCTAGTACCTCCATCTTTCCACACTTTTCTCTTGACATACACCCCCTCAATACGCTGTCGTGCAGCTCTGCTGCCATGTAGAGAAACAGAGCAGACAAATGCAAGCTAAGCTTCTTTGAAGCCTACACATTTAATGGTCAATGATCAGGGCTTGTTAACAGGCCAAGTTTAATGATTAATATATGCCAAATGCGGCTTTAAAAGGCCAACTGATACCTTAATGATGCCAGAAATGACTATGCTTGAAGTGAGCACAGATGTGAGTTTATGATCTAGAAATGTAGTGCTTGAAGAGCTCTACTGGCCTGTCTTTACGGCTCGTCGATTGGAGCTACGGTGAAGAAGTTATGGCATATTGAAGTTTGAGTCGATTGCAGATCCGTACCGGATTGGGCAACTACAAGTGAGGTGACAAAAATAAAATGAATACATGGGCCTGAAGTGCTCATTTTCTGGAGCACGTTGGTTTTTTCAGAGCAGTGATCGGAGTCTCGATCGCCAAGATATTAGCCGTTAAAGATTCACCGGGGGCCGGCTTCGTACCAGTTCGGTCCGCTGGATTGGAGTTCAACAAAGTAAGTGCTCGAAGAGAATCTTGTCCAAAATATTATCTCCGACAGTGCATTGATAGCAGCTACATGTACATCAAATGTGGTGTACATCTCATTAAGTACAAAAACTGCTTGAAGAGCTTCATGTGATCTCATGGAAAGCATTGATTCCGGGATTGACCCTGAGGGGAGAGAATCCTTGATGAGACTGTTGACAAGGACTGCGCAAAAGAGATGTCGTGCTTGGCAGTGATTTGGCTGACATGTATGCTAAATGTGATGCCCTTACAAAGTCTATGGCCGCCCATACTCACAATTCAAGTGGCTGCCCAAGGGCCACAACCTTGGCCACCCACTTAATAAACTAAGGGCTTTAGTGTGTAAGGGAAAAATAAAAAGCAAAGCATGGCGGGCAAGCAGACATCAAGGGGCGCAGGGGGTGAGATGATGCTCGCAGCGCCTTCCCTGAGGCTCAGACGGGCACACTCGTGAAGCGGAAACTCCTCGGCAGCCCAGGGTGACCACTTTCGGAGCTTGTCCCGGCGAATTTCATGCTGGTCGAACCCCGGCCCTACCACGTCATAAATAGGACTCCCACGCCACATCACCGACGGCGCCGTCGTTGCAGGTTGTGGGTAAGTGAGACGGGGTGAGTAAAGAGAAAAAAATATAGGGTTACGAGGGGGAAGCAAGAGAGGCATGAGGAGGATCTTGATTAGGAGAAAAAGAAATGCTCTCTCTCTCCCACTCTCTCTCTCTCTCTCTCTCTCTCTCTCTCTCTCTCTCTCTCTCTCTCTCTCGTTCGTGTTGGGGACGACACGGCAACGAAGGCTTTCTCTCTCTCTCTCGAGTTTTCACAAGGGGCAAGCCAAGGCGAGGAGGAAGAAGGAAAGCAAGCGGAGCTTGAGAAGAGCTTGTCGAGGAAAGCAAGCAAAGCAAGGGAGGAAGCTTGTCGAGGCAAGCATATAGGTCGAGAAGAGCTTGTCGAGGCAAGCAAGCAAAGCAAGGGAGGAAGATTGTCAAGGCAAGCAAGTAGGTCGAGAAGAAGCTTGTCGAAGCAAGCAAGCTTGACCAAGGCAAAGCTCTCTCAAACTCTCTTTCGATCTCGTTCTTGAAGCTAAGCAAGGAAGAGCTTGGATGACTACAAACCCCTAAGCTATCGTGGCGAGTTTGGCAGATCTCTTAAGGGAAGTGAAGGAGTAAAACTGAGGAATCTGTGAAGGGGGTGAAGACTGAGAAAGACGGGGGGATGTTGAAAGATCTCTCTCAATCTTTCTCTCAATTAAGCATAAAAAGGACGACAGAGGCGATCAAAGGATGCTACATAGAGATAGCTTGCAGAGAATTTGGCAAATAATTGAGGATAAAGATTGAGGCAATGAGCAGAATTAGGTAAATGAGACAGATAAAGAGAAAAAGGGAATCTCATCACCGACAACAGTCTGAAGGTTGATTAAGAATTTTGTTAAGTCCGGTGTCGTTAACGGCCCGGTTAATCCTGTAACGGGAGCTTAAACTCCTAGTTAGCAGATGATCCAAGTGACGGTGCTGTTAACAACCCGCCTTGGCTAAGAATTTAGTTGTACTCAAAGCTTTAATCAATTAATTGAAGGGTACGGTGATTTCCAGATTCAGTTGCATGTGTTTCTCTCATTCTCTCTCTTTCACACCTCTCATTACCAAAGGCCCGGCGCCTGCCCGGCTCACGTAGCGAACACATATCCCCAGACATCTTTGGTGAACCCGACGTGAAACAAGCCCGGGTGGGAGGTAAAGATGGAGATGCCAGAACAGTTAAAGCAGTTTATTGAAGATTTCAGTGCCAATGGATTTGATAAAAATCTGGCAGTTACAAATTTGCCAAAAATGATGGAATTGGTTCAGGGGTATCTACAGGAAGAAAAAGCCATGCAGATAAAAAAGCAGACTGATGATGCTGTAGAGCTAGCACTTGATGCTGTTTGGGAGCAGTATTATAATTTTCAGGGATATGATCCAGAAGGTTTTATTGCATGTTACGAAGCTGAGATGAAGAGCCGAAATGTTCCAAAAGATCGGATGATTGCAGCTTTGGAGGAGGTTTTAAACTCTGATTTTAAAATGCACGTTCAAGAAGTGGCAGAAGAATATCCCACACGGTGGAAGTATTTTGCAGAGGAATTTATTTACGAAAGCTCAAGGATTCTAGATCGGGAAATAAAGAAGATTACTGTAAGGTCTCTCACCCCGATCAAAAAGAGCACCATTGTACCTTGAAATGAATATACTGGAAAAAGTTACTACTTAAAGCAGTTTTCTGAATTCTGTCAGTGCCATGATGTTTATAATATTTTAAAGCTTCGAAATGTGAATAAAAATAATTTTTGTAAAAAAAATCCAAAAATAGTAAGTTTTTGGTCACCCGACCCGTCCGGTTTTCATCGTCTCGAAAAACTGCACCTGTACCCCGAATTTAAAAAAAAAAACATTTTCGAACCCCGGGGGCTGCTAAATATGGCAGGTACTCGGGCCAATATGCCTTAGTTAGAGCTTGCTATAGCAATTTTCGGCATCAAATTCCGACTCGTATGACCCGTTTTAGCCTAAGATCAATGTTTCCCAAAATTGTCCGGGGAGGCACCGGGGGCTCGAGGCTGTGTGGGATAAGGTTCCAGGCCACTCCAGCCTTTTGTCCTTGTGGGAGTCTTGGGAGAGTTTCCAAGCTTGCAACTAAGTGTGAGAGCCAATTAACCAAGCCAACTGGACACTTGGTGGGTAGGCAATTGGACTTGCCATGCTTAACTGGAGTAGCTCCTAGATGCAAATAGCAAGCAGGTTCGGTTTTCAGCTTGAGGAGGCCTATTTAAAGGTGTGCTCTCTCTCTCTCTCTCTCTCTCTCTCTCACACACACACACACACACACACACACACACACACATTGTTTGGCGAACGAAGCAACAAGCAGCCGTTGCTAGAAGGACCATATTTTTCTGAGTGGACCATTGTAAAATTCTTTTGTAAAGAAGCATCTCTAAGCTGGGAAATTGTCAAAGGATGTATGATTATTCTTATGGGAGCAATTTTATATTAGAGAGCCAGTTAGAGGTTTGGGAGCTTATGGCCGGACAAGCCATTTTGTAAAGACCTAATCTATAAAGGTCATTTTTTGTAAGTTTGAAGATAATCTTTTAATGGAGAACTCAGAGGACAGCGTACGTTTGAGAGCTTCTTCTTGTTCAACCTTGTAATCTTCGCCATTGCGGCTACGGTAATCCAAATTCAGATTTGATTATTGCATTGTGTTCCTCTCCTCTCGCTCTTTCATTCAAGTGTAATCATTCAAGATTCGGTGTAGGTTTTCAACTACGAGTTTGAGGCCTTAAATCGTTGTTTTGAGTGTCTATATGCGTGTTTTATGTTGTTTTGACCCTAGGAGGGGCTTTAGGGACCCTAAAACACCCATTAGGATCACCTGTTTGCTGTTTTTGCTGACTTTGGGACGAACAACCGCGATCGTTGTACCTCTCCAGAATGCTGTGACAGTGATAGGATATATTCCTGATAGTCCCCTGTAGCTTCCCTTCAAGTTTCATGCAATTTCGATATGATTTGCATGGTAAACGGGCGTGATGACTGAAGAACGGTGTAGGAGGACATAGGCAGATTACTTGGTGGTAATGCGATTGATTTACTTATAGAGTTAGTGGTTGCATCTCTTTGAGTTCACTTCATTAGGATTGACACCCTAGTGAGTTCCCATGCTTCATCCGAGTCGCTTCCCCTGTATTGATAAATATGTTGATGCTTGAGAGCTATGCTATGGACGTCAGTCGCGGCGACCCACAAACATTGGCGCCGTTTTCGGGGAATGCACCTTAGGTGATGAGTGACCGAGTGCGCAGTTAGACTCCTTAAAAAAGATCAATCCACAAATCCATTTTACACCTCAGTTAGGCTGCTAGACAAAGGTTTAGAGCTTAGTGGAGTCTAGAGCCAATGGACCGGCTAGATCCTCTCTTAGGAGATTTAGGGAGCTGTGAGTGAGTGTGTTAAAGCATTTTTGCTCTTCAATTTCTTTAATTCGATTGAGTACTGAAATCTCACCCGAAATCCGTCGTGTTTGTTTTGTTTGATTCATTTTCTTATGTTTTTTCATTTCTGTACTTA
Source organism: Adiantum capillus-veneris (assembly GCF_014529385.1). NCBI lineage: Eukaryota > Viridiplantae > Streptophyta > Polypodiopsida > Polypodiales > Pteridaceae > Adiantum > Adiantum capillus-veneris. The sequence goes on from NC_140931.1 coordinate 47,383,661, forward strand.
GGAGTAGGATAAGTAAATCACATTCCAGTCAGATTTGGGACAAAAGTCAGAGCCGAGAAACCAGAAAACCATAACTTTGGCCAAAAAAGCCATAAGACTCTGAAATTCTGAAAATCTGACCAAACAGGATTGATATTGATTCAAATCACAAAGTGGTAGCACAAAACACTAGGAAACACTTGTCAGAGGGAGCAGACAAAATTTCATTAGATTTGGCCCAGGTACTACGATCGCGATCGGTGTACCTCAGTGTCAGATTTGGACAAGATTTGACATGTGCCTTCTTGATAAGATTCTAAACAACTTTGTCTAAAGCAACCACACTCAAAAACATCAAAAATCAAGGAAATTAGGCCACTTGGGTAAAACTAGCCTGACAGAGCTAGAAAGTGCAAAATCTTGGCTTTTGGTGATCCAAATGCAAAAAGACTTTGGGGATAGCCTTAAAACATCAGTGTCTACACGCATGGCAAATTTGGTATGATTTGGGCTCAGAAGTACGATCGCGATCGGTGTACCTAAGTGCCAGATTTGGACCAGATTTCATATGTGGGATCCCCAGGTGTATACAAACATAAAAGTCTAAAGGACCTAGAGCCAGAAACCTCAAAATACCTGTCAAACCATCTGAACACAGATCCAAGTCAAAAATTGAACTGGCTTAGAAATTGACTTTCAGTAGACCAAAACACATCAAAACTGAGAAGGAACCATACAAAGGGATAGCCTGTACACAGGACAACCCCAGGTATCTCTCAAATCCCAAATCAAACATCAAAATCCAATCAAATTGATAAATTTGGAAAAACAGGCACTTCCAACCAAGAAACAGTAAAAACTTCACCTTTTTGAGTCCAAATACAAAAGTGTCTGGCAGGTAGTCTTAAAATAGCCTAGTGAACAAGCTGGTGAAGTTTCATCTAATTTGGGCTCAGAAGTACGATCGCGATCGGTGTACCTCTGGCCCAGATCCAACTCATTTTTGACCTGCTCATAGACCTAGGTTATACAAGATACCAGGAGTTTTCAAAACTCAAATTGGACATACTGTCAATAATCTGCAAGCAAAATTGTGTTGAGATCATTTTGAAGTGTTGAATCTGCTGACATTTGGAATGATACAGTGATCTCATAGCCATCCAGTGTATTCATTTGCAGAGACTGATCAAGTAACAACCCATGCAGTCGCAGGAATTGGAAGATCTTTCCATCTCCAGGTAAGAGGTTTGGATTCACTCAGTAAATCACACTTTCTTCATGTTTTTGAGATCGGAAAAACAAATCAACACCAGACACCTAAATTTAGCGGATTAAACGAGTGTTGCATCAACGGAGGAGAGTGTAAACCAAGGGATAGTGCGATCGTTAGAGCCGATCCTTGAAGAAGTCAACTCCGACACTTCTTTAGAGATATCTTTCGAGTATTTCATAGAACACTTGGGACAAATAAAACTAAACGGAAGAAAAAACATGGCAGCAGGACCATCAGACCCCTCGGCCACACTAAAGCTATTGTTCATCAAGTATCAATATGACAACAAGCAAGGTGCCAAGATATACAAAGATGGTATGGACCGCTACTATGTGAAAATAGAAGGTAGACCAAGTGAGTTCAGGGACTTAGTGCCTGTAAGCTATAGCGGAGACAGGTACCTAGATGACGAGGGTATCATGTACTTGGTAGTCCTGAATCCTAACATTGTAGGCAAGTGGGGATTGATGGGCACAAAAGCCGAAATAGACGAGGAACATGAGGAGAAGGCACCAACAATGAGCTTACCTAATGTGAGATTAAGGCAAGAAAACGATACGTTGAGAATCAACACGGATAATGTCTACTTGGGGTTATACAAGTATAATAATGGAGAGCAAGATCTCTATTATAGATGTGAGGAACCCTACGTCGGGGAGATGACTGAGCGGAAAAGACTTTATGTCTTCACCTACATAGAGGGAGCGGAAACGAAAATTGCAGCATACGACAAGTATGGAAGACGATATGCAGCAATCGATAAAAAATAATTGGAAGGATATACGTACTTTGGGGGACCACTTCATCAGTATTATGTCACTCCAAGCCCACTAAGACCAGCACCTACAACTGTCATGCCAGAACCGTTGACCACAGGTGGAGGGTGGACTCATGTAGCTGATTCTTTCAGTTGACCTCATTATTCAATGCCAAGCCCCATGGGAACGTTACATTCCAGAGAATCAATGGCTACGAATCGAGGTAGTGCAGTTCCTATCTCTACACATACGGCTGTAGGTCCGACAATTGCAGCCACCCCATCACATTTACCACCTAGTAGTAGATTTGGGGCGGGGGAGCCAACGAGAGCAACCTACAACCTCCGTGATGCACGAGAACGATTAAGTCGAGACATGGGAGCAATGAGATTGACCGCTGCCATAGACGGATTAGACCATCCCAAGTAGCAAAGTGCATGCCAAAGAAGTATAGCGGATAGGGGGATCCATATGCCCATGTATCGCTCTTCAAGCAAGTCCTAAGAGCAGAAAAGATCACTGATTTCCACACTCAATACGAGGGATTCGGGCTAACCTTGGAAGGGACGGCCTTAACCTGGTTTTAACCTTTAAACCCTGAAACTTGTCTGAATATTGAACACGTATTGTGCGAGTTCGCAGAAGAATTCTCAAAACGGGTATAAAGCATAATACTGTATCACAGATATACGCTTTTAAACAAAGGGAGAATGAAAAAGTGAAGGAAGCAACCTTGAGATTCAAGCAATACATTGAGAGGTGCCTGAGGAGAGAATTACTGCAGGACGAGAGATTGTCTATGCTCTTCATTGAAGGACTTAGGAATGAAACCTTGAAAAAGGACCTTCACTTGAAAGCCTGTAGCACGTTTCAACAGGCTACAAGGGAAGCGTTATATCTTGTCGATAACTACAAAGCATATGGGGAAGTGTCGGAGGATACTGATTCAGTAACCAGTGGCTCTTCATCGATAAAAAGCGAATCCTCTACCAAGAAAGATGCCCAAGCATCCTTGATGCCGACAGCTGATCAATTGATAGAGAAGGTAACGAAGAGAATGCAACAACATATGAGATCAAATCCGGTGTTGAGACAGTCTCAGACGAGGAAGTGTGACACATGTGGGGGGGATCATCCGACGTCGTGGTGCCCACAATAGCCAAAAGCACCAGTTGCAAATGGACGAATACTGAAATGGTGCGCCATAGAACAAAAATGGACGAATCATAGCACGGAAGAGTGTTTTTATAACAAAAACTATGTGAGGAAAAGACCGTATGGGCCTCCAGCAGGACCATCCCAACCACCTCCTCCAAGATATCAAGTTGGACCAAATATGAATCTGGTAGCAGGAGAAGACAGACCTCAACCTATATTGGGTCAACAACCTCCATTACCACAGGAAAATAGGGCCATGATTAGGTATGCTCAACCTTGTGAAGCATCACCAGGAACAAATAGTACACTTCAAGTTTCTTATTACGAGGAACCGAATGAGCCTTACACAATAGAACCCGAATCACAAATATACACAGACGAAGCCTATCGACCGTGGGGAAATAGCGAGGGTATGGCACCACCAACGTATGTAGCACAACCTTCGAGAGATCAATATTTGGTAGACGAAAGAACGTTAATGTTCATTGCAAACCAGAATTACAAACCAAGAGGATATCCTAATAGAGCAGGACAACCTATGGGACCACCTCCTCAAAATCAAACTCCAATTGGAAAGTGCTGTAGCTGTGGAAGTACGGATCATTGGGAGCGTAACTTTCCTTTCAAAGGCGAAAGAGTGAAAATTTTTGGGTTTTGTGACAGATGTGGTGTGAATCACATATTGCCAGATTGCCCAAAAAATCCAGACAGCAAGGGAAAAGCGACTATGAATATTGTGGGGGTTATACCAAGTGCAAGCAGCAGATCAGAAACCAATCCCATGATCCAAATCAATGTGATAACCAGAGCCCAAGCCAAGGACTTAAGGAAAAACGAGTCCGTGGAGGAAAAGGTCGAGTTTCCGATACCCACAGAACACGAGAGTTTATTCGTGAGAACCCAACGAAAATCCTGGAAGGCGAAACGAGACAGGATGAAAACAAGAAAATTGAACAACCAAATTGCCATGCAAAACGAATTGCAAAAAACGAAGGAGCAACTCAAACAAGAGAGAGAGAGTAGAACTGCTGAGGATAACAACAAGCCGAGGAAAGCGTCCTCAGGGGGATCAGTCTTGGTTGACAAAGTGCTAGAGCCGTTAGATGCTCTATTACAAGCGTGCGAAGCAAGGTTAAAAACAAACCAAACTTTAGAGCAAAGATGGCTAACTTATCCTCAACCAGAAGTGGAAACGAAGCGTTTGGAAATGTGTAAACACCTCATTGAAACAACCCAGGCGTTGATAGAACCTAAGATGGTTAGAACCCCAGAGCAAGAAGTGTTGATTCACAAAGAGCGAGAAAAACTAAAAATCGATGAACCAAAACAAGTAAACGAACCCAGGCCTGAAACGATATTGTCACTACATCATCGAGTGGTGCCAAACACGACTGATGACGCTAAGTCAATGGCGATAATGCAAATTCCAGAAGTTGAAGAACACTAGCCCCAACACTTATGGAAAACCATTAGAAACAGAAAGAACGGAAGCGCGACGTTATAGCCTGCTTCAATTCCTGAGATTAACCTGGATAACGGATTTTATCCAGACGATATACAATCGCTGTATGGGGATGCGGGAACGAAGGTTTCGATGGAAAGCAAAGCCCAATCCTTGAAAACCCTGCCTTCATTTATAGGTGAACATGAGGCACAATCGGAGATAAGATTAGTTCCATCCCAAATGAGAACTATTCCACATATGGTTGACTCAAAAAGTCTTCAAGAGATGCTGTCAACACCTATAACATGCACAATCACACTGTCCGAACTCTTGAGAGTCAGACCACACTTATGGGAAGACATGGGAAAACATTTAAAGCACAAAGGAGTAAAGATTCCTCTTCCAAAAAACCCTACGGCAGAAGAAAACAAACGAAAAGTCAACCCAAAGCCCGACCAGTGCCCATAAACAAGGTCGGAGATTACTGTGAAGGTGAGGAGGAGAATACAACCCTACTTGTTGAATATCAGGATATAAAACGATAGCCATCCTAGACAGTAAAGCAGGAGTGGCGATTGCTACCAAGCAAATCTGGGAGAAGTGGGGCCGTCCAGCTCTCAAGAAAACGAGAATGAAACTGCAACTCGCAGATGGGTATGTAGAGAGACCATTGGGAATCCTAGACCAAATAGTTGTAACTTCATGTGGAATTAACTATGAGCACACCTTTGCTGTGGTGGATTTTGGGAAAACGAACAACTTCGACATTATTTTGGGATGACCTTTTATGCGTCAACTCAAAATGATACAAGATTGGGGGTATGACCAAATCTACCTAAGGCACAAAGAGCTAATAACGAAGATCAACATGAAGGATCACAGCTATAGAGACGTTACAAAAACACTAGTGCAAGAATTTAATTCAACCACTGTAAATGAAAAAGAAATACCTGCATGGATGCAAACGAAAGCGCATGTCTGGATGTGTGGAGCATTTGATTGTGGAGAAATAATCAAGGACGAATGCGTTTTGGAAAGATCCGTAGAAGACGAAGCTTATTTCCTAGAACCTTTCCCGGAAAATTTATTTGAGCCATTCGGGTGGACTCAAATATTGTCAACCTTGGACATATGTGTTAACGAATGTACACCTACGAAATTTTGTGACGAAGAAGGATACGACCTAGTAACGTTGCAAATGGCTAGCGTCATCCTTGAGTTAGGATCGGAGAGCAAGGAACAAGAAGAACCTCCACGTGAGACCAAGTGTAAAAGAATAATTGATGAGATATCTGTAGTGAACGATAGGAATCGAACAGAGGAGGAATTCGAGGATTCACTATGCTGTGACCTTCCATCACACTGGACGACGAAATCCAACTGATAGAGGCTGATGATGAAAGATCAAGAGCATCAGAGACCAATAGGAAATATAGGTTGAGACAAGACAGGTTTTACGAGTTTCATAACCAAAAACCTGGTCGACAGGAGCGGTATAAATCCAAAAGAACTAGAAAATCAAGGGCGAATAAGCATAATCCGATGCCTCTTGTCAATGACAGAACGGGATATCTAAAGCTTGTCAAAGCTGAGGATTGTGTCAAAGATGCAAGTCACTAGCCGGTTTATCAAAACTAAACCGCGAAAAAACAACAAGAAGAACAGACACGAGAAGCAAACGACTCAGTCAAAGAAAGGGGGGAAAACAAAGTCTGGAATGACCAAAACAGAGAGGAAAACAGAGTACAATAAGCTCAAGCAAACCCTCAGATACATATGGACGGCTGACTTTGAAACAAATGAGGACACGAATTCTGACAAGATGGATGCACCGTCCCATTATAAGAAATATACCATACAAGATAGGAAAATCATAGTGTAACAACCAATGAGAGAATTGAAGGAAACCGGGTACATCATACGACAGTCCTGAAAAAGCCAAACGAATAGATCTAGCGGGGCCAGGAGAAGATCCAAAACCTTTATATATTTCCACGGATCTTACTGAAGAAGAGGAAAAGCTTTTGGTAGCTATTCTTAAACAATATAGAGATGTGTTTGCATGGTCATACAAAGATCTTAAGGGGGTGGATCCAAGTATCTGTCAACACACAATATCCCTTAAGAACGACACCAAACCCAGAAGACAACGTCCCTATAATTACAATGAAACGTTTGTGAAAAAGATCAAGGAGGAGATAGATAAACTTAAGGAGGCAGAGTTTATTTACGAAATTGAGCACACCGATTGGGTTTCACCGATTGTGGTGGTCCCGAAGAAAAACGGAAAGTTAAGAGTGTGCGTCAATCTCAAGAAAGTAAATGCGGCTACGATTTCGGACAACTATCCCCTACCCATTACTGATCATGCAATAGAAAGGGTGGCAGTCAAAGAGGCTTATAGCTTCTTAGATGGCTTTTCGGGTTACAACCAACTCTCAATAAAGCCAGAGGATCAACACAAAACGGCTTTCGTAACTGAATGAGGTATTTTTGCATTCTGGGTAATAGATTTTGGCTTAACAAATGCACCAGCCACATTTCAAAGGCTGATGGGTCATGCTTTTAAAGAATATCTAAGACAGTTCTTAGAAATTTACATGGATGACCTGTGTGTTCACTCTCTTATCAGATTGGAGCACATAGAGCACTTGACCAAGGTGTTCGAAAAATATAGATTGTATCGGATTTTCCTGAATCCAGAGAAATGTGTCTTCATGGTAAGACAGGGAAAAATATTGGGACATATAGTTTCCAAAAATGGTATTTCGACAACATGGAGAAGATCAGCGTCATTGTTGATCTACCACAACTAGTAAAGGTGAAAGAGGTACATGTATTATGAGCCATTGTGGATATTATCGCAGATTTATGTACTCATACGCTATAATTGCAAAACCACTTTACGCGCTGATAACTAAATTTGAGTGGACAGAGGAGTGCAGGAAGCTTTTCAAACTTTGAAGCAGAGGTTAATTTCCGCTCCAATTTTGAAGGCTCCGGATTGGGAAAGGATATTTCACATCCACGTAGATGCATCAGCATATGCAATAGGATGCATACTTGCACAACCTGGAGAGAACAACATGGATTTTCCAATAAGTTACTCCAGTAGACAACTGAACAATGCAGAGAAGAATTACAGGACAACGGAGAGGGAGGAATTGGGTATGGTCTATGCGGTAAAAAAGTTTAGACACTACTTACTTTCCAATAAATTTGTATTCTTTGTTGATCACCAAGCACTGTTGTACTTAGTAAACAAACCTTGCAGTACGGGGATAATTGTTCGATGGTTCATCATATTGCTTGAGTAGTCAAAAAAGGAACTACACACCAAAGAGCGGATCATTTATCTAGAATGATGCATGGAGAAAACCCTGTAGGAGTTGATGATGATTTACCAGATGCATATCTTTTCAACATAGAAATGGTTCCAAGATGAAGCGAGGATGTAATTCCTTTGCTGACTATCGGGTCATTGAATGTGACAAGAAAACCATCTACCATTGCAACATCCAGATCATTGGTAATGTTGGCGGGCAGGCTATACAAACAAGGATTGGATCAAATCCTTAGGCTTTGTGTTGAATCGAGTGAACGGGAAATGTACCTAAACCAAGCTCAGGTACAAACAACGGGGATTCACAATGGGCATGCACAGATGTATCAGAGATTGATGAGAATGGGTGTGTATTGGCCAAAAGTGTGACATAGTGTTCATATGCATGTCAAATCTTACGCTAAATGCATGCTTCAAAAGCCAATAGAGCACGCGACTCTATTCAGATTATCTGTCACACCCCGATGGAGTAACTACATTGTGGAATACCTCACCACCAGGATATTGCCTGAAGGGATGAGTAGATCACGAATCAAAACGATCACGAAAGAGACAGAAAACTATGTACTGATTGAGGACACTCTTTACAAGAGGGAAAAAGACAATCAATTGCGAATGTGCACGACTGAAGAAGAATATATTCCTATATTAGAGCAAGCACACGGTGGACAAGCTGGTGGACATTTCTCAGCTGACAAAACGGCCAAAGAAATTCTTATTACAGGAATATCGTGGACTACACTATTCATGACGCTGAAGAGTTTGTGAAACGATGTGACGATTGCCAGAAAACAAAAATTCCTAGAGCACGAGATGATATGCCCTTAAGGCCAATGATGGGGGCAAGAGCGTTTACGAAATGGGGAATAGATTTTGTAGGACCGATAGTGCCTCCGGGATATAAAACACATACTCAATACATTATTGTGGCAACAGATTATCTAAAAAATGGGTGGAAGCCAAAGCAATAACCGAAAATGATGCAAAAATGACAGCACAGTTTTTGTATGAGACCATTTTCACCATATATGGCTTACCAATTGAGCTAGTGAGCGATAGAGGAACTCACTTCATCAATGAAGTGATCGAATTCCTATTGGATGAATTCATGGTAATTCACAAGAAATTTGCTCCCTACCACCCACAAGCGAACGGCCAAGCCGAAAGTACGAATAAGATTTTGGTGACAATTCTCACCAAAATTGTTGGCGAATCAAGAGCTGCTGACTGGGATCAAAAGTTGCATTCAGCTTTATGGGCATATAGAGTAGCTTACAAAACATCGATCGGAATGAATCCGTTCAACATGGTTTATGGAATTCAAGCAATTTTGCCACTTGAATTCCTTATCCCCATGCTTCGAGTCGCTAAACCATTAGAATGGACGGGCCATGAATTATCCAATCAGGTAGATGTCCTGGAAAAACTGGATGAAACTAGATTGAGAGCCGTTGCATCAATCTACATGCAAAAGAGAAACATGAAATCATTCTTTAATCAACATGTTATCAGCAAGGAATTTTCTACTGGGGATTACGTCTTAATGTATACCCTGAAACAACATTCCCGGAAACTCAAAAAACGAGGAAATGGAACCTATGTGATTCATGACATATCATCTAGCGGTGCCATTAAACTTGCGACATTAGAGGGAGTAGAAATGCCTAACTGGATTAGTGGTTGCAGACTAAAGAAATACAACATATCACTCACCACAGAGATGCTTGCCAAAATACACGCTGCAAAGGAGCACAAGAACAAAGCAAAGGAAACAAAAGCTCAAGCGCAGGAGGAGGCCAAAATTAGGATTTTAAAACGAAAACAAACCTTACACCAACAAAGACTTCGTCAACCAGCAAACACGGCTCAAATTCCTTTGTCTATACTTCAAACTGATGAGCAATGGGAAACAGAAATCAATGTTCGCATCAATGTCAGACTCCCGCATGGCAGATATCAACGAGCATTGATTGACACAGGAGCAAGAGTCAATGCGGTTAACTTCTCCACTTACAAGATGCTCACAGATGAACCCCTCGTACAATCCACACGTGATCTACAAGCAGCAAACGGTGCAACAATGCCAACATTGGGGATAGTAAACTTACCAATCAATCTTGATGGAAATAGTTGTCCTCATCAATTTTTCGTAATGAAAGACGGAGAAATCAGAGAATCAATATGCTTGGGAGTTCCATGGATGAGAACGTACAATGCAGTCACACTGAATGGTCATAACATGCGTTAAGGTACACACACGACTCTAACGTGTACATGACTCCATTCGCCAAAACAGATCACTCGTGGCCAAGCATCCCCATCGACAAAAAGCAACCCGCGAATCATCCAAAAACAACACAAAAGGTTATTCGGAAAGTATGGATAAAGAAAATTTTGCTAACCAACAAATCGAGCAAGATATGGCTACCTAAGGACAAACTCCAGACGGTAGCAACATCATCTCAAAGACCTTCAGAAGCTACTCCAAAGTGGAAATGGCAACCAAAACTGGAGAAAACTACAGATTTAGCGACAGAGCTTGAAAGCAAACCCAAAACTCAAAACAAGAAGCCTGAACCTTCAAAATGGCACTGGAAACCTGTGAAAACTAAAGCAGAATCATACTGATGGGTTCCAAAAGTAGTTGCCAGCACAACACCCACAATCAAGGAAAGAGCAATTCGACTTCAAGCTCTTCTGTTCCATAAACACCTACCCTCGCCATCAAAAGCCACTGAAAACTACATTCAGTTCCCACATCTTGCACAACATATTGTTACCCACCGCATTGTCTCAAACATCAGAATAGGGCCACATTACACGGCCGTGCATAGACACAGATTCCAAAACCCATGCACATGCACCAAACCTTCATGCGGGACGACTCAGACAAGGAAGGGGGGAGTAATTGATGAATATAGCAACAATCAGGGCCATTAAGGGGTCCAACGTGTATATATGTACATAATGTGTGTTTTTTTTTTCATTATTTAGAGTTTAATTTCCAACATATTCGATCAAAACCTGGCAATTTTAGCGTTTTTGTATCATGCGACCAGCATAATAATGAGCTGTAATGACAAAATCCGGAGCATTGGGATGCTTCTAGAGAAAATATATGCTTAGGGGTGAGTATAATAATTTTGGCTAATTTTTGCTAGTTAATAAGTATTTTCAATTTATTTTGTTTGATTTTTGTTAATAAACATCAAAAATTAAAAAATCTGGCTCACAAGTATCGGAATCAAGTTCTGGAAGCAAACGCCGAAGTATCATGATAAGGTTATCAAGCATGGAAAATATGAAGCTAATCTGAAGATGTCAAATTTCAGCCTTAATGATCATGACTACATTTCGCCAAAATCGCATCAAATGGTCATACGACTCCGGAATGACAAACGGTTCGACCCACAAGTGGTATGCAGATTATATCGGGATCAAAGGTGAGGAAATGAGCCCTGTGTCATGAAAATCTAGGGAAGATATAGGTCAGGTAGGCCAAATTCTAGCTCATTGTTCATTTTCACCTTTTGAGAGAGAAGGAGAGAGCTTTTTGACCTAGAGCAAAGCTGCCACATTTCTACCCCGTACGGACGGTCGGAGCCAGCATTTCACACCAGATTTCACAGGTATGTTCCTTATCAAGTAAGGATCAAGTCTATTACGCATGCAAGCGCGAATCATTGCACAAACAGGCGAAGGAATCAAATCAAAGTCGGATCGGGTCAAAGAGGTCAAGGGCCCTTAGAGGCATTCAAACAAAACTTTTTTCAGGCACAGAACACATCAATGAGCTCCCCACAAGGTCAACAAATCCATATGGTCAAAACACAATTTGGTGGTGGTACACCGATCGCAATCGGTGTACCTCACTGACAAAAATTGGGACAGAACATGAAAAACATCTCCCCTCAGCCTCGCCTACAATCTGCTGGTGTCAAAATCAATTTTGGCCTCCATGGTACGATCGCAATCGATGCCCCTAGATGCAAGTTTTGCAACTTTTGACTTGGCCCAGGCTTGGAACTCAGTTAAATGTACACACTCTTGAATGTTCAAGGAAAATGCACAAATTTTGCTCATGGAATGGGGCAAATTTGTCAAACACAACCGAAAAGGAAAAATTTGACCAACAACTACCAAAATCCGGTTAAAAATAATGATGGATGATTTGAAAGGTACACTTGTCCGACTAAGAGTCAGAACAGTTGTAGAAAACCTCGGATGGATCTCAGAATCTCCTACAAGTACAGATATAGTCATTTCAGTCTCGAATGATCATAAAAAGGTAGAATTGGAGCCGAGCCAATGCCAAAACCAAAAGGTCACTTAAGGATGTTCAAGCATCACATGGATATCCAAAAAATGCCTGAAAAATGCACAAATCTGGAAAACCTCCTAAGACAGGGTATGAAGTGCCTGATAAGGTCAAAATCAGACAATGGAGTAGGCTGATGGTAGCAGAACCTCATGGAAGCATTGGGAGCTCTAAAAATAACTTCAACTAACTCCAGGATCCAACCAAATTTCATTAGGAAAACCCAATATGGTTAGACTTAGTAAAATATGGTCAAACAGTGAAAAATTGCTCTAATTTGTTCATTTTAAGCCCAAACTTGAAAATAAATCATCAGTGGGCTAGGCAGGCATAGGGGTTCATGACCATCTAGTTTCCACCCAAAAAAGGCCCAGAACACTGATCGCGATCGGTGTACCTCAGCTTCAGATTTTGACAAAAACCTATAAGATCCCTTGTATACATCTTGTTCAAGTCACCAACCAAGTTTCAAGCCATTTGGACAGCAAAAACTCATAAAAAGTCAGAGTCTAGTCCAAAACTCCCTTGTAACCCAGAAATGGGACCTGTAAACTCAAAAGTAGTTCAAATGACACACAGAGTGGATCCAAATGACCTTCCAACTATCAGCAACCCACTCATGTGATCAAATCTAATTTTGGCCTCTGTACTACGATCGCGATCGGTGTACCTCAGACCCAGAACTGGCTTAGATTTTTATCAGTCATAGCTCTAGTCTTCCTAGTCCCACTGGTGAAATATGGACAAAAATGGATGAAATTTGTTCAAGTTATGATCAATTTTAACTTTTGAACTATTTTTTTACTAAAAGTCTAAATGCGATTGATTGCGAAGGGAAAATCCTGACAGCTTGTGATTCTCCTGACACAAAATGCCTCGCCAGAAGAAAGAAAGGCAGTGGATAGCAACACCATATGAAGTGGAGGAGCTCGCCACAAATGAAAAGTCTCACATCTTGGATGAAATACTTGCTCAAATCCCTGCCCACATATTCATCTCAAAGTTTAAGGATGCGGATGGTGACTTGGTAAAAACAACTATCATGCCACCAGAGATATGGAACCTCCACCGAAGGCCGGAGGTAATAGAGGCTGTGCGAGCTGTACACTTGGAGAAATTTTTCAGATTACAGCCATGGGGAATAGATTACATGAGGGCCCATGAGCTCATGAGCTCGATACAATATGATGGGCAGGCAATGCTCATGGATAAGGATGGATTGAAGGTGAAAGTAAAGATTATGAAGGAAATCATCAACAAAGCTTTGCAGTTCTTCCCAGGGCAACACGATATGCTGGCAAAGACAATGTCACTGGATAATGAGAAAGCATTTGTCAAAGCAAAGGGAAACAAATACAAATACAGTGACATGATATACGGAGAGTTGGAATTGCCGATGAGATTGATCTCCCAGCATTTCAGAGTACAAAAGCCTCCTCGCTACACCGAGCCAATCTTGCACATTGCCGTAGTCATGGCTCTAACGACGGCAGAAAATAGAACCATTCGCTGCGACTACGGTTCCTACATTCTGGACAATCTGATTGAAGCAAATTTGAAAAGCTCGGCAAAAAACAAAAGCTACATGAACGCAGGACCGATGCTAACCAGAATAGCATACCAGGCTTTGGGAATGATCGAAGATTTTCCAGCTGCTGCCAGCTCTCAAACGGCCCTGATCTAGAAAGCCAAGCTGGTTGCTCACTCCGTAAAGATGACCCCCGGTGCGACATCATCGCGCTCAGCAAAGGCCACCAATAAAAGTTTGAGTGATGAAGAAAAAATGGAGAAAGATGATGAAGGAAAGTCTCAAGATTCTAAAGACAAAGGGCCCTCAGAGTTTGAGGAAAGCGAGGAGGAAGATTCAACAAAGCCGCTCGAGAGAAAAAGAGTGCAATACCGCAGTCGAACCTGCAAAAAGCATATGCGGAAGCTCAAAAAAGAGTCAAGGAAAGACGAACCAAATTACGAGCTGACAGACAGGCTCGAGCGGCTGCAACACAACAGGCACAAAAAAGAAGATTCGAAAGGGAAAGGCAAGAAAGGATAGAAAATTCAACTCACCTACGGGATGAGAAGCAAAGGTTACAAGTAGAACAGAAGGCTGCGGAAGTGGAAATTTCTTCGCAGTCCACTAAAGGAACGAAGGAGAAAGACGCGGCTGATGAGACAAATCAGGCGGATCATCTTAAGAAGATCCAAAGAAAGAGGAATCTGGAAGAGCGACGGGCGGTGGATCTCACCTGCCAAATAATAATCGGGATTTTAAAGAAAAGAAAAGCGGAAGCATCTGCTTCGCAACAAGGGGAAGAGACTTCCAAGAAGAGACATGTATGAGAAGAATCAAGTCCACCTCCTCTCTCGCCCAAATCACCTCCTCCCTCGCCTAGAAAATCGCCTCCTCCATCACCAAAATCTCCTCCTCCCCCCCCTTCTCCATCGAACAAAAAACAACCAACCCCTCCCCCTTCAACCTCGCAAAAGGAATTTATACCACCTACAGAATCCATCGGATACCACGAAGCCTGCCAGGCAGTGGCTGGTTTTGATTACAAGAAAACTCTACGGGAATTAGAACGGCAATTCCAGTGTCAGCATGTGGTGCTGAATGAAAAGGAAAGGCAGGTACAAGAAGCCCAACAAAAGCAAGCATCTGGGCAAGAAGAGTTAGAGAGCCCGAGGACGCAACTAGAACGCACAACGGAGGAAAGAGACCTTGAGCAACAGCAGGCTTAGTCTCTGATCAAAGACTTGGTGGACGTCAGGACAGACTTGACCGCCAAAGAGAAGGAGTGCCAAGAGCTGACGGCGAGAGTCAAGAAAGCAACCGAGCAGCTTGCTTATGAGAGTGCAAGATTCCAAAGACTTAGCAGTTCCTAGAGTACTGTCAAAGGCACTCTGACGACTTTAATGGTGAATCAGGAACCTGCTGAGGCATTGGTCTCCACATTTGACGATGCCACAGCAGTGAACACTATAGCAACACTAAAAGTAGAGCTAGAGAAAGAAAATCTTCAAAGACAGCTGCTCGTATCAGGGATGGTGGCCCAGACGGTGGAAAATGAGCTAAAGTTAAAAGAAATGGAGCAGCAACTAGCTCAAGCAAGCGCTGAACTACAGAATACGAAGCAGATCGGTGACACGCTGCTAAAGGAAAGAGAAGATGTGTTTTTTTAACAACAAATCAAAGCAGAAAAAGCCCAGACTCAACCGCAACTGTTGCTCGGACAACAAGCGCCAGATTTTCCTGGAACATCACACCAAGGGCAACAGGAGCATGAATTTGAAGGGCCCTATCTGGATATAAGAGATGAACTCAATGAGAGCATTCAAAACATGCCAGAGGGGCCAACCAAGGAGTACATACTCTATGAAAAGAAGATACTGGAGTCAGCAGCCCTAGCATACTTACAACCAGAAGAGGAGGTGGAAGGATTTGGCCATGAGTACCTCCCGTTTCCTCTGCTATTCCATGAAGCAATTTTGTGGAAAGAAAAGATGCGGCCAGCCTTGCCACGAAACAAAGAAGGGGGTTACGAAGGCATTCCACTCACAGTGGAAGAAGCTCAGATGCTTGTCGATGACCACCCCAAGTGGAGGCAGAAGTGGTTGGACAAAAGGCCACATGATCTAACAAATTACCACAATGCTCCTTAACATATACAAATATATCCTACATTCTGCCCAGTCCCTCGAAGACGCACTTGGAAAGATTTCACCAATGGAAGGGGTCAAGGCCGCACAAGCTAAATTACCCGGTTCTGACAGCGTAGCAACCCCCTATGGTGGCCGACATGGTCAGCACACTGAATTGAACAGTCACATTGCTGCGGGATGTCCCCGATTTGGCATGCCAAATGTTAGTAAAGATAGCTTGGATGATCGTCACCTGCATCCCGATGTTTAAAGATACTGAAGGCGACGATCATCCGTGGAATCTGTTCTTGGAAGGACACAGAGGCATCTGCTGGAATCTACAGGATTCGCCGCCATGACACATCTTGATGGCCATGTACTCCAGGCTAATGTACCTACCCTCACAATACTTGCAGACATTTGAAGAGGCCTTCGTCACAGGATTCTTCGAAATGGATTCAAGGATTTTCCATCCCATGGTGAAGGACCTCAAAGCAAGGTACGTAGCATACCAACACACCTTATCTGAAAATCCATTCAGACAGCATCAAGAAGCCCTCAACGCCGTCCTGCGAACAAGAAGTTTTTCAGCGACACTCGCTTCATTAGAGCCACATCAATAGCCAAAGCACTGATCATGCACGAGGGTGTGCAAGGATAAGGAAGGGGGGAGTGTTTGGGGGATGAAGCAACAAGCGGCCGTTGCCAGAAGGACCATATTTTTCTGAGAAACCATTGTAAAATTCTTTTGTAAAGAAGCATCTCTAAGCTGGGAAATTGTCAAAGGATGTATGATTATTCTTATGGGAGCAATTGTATATTAGAGACCCAGTTAGAGGTTTGGGAGCTTATGGCCGGACAAGCCATTTTGTAAAGACCTAATCTATAAAGGTCATTTTTTGTAAGTTTGAAGATAATCTTTTAATGGAGAACTGAGAGGACAGCGTATGTTTGAGAGCTCCTTCTTGTTCAACCTTGTAATCTTCGCCATTGCGGCTACGGTAATCCAAATTCAGATTTGATTATTGCATTGTGTTCCTCTCCTCTTGCTCTTTCATTCAAGTGTAATCATTCAAGATTCGGTGTAGGTTTTCAACTACGAGTTTGAGGCCTTAAATAGCTGTTTTGAGTGTCTATATGCGTGTTTTATGTTGTTTTGACCGTAGGAGGGGCTTTAGGGACCCTAAAACGACCCATTAGGATCACTTGTTCGCTGTTTTTGCTGCCTTTGGGACGAACGATCGCGATCGTTGTACCTCTCCAGAATGCTGTGACAGTGATAGGATATGTTCTTGATAGTCCCTTGTAGCTTCCCTTCAAGTTTCGTGCGAATTTGATATGATTTGCATGGTAAACGGGCGTGATGACTGAAGAACGGTGTAGGAGACATAGGCAGATTACTTGGCAGTAATGCGATTGATTTACTTATAGAGTTAGTAGTTGCATCTCTTCGAGTTCACTTCATTAGGATTGACACCCTAGTGAGTTCCCATGCCTCATCCGAGTCGCTTCCCCTGTATTGATAAATATGTTGATGCTTGAGAGCTATGCTATGGACGTCAGTCGAGGTGACCCGCAAACACACATGCTCACACACACACCCAGTACACACACCTACACACCTACACACACCTTGGGGAGGTGCTGTCGGCACATACACAGTTTTTGAAGGAGAAGCAAGGAGAGAGGTGCTACCAAAATTCTCATCTTGAGGATTCATTGGATCAGAAAAATCAGAGGATTCTCAGCTCTAATCACGGTAATTATGGTTCTTCTTAAATCTCATCATTACTCTCCCATATTCTTCGTCTACTATGCCTACTTTCAGCTATAATTCCCAATAGCTGCTCTCTAAGTTTACATAGCTATACTCCATTACATAATCATCATTCAATCAGCTAAATTGTGCAGCCATTCATCATCCTTAATCAAGGATTAATACATGATTAGGAAAGATTATCTCTCTAGGCAACATAGTTAATAAATTGATAGCCCAGTAATAGTGTAGATTTGATGAAATTCATTCTTTTACCACTCAATAGTGTTGTAATTAAATTAGAATCAATCTTCTCCCACATTAAAATGTGATTAAGGTTGAAAATTAATCCGTCATTAGGTCATTAAGAAGAGAATTTTCTATCACACATGCCTGCAGTAATTCTGCATCTTCAAATTGCTCTAAGAAAATGATTAAGCTTGTTTCCTTCATATCTTTTGTAAATCAATTAGTAAAATTATGAATTTATTAATCATCTAAGACAAGTGATTAACCTTAGAACCAGTTCCCATAGGGTAAGTAAAGAAGTACCCTCAAAATTGTTAGGTCTCGAAGGAAACGTCTAATCTCTTGCATAAGGAGGATTCTTTAATGATTCTAATCTGCCAATTGGTTTGTTATGATGCTCTCGGACTTTATCTCTTTTCCAAGTTTATCATTTAAAGTAGTGAGTAAAAGGGCCCCGGTTAAGAGAACTCCCTTTCGGTGGTGCCCATGACCGCGAGGCAGGAACGAGCAATGTGAACGGAAAGGGAAAAGCTCCCATGGATGAACAAATACCGGCCATCTCACGGGCCATTGACGAAGAAATGGAAGAGGTAGATCATAATTTCATTCAAGTTGTTTAATTTAACATTGCATACGTTTAGCTAGTAATGAACATATCCCCAAAAATGTTGGAGAAATCCGACGAAAATCTCGGCATTAAATTCATTTGTACATTAAAGTCTAAAGTAGGAAAGAAATGATTGATGGGTATGCTGTTTGAAATAGGAAAGAATGTCTACTAGGAAAAATTTAGCTCGACATGTTCATTCTATTTCCAATGTTGAATCAGTCCTGACCCCCCTACTGATCACAGGGGGCAGAGTTCCTCGTTAAGGGCTC
The DNA here is from genome assembly GCF_014529385.1 of Adiantum capillus-veneris. Classification (NCBI taxonomy): domain Eukaryota; kingdom Viridiplantae; phylum Streptophyta; class Polypodiopsida; order Polypodiales; family Pteridaceae; genus Adiantum; species Adiantum capillus-veneris. The sequence goes on from NC_140931.1 coordinate 47,402,454, forward strand.
TTGAATCCACGACTTGCTTTTTATGCGGTGCATACCCACGACTTGCTTTCTATGCGGTGGGAACCCACGTCTTGCTTTCTATGCGGTGGGAGTGTCCATGTCATGCTTTCTATGCGGTGGACATACCTAGTTGTATGGGAAGCTAGGCGACAACGGGAGGAGTAAACTCTTGCTGGAGGGGGGATGTTGTACCTCCAGAACATTGGAATTTTAATGAATAAGTTTGAGTAGAATTTTTTCTAGAATACTGTCTTGGTGCCGTTTGCAATACTGATTGAAGGGCTGTCTTAACGAACAATGTGATTCGGAATCTAATCAAGGAATCTCTATGTTGAACAACCATTGTGGTAGTAATTAGGACACACAAGGAAGTGTGAGTGTGGGGGTTTGGATCAGGTTACCAATGCGTATGAGAAGGGTGGTCTCGATTGGTCGGGAACTCTTTGTCCCCATAGTGTTAATATCGATACTAGTAATACTCATTGCCTCTAGAGCGGCGAAGTCTCAAGTGTACGTGCCTCTGAAACATGGGAAAAAAGGCACTCGAGGTTTCTCTCCTCTTGGAAGGTGGGTTTTAGGATCGCTAGATAGTTTAAGTACGCTTCCCCTGCGAGGTGGAGCTAAATCTCTTTGCTAGTAGGCTCGAACTCGATTCACTTTGTGATGAGAGATCGTCCGTTAGTTGAACCCTGAACGACTTTGTTTGCTTCCGTTATAGATCTAGTGGCCACCAAGTTCACCATCAGATCCTCCGTTTGATACGGCAGGGTGGGGACCTCACACTTGGTATTAGAGCCTAGGTTAGGTTGAGAAATAAAGTCGTATTGTTTTAACATTTAAAAGGAACTGAAAGTATATGGGTAGTTGATCCAAATTCCTTGCATTGGTGTTGCAGGAAGACCTTGTGCTAGAATATCGGAAGTTCCAAGTGTTTGAGCTTAATTATGAGCAAGCTCGACGATCCCCAGTTTACCAGTTCAGGCGAGATGTCATGGAGATACTGATGAAGGCTCATACGCCACACTCCACTCGCATCGATAGAGGATGGGGACTTGATTGGACACTTGTAGGAGGGGTTTACTACATCAACTCTCGGAAGCTAGGATGCCTGGGTACCGATTTGAAGAAGATACGTTGGGGAGAAGAGTTGAGGGTAGTGGAGTTATTCTACCTGCTGCCTACCCGATTGGACCTGACTGTCTCAGGCGACTCCAATCAAACCATCAACGACTGGCTCCTGGAAAAGGTCACCGAGGTGATCCCAGCGAACAGAGTCAGAACTTTTGGAGTACCAAAAGAAGAATCTCGGGTCGATATCTTAGTTTATTATCCACTCAAGGATGAGTACAGGAACTACTTCACGAACAAAGTAGTGCATCATGTGAACACAATCTCCTAGGCGTATCTTATACACAATCCAAAAAGGCCATGTAATAAGTTGATCATTAGTTATCCTAAACCTTGAGGGGTTTCAATTGTAATAAATTTTCATCAATAAAGTGATTTTGTCTTTGAATCTCTGTCTCTTGATAAAGTGGAATCTTGAATTTTATTTAAAGTCTCGTGTCTATTTTGAAATCCAAGTAATGGTATCAAGAATCTTGTATAACCCATGTAGGCACCGCCTGTTGCTCTGTATTCGGCAACGCAAGAGAAGAAGCTCCTCCTTAAGCAAGCCCAACCTCCGATCTTTAAGGGCGAGGGGGCAAATGTGGAGAGAGATGCATAAGTGTGGATGGAAGCCATGGACGATTACTTTGAAGCTGCGGGGACCCAACCCGTAAATCAGACCATGCTTGCGATGTTCCGCTTGACTAGCGATGCCAAGATATGGTAGAAGCAACATTGCAGGGACCTGGATATTAAGGGATCTTCCCAATCCTGGGAAGACATCAAAGCTACGATAATGGGGCATTATTTACCACCTGCCTATAGAACCTTGAAGATGAATGAATTCTTTTCACTTCGGCAGACAGCTGACTTCATCTGTCAAAGAATATTATGCAAAGTTTGTCACTCTTCGGAGATATGCTCCTAAGATGACCCTTTGAATACTTGGTTGGAAGCTCTCAAGCCAACAACACTACAGGATGCTTTGTTGAGGGCCAAACCTCTAGCTCTTGAAGTACAAAAGGTTAATCAGAACATGAGTAATCATTGGGCAAAGAGGTCAAGGACAACTGCTTGGAATAACAGACCAACCAACCAAGCATATGACCAGCGCCCTATTGTGGCTACCGCCACCACCATGGAGTTTCCAGATGTTCGATGTTATGGTTGCGGCGAGTAGGACATTACAGATCCAAGTGCCCCAGGAACATACAGGCAACCAACGCCAATGCCATACCCTTGAATACCCATGGGCGTGGCCAAGCTAACGAAAGAGGAGGACGAGGAAGGATGAACAGAGGGAGAGGGCGTGGAGCTACCGCCAGAGTGAATGCCATAGTGGTACAACCAATTGTGGGTGATGAAGCAGTGGAGAGAGAAACCCTACATGCTGCAATTGACAATCTCAATGGTTGCGAGCAATACGCAGTCATTCATATGCCAGGATCTCTCAGAGGTGAACAAGTTAACTTCCTTATAGATTGTGGTAGTACTCTTTCATTTCTTTCACCCAGATGCATGAGGAAGCTAAAGCTAGATAAGTATCCAACAAGCAAGCTAGTTGTAGAGTTAGCAAATGGCAAGGAAGTAGTATCTCAACATTCTGCAGGAAAAATCGACTTTGATTTAGGGGGACACCCAACTTCTGCCCAATTCCGAACCCTACCCTTAGGATTCTTTGATGGGATACTAGGGATGGACTGGCTAAAGAAAAATAGGGCCCACATACATTGTGCACAAGGAAACTTTACCTTTACAGATAACTTGGGTAATGAAGCCTTAATCCAGGGGGAAAATGGGAGACCTAGGGCTACTCTACTTAAGGCCAACAGACTTTTGAAGGGACTAAGAAAGGGACATCAAATTTATGCGGTAAAGCTCAACAAGGTGGACCAATTAGTTACCTCACTTCAACCAAACTGGTTGAGGGAGTATGATGATGTATTCCCTGAAGACTTTACGAATCTTCTGCCACATAGAGAGGTTGATCATGAGATTGAGACTATCCCTAGATGTGAACCTATCTCAAAAAGACCTTATAAAATGTCACTTCCAGAGGCCATTGAACTCAAGGAACAACTTATGCAACTCATTGATCAAGGATTCATTCGACCCAATACTTCTCCTTGGGGTGCACCAGTTCTTTTTCAGAAGAAGAAGGATGGAACCTTAAGGTTATGCATAGATTACCGTGGACTGAACCAGGTAACTGTCAAGAACAAGTATCCAATTCCAAGGATTGACGAACTCTTGGACAGGCTCCACGGTGCCAAAATGTTTACAAAGATTGATCTAAGGTCAGGATATTACCAAATCAGGATCAAGGAATTAGATATTCCAAAGACGGCTTTCAACACTAGGTATGGGCACTACGAATTCAGAGTAATGTCTTTTGGTCTAACAAATGCTCCTGCATCGACTTATGCAGGATATTTTCAGACCTTACCTGGATGATTTTCTCTTGGTTTTCTTTGATGACATTTTGATCTATTCTAAGAACGAGGCAGATCACGAAGAACATGTTCGCAAAGTACTTGATCTTATTCAAGAACACCTACTTTACGCTAAAGAGAGCAAGTGCACTTTTTGCTCACCAAAGGTCAACTATCTTGGATTTGTCATATCGGCTGAATGGATTTCAGTAGACCTAGACAAAGTCAAGGATATCGTTGATTGGTCTCAACCATCCACCGTCAGTGAAATAAGAGGATTTCTTGGAATAACGGGATGGTACAGGATTTTTGTCAAGGATTATGCACGTATTGCTGCACCTTTGACGGAACTCCTGAAGAAAGGAATGAGGATCGAATGGAAGACCGAGCACGAGTCTAGATTTGCTAAGCTAAAATAACTCTTGGTCTCAGCTCCTATTTTAAAGCTTCCATACTTCAGTAAAGAATTTGAAGTAGCAACGGATGCTAGCAAATCTGCTTTAGGCGGAGTTCTTACTCAAGAAGGAAGACCGGTGGTGTATACTTCGCGAAAGCCGAGGGATCATGAGAAGAATTATCCTACTCATGATTTGGAACTTTTAGCGGTTATACATGTGCTGAAGTTATGGAGACATTATCTTCTTGGGCGCAAGTTTCAGCTAGTGACAGACCACAAGAGCTTAAAATGGATTTTTACTCAACCTATTCTTAATATGCGACAATGGTGATGGATAGAGCTATTACAAGAATATGACCTTGACATAAAGTATAGACTAGGGAAGGAGAATGTAGTTGCAGATGGTCTTAGCCGAAAATATTTTCTCGGTGCTATCTCTATTCCAAATAACCCTATCTGGGATAGAATCAAAGAAGCATCCTTGGTAGATCCAGAATACCAACGTATAGTATCATTAGTTCAGGAGAATAAGATGTCTAAAGCCAAAGATTACTCTCTTATGGGAGGATGTCTTTACTACAGACATAGACTCTGTGTACCCAGAGATCCAGCCTTAAAGAAGTCCATTTTGTATGAAGCACACGATAGCCCTATATTTGGATATCCAGGCTATGCTAAAACTCTTCATGCTGCCACGAGGAGTTATTTTTGGTATGGAATGAAAGGAGACATACTTCGCTATGTGAGGCAATGTCTTTCTTGTCAGCGGATAAAGGCCGAAAGGATCAAGTTACCAAGGCAACTTCAACCTCTTGACATACCCCAGATGAAATGGGAATGCATCAGTATGGATTTTGTTACAGGATTACCTTCTACAGGAGGTTATGATTCTATTTTCGTGGTTGTTGATATGCTCACAAAAGTGGCTCATCTAATACCCGTAAAGACAACCTTTACTACTTCAGATGTTAGCCGGGTATTCATCAAGTAGATTTTTAGGCTACATGGTCTACCCAAGCGTATCGTCAGTGATAGAGATGCCAAGTTTACATCAAAATTTTGGACTTCTCTTTTCCAATCTATTGGGTCACAATTAGCTTTCAGTACAGCATACCATCCGCAGAAAGATGGGCAAACTGAAAGAGTTAATCAAGTCATCGAGGACATTCTCAGAGCCTATTGTTCGCAAGAACCAAAGAAGTGGTTACAATATCTACCTTTGGTGGAGTATGCTTATAATTCTTCCGAACACAGAAGCATTGGAATGTCACCTTTCAAAGCTCTTTATGGACAGGACTGTTTAGCACCACTGAACTTCTCAGATCCAACCATCAGGGTAGAAGCCTATAGGAAGATGTTAGAAGACATGGAAGCTCAGACTAGAGCTATTCGCCAGGACATTCAGGCAACTCAGGATAAGCAAAAGCACTATGCGGATAAGAACCGTTCATAAAGAACTTTCAAAGAAGGGGATAATGTTTTTCTACGAGTCCGACCAAAGAAAAGCAACTTATCTCTAGGCAGATATAAGAAGCTAAGCCCAAGGTATTGTGGGCCATTCGAGATCATTAAGGTTGTGAGTGACCAAGCCTACAAGCTAAAGTTACCTGCAAACTTGAAGGTTCATGATGTATTCCACGTCAGCTTACTCAAACCCTATATTCCTAACCCTGATCAATTCTTGGACTCACATCAGATAGTCATGCCAGCACAAGGAGTTCTCGAGCTCCAACCTCATTATGTACTTGAAATAAGGGAAAGAAAGTTATGCAACAGAACTATCACAGAGCATCTAGTAAAGTGGAAGGATTACCATGAAGAAGATGACACTTGGGAGGACAAACCAACACTCATAAAAGATTGCCCAAACACATTCTTGAGATGAGGACATCTCAAATTTTTCACGTTGGGGAGGTTGTAAGGTCTCTGACCCCGATCAAAAAGAGCACCATTGTACCTTGAAATGAATATACTGAAAAAAGTCACTATTTTTAGCTTTCAGAATTCTGTCTCAGTGCCATGATGTTTAGAATATTTTAAAGCTTTGAAATGTGAATTAAAATAATTTTTGTAAAAAATTTCCAAAAATAGTAAGTTTTTGGTCACCCGACCCGTCCAGTTTTGACCGTCTCGAAAAACTGCACCTGTATCCCGAATTTCAAAAAAATGCATTTTCGGACCCCAGGGGCTGCTAAATATGGCAGGTACTTGGGCCAGTACGCCTTAGTTAGAGCTTGCTATAGAAATTTTCGGCATCAAATTCCGACTCGTATGACCCGTTTTAGCCTAAGATCAATTTTTCCCAAAATTGTTCGGGGAGGCACCGGGGGCTCGAGGCTGTGTGGGAGTAGGTTCCAGGCCACTCCAGGTCAGCTTTAGCAGCTAGGGGGCGTCTTTTGTCCTTGTGGGAGTCTTGGGAGAGTTTCCAAGCTTGCAACTAAGTGTGAGAGCCAGTTAACCAAGCCAACTGGACACTTGGTGGGTAGGCAACTGGACTTGCCATGCTTAACTGGAGTAGCTCCCAGATTCAAATAGCAAGCAGGTTCGATTTTCAGCTTGAGGAGGCCTATTTAAAGGTGTGCTTACACACACACACACATGCTCACACACACACCCAGTACACACACACACACACTACACACACCTTGGGGAGGTGCTGCCGGCACACACACAATTTTTGAAGGAGAAGCAAGGAGGGAGGTGCTGCCGAAATTCTCATCTTGAGGATTCATTGGATCAGAAAAATCAGAGGATTCTCAGCCCTAATCACAGTAATTATGGTTTAATTACGGTTCTTCTTAAATCTCATCATTACTCTCCCATATCCTTCGTCTACTATGCCTACTTTCAACTATAATTCCCAATAGCTGCTCTCTAAGTTTACATAGCTATACTCCATTACATAATCATCATTCAATTAGCTAAATTATGCAGCCATTCATCATCCTTAATCAAGGATTAATACATGATTAGGAAAGATTATCTCTCTAGGCAACATAGTTAATAAATTGATAGCCCAGTAATAGTGTAGATTTGATGAAATTCATTCTTTTACCACTCAATAGTGTTGTAATTAAATTAGAATCAATCTTCTCCCACATTAAAATGTGATTAAGGCTGAAAATTAATCCGTCATTAGGCCATTAAGAAGAGAATTTTCTATCACACATGCCTGCGGTAATTCTGCATCTTCAAATTGCTCTAAGAAAATGATTGAGCTTGCTTCCTTCATATCTTTTGTAAATCAATTAGTAAAATTCTGAATTTCTTAATCATCTAAGCCAAGTGATTGACCTTAGAACCAGTTCCCATAGGGTAAGTAAAGAATTACCCCCAAAATTGCTAGGTCTCGAAGGAAACGTCTAATCTCTTGCATAAGGAGGATTCTTTAATGATTCTAATCTGCCAATTGGTTTGTTATGATGCTCTCGGACTTTATCTCTTTTCCAAGTTTATCATTTAAAGTAGTGAGTAAAAGGGCCCCGGTTAAGAGAACTCCCTTACGGTGGTGCCCATGACCGCGAGGCGGGAACGAGCAATGTGAACGGAAAGGGAAAAGCTCCCATGGATGAACAAATACCGGCCATCTCACGGGACATTGACGAAAAAATGGAAGAGGTAGATCATAATTTCATTCAAGTTGTTTAATTTAACATTGCATACGTTTAGCTAGTAATGAACATATCCCCAAAAATGTTGGAGAAATCCGACGGAAATCTCGGCATTAAATTCATTTGTACATTAAAGTCTAAAGTAGGAAAGAAATGATTGATGGGTATGCTGTTTGCAATAGGAAAGAATGTCTACTAGGAAAAATTTAGCTCGACATGTTCATTCTATTTCCAATGTTGAATCAGTCCTGACCCCCCTACTGATCACAGGGGGCAGAGTTCCTCGTTAAGGGCTCTTGAATCCACGACTTGCTTTTTATGCGGTGCATACCCACGACTTGCTTTCTATGCGGTGGGAACCCATGTCTTGCTTTCTATGCGGTGGGAGTGTCCATGTCATGCTTTCTATGCGGTGGACATACCTAGTTGTATGGGCAGCTAGGCGACAACGGGAGGAGTAAACTCTTGCTGGAGGGGGGATGTTGTACCTCCAGAACATTGGAATTTTAATGAATAAGTTTGAGTAGAATTTTTTCTAGAATACTGTCTTGGTGCCGTTTGCAATACTGATTGAAGGGCTGTCTTAACGAACAATGTGATTCGGAATCTAATCAAGGAATCTCTATGTTGAACAACCATTGTGGTAGTAATTAGGACACACAAGGAAGTGTGAGTGTGGGGGTTTGGATCAGGTTACCAATGCCTATGAGAAGGGTGGTCCCGATTGGTCGGGAACTCTTTGTCCCCATAGTGTTAATATCGATACTAGTAATACTCATTGCCTCTAGAGCGGCGAAGTCTCAAGTGTACGTGCCTCTGAAACATGGGAAAAAAGGCACTCGAGGTTTCTCTCCTCTTGGAAGGTGGGTCTTAGGATACTAGATAGTTTAAGTAGGCTTCCCCTGCGAGGTGGAGCTAGATCTCTTTGCTAGTAGGCTCGAACTCGATTCACTTTGTGATGAGAGATCGTCCGTTAGTTGAACCCTGAACCACTTTGTTTGCTTCTGTTATAGATCTAGTGGCCACCAGGTTCACCATCAGATCCGCCGTTTGATACGGCGGGGTGGGGACCTCACAATTACTGAACGAAATAAGGTTGTCTTCAGTAAGGGTGAAGGGGATCAGATGCAGATCCTCAACTATGATGAATTCTGGGAGCATATTTCTGCAAGAAGTAAAGCCAAAGAGAATGCTAAGCTGGAAGTAGCAGGTTCAGTTTCAGAGGAGCTTAATTTGAGCAAGGAAGAAAAGGTAAAAAATGAATTTAATGCTCGAACAGATTTATATGAATTTTTTTCAAAGATTGCTCGCATGGACGCTATCTCTAATAATGGTTCCATGAAGACATAAATTGTACAGCAAGTGGTTCACAAGCTGTTGACCTTGATATGGGTTATTATGAAGGAGTTCATCAAGCAGATGAGCCTCTACAGGACATTACTAAAACTATCAGTACTATAGCCGAGCAGGGCAACATGTTTGTTGCAGATGACGAAGCTATTATATACACAGTAGCTGATGAAGTGATGAAAATTATGGACCCAACACAGGATGAGCCTGAGGATGTCAATGAACCTATGATTGCTACTAACAATATCCTTGCTGATGTTGCTATCACAAAAGAGGATTCTATAATCGATGAATTTGTGTCTAGATATGAAGGAGATGTTTACGACAGTATAGAAGAGCTTTCTGATGCATATACCTCTTCAGAGGGGGTGCCAGATGAGCCTTTACAGCTCTATAATGTATTGCTAAGTAACATGGATGCAGATGAGGAAGCAGAGGGTGATATCGAGGAGTATTTCTTGGATCATATTGATTGTGAACAGGTTATCGACAGGGATTTTACATATACGCTTGTACATGGACTACATGAGGAGATAACTCCTACAGTTTTGGTTAATGTTGAGACTTCTAAGAGTGATTTTCCCGAGGATGCTATGGATGAAGATCTACAGGATAAAGCTGTTTTTCATGATCAAGCTGAAGTCCCAACAGGTGAAAATTCATCTGATGATACAGGTCGAGAGACTCCCAAAGTTTTTCTTGATGGCTATGAAGCTAGAGGGGGTGATGATGCTAAATCATCCTTGATACGACATAAAATGCACAGGGTTTTCATTTGCTTGGACAATGTGCCAGATGTGGCTGGATTTGGATGCTATGCCTATTGATGCTTATGTCAGTGATGTCTTGGCTGCCAGTAAAAGGGAGCCAGATTTCTTTAATGATTTCTGGTAATGCGCTTAAGTTGCCAACAGTTTACAGTATGTGGGTGCTGCTCAGGTGAAGCTGTAGTATATTGCGGAGCCCATCAATGTTATGTGATCTTGATGGTGTTTGATCCAAGAGATTCTAAGGATATTCATAAGAAGATTCAATATGGATGGATATTGATCAGTATGCATAGTAATTGCGTGCTATTTGAACCAGGGGTAGCATATCTACACCATAAATTCTTGATGTTGATTGATACAAGAAATGTATGCGCATGTGGATATTATGATGCTTCAGTGTGTGGGCAATTTCTTGTTATCCCATTTGATCCTGGGAGTTACTAAAGTGCAAGTTGCAGATGCAGAGGATACTAGATGCCTGATGTAGCACGCTGCATGATGCAAGGATTTGTTTTCTAGATTATGCTAAGTTAGAAGAGTGTTTGGTTATGCATTCAATAAGGTAACATGGCTGGCTTCCAGATGACTTCTTTGAACAATTGCTGAAGTATCTTTACATCTTTTGAGTTGGTTCTGCTACTAGAACTTGAGGTAAAGGACTTGACGGCCATTCCGTGTGCAGACAGAGTAAGGCATACTTGAGCTTGACAGGGTTCCTTAAAGAGAGCTTAATGGTCAAGCCGTGTGCATCATTAACTGGAGCACTTGAGTCTGGCGGGGTTCACTAAACAGGTTCTCCATAATTGAATGCTTTGAAGATACGGCAGATACAGTTCAGAGACTTTTGATGGGCAGCTACATAATGATTAAGCTAGAACATTGATGATAGGGTATAAGCCTTATTTCATTTTTTTTGTAAGTTTATTAGTTACGATAGTCTGATGATGGAAAAGAGCTTAAGGTACCTAAAGCAATGCATATTGAAGTGTAGTTGGCACAGACCGGAGGCTGTGCAGGTTCAGAGGGGGTGGATGTCGTTCAGCTCTGTTGCCATGTAGAGAAACAGAGAAGACAAATGCAAGCTAAGCTTCTTTGAAGCCTACACATTTAATGGTCAACGATCAGGGCTTGTTAATAGGCCAAGTTTAATGATTAATGTATGCCAGATGCGGATTTAAAAGGCAACTGATACCTTAATGATGCCAAAAATGACTATGCTTGAAGTGAGCACATATGGGATTTTATGATCTAGAACTGTAGTGCTTGAAGTGCTCTACTGGCCTGTCTTTACGGCTCGTCGATTGGAGCTAAGAAGTTATGGCATATTGAAGTTTGAGTCGATTGCAGATCCGTACCGGATTGGGCAACTGCAGCTGAGGTGAAAAAAATAAAATGAATGCATAGGCCTGAAGTGCTCACTTTGTGGAGCGCGTCGGTCTTTTCGGAGCAGTGATCAGAGTCCCGGTCGCCAAGATATTAGCCGTTAAAGATTCACCGGGGGCCGGCTTCGTACCAGTTCGGTCCGCTCGATTGGAGTGCAGCAAAGTAAGTGCTCGAAGAGAATCTTGTCCAAAATATTATCTCCGACAGTGCATTGATAGTAGCTACATGTACGTCAAATGTGGTGTACGTCTCATTAAGTACAAAAACTGCTGAAGAGCTTCATGTGATCTCATGGAAAGCATTGATTGCGGGATTGACCACGAGGGGAGAGAATCCCTGATGAGACTGTTGACAAGGACTACTCGAAAGAGATGTCGTGCTTGGCAGTGCTTTGGCCGACATGTATGCTAAATGTGATGCCCTTACAAAGGCTATGGCCACCCATACTCACAATTCAAATGGCCGCCCAAGGGCCACAACCTTGGCCGCCCACTTAATAAACTAAGGGCTTTAGTGTGTAAGGGTAAAATAAAAAGCAAAGCATGGCGGGCAAGCAGACAGCGAGGGGCGCAGGGGGTGAGATGATGCTCGCAGCGCCTTCCCTGAGGCTCAGACGAGCATGCTCGTGAAGCGAAAACTCCTCGGCAGCCCAGGGAAACCACTTTCGAAGCCTGTCCCGGTGAATTTCATGCTGGTCGAACCCCGGCCCTGCCACGTCATAAATAGGACTCCCAGGCCACGTCAGCGATGGTGCCGTCGTTGCAGGCTGTGGGTAAGTGAGACGGGGTGAGGAAAGAGAAAAAAATATAGGGTTACGAGGGGGAAGCAAGAGAGGCATGAGGAGGATCTCGATTAGGAGAAAAAGAAACGCTCTCTCTCTCCCGCGCTCTCTCTCTCTCTCGTTCGTGTTGGGGACAACAGGGCAAGGAAGGCTTTTTCTCTCTCTCTCGATTTTTCACAAGGGGCAAGCCAAGGTGAGGAGGAAGAAGGTAAGCAAGCGGAGCTTGAGAAGAGCTTCTCGAGGCAAGAAAGAAAAGCAAGGGAGGAAGCTTGTTGAGGCAAGCAAGTAGGTCGAGAAGAGCTTGTTGAGGCAAGCAAGCGAAGCAAGAGAGGCATGCGGAGGATCTCGATTAGGAGAAAAAGTAACGCTCTCTCTCTCTCTCCCGCTCTCTCTCTCTCTCTCTCTCTCTCTCTCTCTCTCTCTCTCTCTCTCTCTCTCTTGTTCGTGTTGGGGACGACACGGCAACGAAGGATTTTTCTCTCTCTCTCTCTCGAGTTTTCACAAGGGGCAAGCCAAGGCGAGGAGGAAGAAGGCAAGCAAGCGAGCTTGAGAAGAGCTTGTCGAGGCAAGCAAGAAAAGCAAGGGAGGAAGCTTGTCGAGGCAAGCAAGTAGGATAGCCATTTTTTGGCTCTTCGTAATTGGCAAGAACCTCAGATCAAAACACTGGGATCCCTACCATTCACTGTAAACACAGTGGCTATGCCTGTTTCACTGTACATAGGCGTGCGTGAGTCACGGGACTTTTCCCATATCTTCTTAAAAAACCCTCAATTAGCTAGTCATTGGGCTAGTTGAGCCAAAAAATAAAAAAAATAAAAAAAATAAAAAATATAAGTATATTATGGCCCATGCGTATGTAAATATTTCTTTGTATATAGAGCCTAAATAAAGGATTTTTTCATAATTATTTTGGTATTTATTTAAATATTTCTACCTAGGTGTGTGTTATTTATTCTCTGTACATTGCCTCACCATTACCACAATTTTTCTTACCATTATTCATATTCTTTATTCCATATAGAAATATTTTCATGTAAGCTTCTCTTATATTTGGTGTAACTCCACCCCAACAAAAATCCAAAAAAACTAGTTTTATTTATGTGTATATTTTTTCACTATTGTGATTTTTCCCTTCCTACATCTATTTTGTTTTTTCTAGAACACCAAAAATATTTATCTTTTTATGGTAGCCTCATAATGAGAGAGATTTCTTTTGACCCCTTTATATTTTTTCCACTTATATTATTTATATTTGACATGTACATATTTTTTAGACCCCTCAATATTTGATTTTCTTAGTTGTACTATTCACTTATATCATAATCTCAACAATATCTTCAATTATAGACCTACCAAATAAGGTCAAGGGTAGGTGGCATGCATACATACACTATGGAGGGCTCACTCTTGGAGGTATTCAAAAGAATCATCCAAAGAAGGACCCCACAAGGACCTTGTGCAGTGGAAAAAAACGGTCGGTTTTGCTGAATTTTTAAAGTTCACTTGCTCTCTGAATTTGAAAAGGTGATACAAACAAAATTTGTAGCTCGTGGGCTGAACTTTTGCCTCAATTTTTTCATATTTTTTTGAGCTACGAGCTGTGAGCTATGATTTTATTAGTGGACCCCAGTTTTCCCATGCTATGCAGCCACACTCTCTCTTCCACTTTATCATTTTCCTCTTTCACACACACTTCTCCACTCATCATCCCCACCTCTCTCACCACTCCTCTCTGCACCTTACTCACCTTCTCCTCAACCTTGAACAATAAGAGAAACCATGGTGAACTCATACCTCCCACACACAAATTCCCTTCAAAAATTGACCACCTAGTCTCCTTTTTTCCGCCTCCAATTTACCCATATCTATCAAAAAAACCACAAAATTCAGCCTCTTCTCTTAAAAGACAGCATCATGGTGTTGATTACTCAGCTTCAATTACCTTGTTTCTCAAGGAAGGTCAAGAGTGGAGAAAAAATGTACCGTCAAAGCTAGTGGAACCGTCAACAAGCTCAAAAATTGGCCCTACTCAAGACCTTGGAGCATCAACCTTGTAAGAAATCCAACTATTCTTAACCTCTTAAGAGTTTTTATTCCTTATTTGAATCCTACATGGATACTCCCATTGTAAAATATCCAATTCCATTTGTAAATTAATACTAACTCTACTAACACTAACCCCACTATGAAAAGCCATATCACCTCCATTTCTCTCCTCTCTCTTTCCCCACCAACTTCTAGATAATTCCAAGCAAAAGAAATTAGATAAATTGCTGAAAATCCTAACCCAACCATGGTTAGAGGAGTAACCCTAGCCTTCAAAATTGCTATAAAAGGAGGGTGTAGCTAGCACAAAAGGGAGAGCCATAAGCAAGAGCACTATGCTATAGCTTGAGAAGCCAAGCTCAACCTCTCTAGAAGGAGCTCTTGAGTGGAAGCTCATTGTCTTATGCATGTGCATGTGTTGTAATAGGGGATTAGCAAGGGAACTCTATGCCATTGTAAGAGAGAGAGTGATCATTCAATTGAGAGTAGGAAATCTATCATTTCTCCTACTAGTGTAAGCCCAACATTTGCTGAATCAAGGAGGGTGGATTTGGACTAAGCTTGGATACTTTGTCTCCCTTCCAATGTGAAGTAATGGACAACAATGATGCGTAAGTGTCTTGGTGTTTTTTGTTAAGTTCTTGATAGCTTGTCTCTGGTGTTGTCATCAATCTAGCCATAAATCCCACATACTGTAAGAGGGTGACAGGGTGGAGAGGACTCCCTTGGCTTTAAGACAGTGATTGGGGTGGCTTTTCTTGTGATGTATTGTGGTGAAATTTACGCAAGCTATGTTGAACAAATACTAATCTCACTTTGATTTGTCATGACAGATTTGTAAGAAGGTATTAATGCAACAAGCACCCCCTCCCCCTTTCTCTCTCTTTCTTACATATATATATTTATGTTTGCTTGATCATTAACGATACACTTCAAAGCAGCCCGAGCACCATCTCTCTCTCTCTCTCTCTCTCATGTTTTAGTGTGTGAGAGTATTCCATTGGTGTTAGGGTTAGTGTAAATTCCTTGCTTGTTTGTGGGTTGCTCTAATGATTCTCCTCTTTTGCATCCTAGTTCGCTCTTAAACTAGGTGGTGCCCCTTGTGTAGTTGGGATTTGGCTGGGGGTTTGTTGTTTTGGTTTGTGTTGTGTTGTGCCCCAGCCCCATTGAGCATCACGGGAGCCTTGAAGGGTGTCTAGAGGTTGCTCTTCTTGTTGCCCGCCCCGGACCGCCTCAAATTGGTTCCCCCACTGAGGACAGGCTTGTGTATGTTTTGTGAAGGCTCAACCTTTAGCATAATCAAGTAGCTTGCATGAATCACGAGAATTTGTATGATCCCTTCATTCCCATTGCAAGGCAAAAGGTACACATAATTGTTAGTACTAAGTTGCAATTTCAGCGAGTAATTCGTAGAATTTTAGGTCCTCTTAGGTTAGCCGAGATAAACACTTCGGTAAATCCTTTTATTTTGCCTCTCATTAGGTACGATATTAGCTTGGACGTCTATATTTTTGTGTTATTTTAAGCATTAGGACATGCATAGGCCATGGATAATGGCCCAGGAATAGAGGGTTTTCCCTTTCATTTTACTCCACACATTAGAATAAACGTTGCAATTAGTAGAAAGATCCATTTTCAACAACGAATGGTGTTCATGTTTGGTGCCCAAAGAGTAGGAGAAATTCTTGCATCACCAAACCCTGTTATTCTACCTCTCATCAACTACCACACTTCTTTTGATGTACATGTGTTCATTTTATTTTAAAATGAAGTGCAGCCCGACAAAATAGTGTGTATGTTTGTTTTTTCTTTGTCCAAGTTGTTACAAGAAACAAAAAAACGATCATTTGTTCTAACTGGGAATGTGTGTGCAGTGAAAGTTCAATCCTTAGAGATCTAGCTCTATTACCAATTGAGTTGCAGGAGCAAGTAGTAAGGCGTCTCCCTCATAACAAGAGGGTGGTGAAGTTAAGACGGAAGGTCGTACGCGTGGATTCCATTTTCCTCTTGTTGTTGGGCACTAAGGAAGACCGTGCATTCATCCAACTAGTGTGTGCCCTAAGATAGGTAAATAGAGTGAAATTTGGCGTTTGGCGAGTGCATTTCACCATTGAGGAATACTCTTCAGGAAACTTGCGGCCAGAGTTCATGCTTCATAGACTCACATTTGGTGAATTTTTCCCTCATTTGCGTCTTATTAATAGTCTTCCTTTCGCTTTCAACAAAGGAGATAGGGAGCTATTCAGAGCTTGTCTTAATAAAGAGAGCATAGAGAAGATTGCAAATTTGTATAAATTCTCATCCTTCTCTACTTTCTATGACACTTTGTTCATAGAGACATTGTAAATCTCTTTATGCTTTTGAATGATTTAACCATAATCCTAAGGAGTTTTTGTCCAGGAATTTTGTAGCACAAGTGGAGTCTTTAAATCTTGCAAACTTGATTGGACTTGATGAGGATGTTCTTTATGAAATTGTGAGAAGGTTGCCTCACTCCGACTGTGTGGAACTCGAAGGAAAGGAGCTCCTAGTCAATTGCTACTTTCTCACGGCCTTCGACGAGCATGAAGATCTAGTTTTTATACAAACCGCTTGTGCGTTGGGAATTGTAGAGCAAGTGCAATTTATCACTTGGGACGTGGTTGCTCTTTTGGATCCAGAAAATGAAGTTCTAGAGATTTCTGTTTATCGCCTTAGCTTTGAAGAATTTCAACCCTTCTTAGAGCTCATCAATAGTCTACCTTTTTGTTTTGATCAAACAAATCGAGACCTTATTGAGGCTTGGATAGCTGAAGAAGAAAACCTAGAGTGGTATTTTCTTACTTCTTCATTTGCAGGCGAGTGGTTCTAAATCTCTATTGTATCCCTTATTGTAACTCGTGTTGTAATCTTTCATAATAATGGAGAGCCAACGCCAAATGTCTGGATATCCTCTTTTCTTTGGAGAGCCTGGAGAGGATGCAGAATTATTTTTAGCAAATTTCAAGATGTCTTGCCGTATCAAGAGGATAGTAACCGATCAATAACGTGTAGAAATGTTTGAGGTGGTCCTTAGGAAAGATGCTAGTACTTGGTTTGACTCTTTGCCTGAGGAAGTTAAGGGGAGTTACACAGAGGTTTTGAATCGTTTTAAGAGATACTTCTTTGATCCCCAAAACACTCAGAAACTATGGCAAGACATTGTTTCTCATAAGCAAAAAGACTTAGATGACTACTACTTATACAAGCAAGAGTTTCTACGTCTTTGGGCTCTATGGATACGAAATGTTGCTAACCCTGGTGATGGTGCAGAATTTTTAAAGAAGGAGAGGTTCATAGCCGGACTCTTTCCTGACCTTAAGGTAAAAGTTGAGGTGGGTGCACCTGCTACCTTTGATGCAACTGAAACTAGGGCTGCTGAGAAATATAGGAAACTCAAGTGCTTAAGGGGAGAGGTTCCAATAGAAGGTCTTAGACCCAAAGGTAAGTCACAAGCATCAACATCGAGGGAGCTTCCTGAGGTAACGGCGGAAGTAATTGAGAAGTTAAACGAATCTTTAAGCAGCGTGTCAATTCACCTTGCACAAGCTGTAGGTCCAAAGGGACAAGCAAAGAAGTCTGAAGAGCGAGATCCACGACCTAGGAGAGTCTTGCAATGTTGGAATTGTGGAGAGTCTGGACATGGGATGTATAATTGTCCTTGGCCCCGTGGAGAGCCAGGGAGACCTAACTTGAATTACCCAGTGATGAATGCAGGAGAAGGAGCTGGTCAACAACCAAGGCTTCTACAAAGGCCAAATGGACCAAGACCACCTCCACAAGGGGTAGAAGGAGTTCCACCTTTGACAGATCCAAATGTGCATGTGGTAGAGGTGACAAATTCAAATGAGGTTGACATGGAAGCCAATGGCATTAAGCGTGGCCAAGGAAAAGGTAAAGAGAAAGAAGGAGTCACATCATAAAGTGACCATGGACAAGGCAAGAAGGCAAAGGAGACCAAGGAAGCTAAGAGGACTCAACGTCGTATCAATCTCCAAGACTTCCCTCTTGGACATGGTATGGCTCCATACAACCTGTTGGAAGACATGCGAGGTAAGGGTCCTGATATCTCATGGCCTCAGTTTCTTGCATTATGCCCACAAGTTAGGAGGGATTTAACAAAGGCAGTTAGCACTAGGAGAAAGGTAAAAGAGAGTTTTCCTGTTGTAAAAATTGCACAAGCTGAAATGAATGAGGACATTACACCGGTGCTAGACTGTTACATCAAAGGAAGATTGGTTGGGAAAGGTCTAGTGGATGTGGGTGCACAAATTTGCATCATGACAGAGGGACTCATGCAAAGACTAGGCATGCACATCCAGGAGACACCTGAAATCAAAGTCAAGATGGCAAACAATAGCAAGGCTAGGTGTGTAGGCATTTGTAAAAATGTGTTTGTAGAGGCCGTTGGCATTAAGAAAGCGGTGGATTTTTATGTTATGTCGACCAAGGGAAGTGGTTATCCATTTATACTAGGAAGACCATGGCTAATGAAAATGCGAGCTTTGCAGGATTGGGAGAGTGGAAAGCTTATTTGCAAGAATGACAATCACAAGAAGGTTGTCTTTGACATGAAGGAGCAACGCCAAGAGGAGCTCCATGAAGAATCATCTCAAAGTGAGACAGAAGAAGGTTGGACCGATAGCACTTCAGAAGAAGAAAGTAGCAGCAGCATTACTGAAGAGGAGTCTTCCATCGAAGTCATGGGGGTAAGGTTTAAGCCAAGCAACCAAGAGACCTCTTGTCAAGGCTTGGAGGAGGTAGGTCCTCAAGAGAACGAAGGTGTTCAAGATGAAGGGATGCTGGAAGGTATGCTATCAACAACACTTACAAAGGATGAAAGAGAGGAGTTCAAATGTGTGCTAAGGAAGTTTCCTAGGCTTTTCGCTAAAGACTACACCGACGTGCGTGGGGTAGATGTTGTTCAACACAAGATTGAGTTAAAGCCTGAGGCCACACCTAAAGCTCAGAAGCTACGAAGGCTAGGAGTTATAAAGGAGCAGGCTCTACTCAAGGAGGTAAGAAAGCTTCTAGCAACAGGTTTCATTTATCCAGTGGAGAATTCATAGTGGGTCTCTCCTGTTGTTGTCACTCCTAAGAAAAACGGAAAGTGGAGGGTGTGTGTGGATTACCGTCCACTCAATGAGGCAACAAAAAGAGATCACTTTCCCCTCCCATTTCAGGATGAGATACTAAATGAGGTAGCTGGTCATGAGAAGTACACTTTGTGTGATGGCTACTCAGGCTACTTTCAAATAGGTATCGCATTGGAAGATCAATTGAAAACAACCTTTATCACTCCTTGGGGTTGTTATGCTTTTAGAGTCATGCCATTTGGCCTGACAAATGCTCCTGCAACATTCCAACTCTTCATGAACATGGTGTTTCAAGCATTCTTTGGAAAGTCAATTAGGGTGTTCATTGATGATTTCTGCATTTATAGCTCAAAATCATTGCATCTACAAAGGGTAGAAGAAGGTTTAAAGAAGCTCTATGACATGGGAGGTCAACTCAACCCCGACAAGTGCCACATAGGTGAGGATGAAGTGATCTTGCTCGGTCACAAGGTTTCCTATAAAGGCATTGAGGTGGATCCTTCAAAGGCAAAGGCTCTTATTGAGATCCCATCACCGAAGAGTCTTAAGGAGGTCATCTCTTTCATTCAGAAGGTGAAGTATATGTCACGCTTCATTCACTTAGCTTCGGAGTTGCTTCATCCTTTGCAAAAGTTGACACAACAAGTAGAATTTTCATGGTTTGATGAGCTTGAAGAGTATTTTTGTAACATTAAAGTCATTTTGTCAGAGCTACCAACACTCATGCCTCCTTGTTGGGAGTACACATTCTTTGTTAGCTCTAGTGTTGGAAGGGAAACAATTGGTGCTGTGTTGCTACAACAAGATCCCCACAGTACAAGGATGCGACCCATCTACTTTGCTAGTAGGGTCATGAATGCTTTGGAGAGAGACTACACAGAAGCAGAACTCATGATGCTTTCTCTCATGTTTGCGGTGAGAAAGTTTAGATCCTACCTGCTACCAAAACCTTTTGTAATTCTCACTGCAGAGAATTTGTTCCCTTGGGTGTCATCTCAAATGAATCTTAGTACTAGGATCTCAAAGTGGATTATGGAGTTGCAAGATTTTCAATACTCTTTCAAGGTAGAAGATAGTGTGCGTGCACAATTGGCAGGGATTCTCACTTATAGGGTGCATGAAAAGGAGATTAAGGTGCCTGAAGTAAAGACCATTCCATTACCACCACCAAAAAGTATTCCTAATGCTTTTACCTTGTTCTTTGATGGAGCTTTTCGTCGAGCCACAGGAAAAGCAGGGGGAGGGCTAGTGTTGCTCAACCCAAGTGGAGAGGTGGTCATGAAAGAGAAGGTCAATCTACCAGGTTCAACTAGCAACAATGAAGCAGAATACGACACACTACTTCAAGGTTTGAAGATGTGCATTGGCCAAGGGATAAAACATCTCATGGTAAAGGGAGATGCACTTCTCATTGTTAAACAGATTTTAGGCATTTGGGCATGCAAGAATGAAAGCTAAGGACAAAAGTTCATGCCATTCGTAAGATGTTTAATCAGTTTGAAGAAGTGCAACTATATCATATTCCGAGGAAACAAAATGAAGATGCCGATTTACTTGCACAACAAGCAGTTACATGTGTTGAGAGAGAAGTGCAGGTCATCATGGTGGCAGCAACTGTCAAGCAACCGAGATACCAGGGATTGGAGTCATTGGCTCCCATTATCGGCTACATTTTGGAGGGTGAGTTTCCACAAGACTTCACGAAGGCTCAGAAGAGGAGACTCATGAAGAAGGAAAGTTTCTATCTCTTCCTAGAAGGCTCCCTCTATCAAAGAGGGAAGGATCAAGTGTGCAGAAGAGTACCAACTATCGAGGAAATTCCAGCCATTCTAAAAGGTTTGCATGAAGAGGCATGTGGTGGTCATTTTGCCCAAGAATCAACTGTGAAGAAGATTTTGCTTGCGGGGTATGTTTGGCCAAGCTTGCATGTGGATGTTCAACATTGGTGTAAAAGCTGTCACAATTGTCAGATAAATGGAAATAGAAGGTTGGTGCATGGCCCGAGGCAAATAGTGCTTGCAAATGGACCCTTTGAAAAGTGGGGCATTGATGCTATGGGTCCTCTGCCTAGGACAAAAAATGGTAAACTCTACATTCTAGTGGCTGTAGACTATATGACTAGGTGGGTGGAAGCACAAAGTGTAGCAAAGGTAAATGAGAGGACAGTGAGCAAATTCGTCTACACTCACATTTTTTGTAGATTTGGCACACCTTTGGAGATTGTTTCTGATAATGGTCCAGGGTTTAGAAAGGGATTGCTCACAGAAGTCTGTGAAGAACTTCGCATTCTACATCGTCACAGTACACCCTACTATCCCCAGTCAAATGGTTTGGTGGAGAAGGCTAATGGTGTCATTGCAGGAATCATTAGAAAGATGGTGCAAAACAAGACAAAATTATGGGATGACTTCTTGGATGGTGCCTTGTGGGCATATCGAACCACATATAGGGAAGCCACGGAGTTCACACCATTTCACTTGGTCTATGGTCAAGAGGCTTTGCAGCCTATCGAGCTCAACATTCCAACAATGCGACTTCATGGCAAAGGAGCACAAGATGATCAAGAAGCATGGATGGATCGACTTCTTACCTTAGCTGAGCTTGAGTGGAAAAGAGAAGCAGCCATACGAATGCTATAAGAGGAAAGCCACACAGACAAAGGAGAAGCTTGACAAGAAACTGAAGGACAAAGGCATCAATGAAGGAGATCTTGTGCTAAGGTATGACAATCGACTCGATAATCGTTTTGATGCCAAATTTGAAACAAGATGGCAGGGGCCATACATAGTCAAGAAGGCTTTCAATTCAAGTTACTATCAACTTATGGACTTGAATGGGAAAGAGCACTCCAGGAAGGTAAACGGCTATCGCTTGAAGCCTTACTTGAGTCGCCTTCTACCAAAGGATCTACCAAAGATCTGTCAAAAGGCCACTGTCTCATGTAAGTATTGTTACATGAAGCATGAGTGTAACTCTAGCCAAAATTCTGAGGGGCCAAACAATAAAGATCTCGTCAAGGACTCTGAAGCGCTCTCTTTGGAAAAGATGCTCTATGATGGTACATGAATATACCATCATCCAGGGGGAGGGCTAATGATAGCCGTTTTTCGGCTCTTCGTAATTGTCACAGTGATTTACCTCACCCTACCAAAATCACCCAAACACTGTGGCTATCCCTACCATTTCACTGTACATAGGCGTGCGTGAGTCACGGAACTTTTCCCATATCTTCTTAAAAAACCCTCAATTAGCTAGTCATTGGGCTAGTTGAGCCAAAAAAATTAAAAAAATTAAAAAAATAAGTATATTATGGCCCATGCGTATGTAAATATTTCTTTGTATATAGGGCCTAAATAAAGGATTTTTTCATAATTATTTTGGTATTTATTTAAATATTTCTACCTAGGTGTGTTATTTATGCTCTGTACATTGCCTCACCATTACCACAATTTTTCTTACCATTTTTCATATTCTTTATTCCATATAGAAATATTTTCATGTAAGCTTCTCTTATATTTGGTGTAACTCCACCCCAACAAAAATCCAAAAAAACTAGTTTTATTTATGTGTATATTTTTTCACTATTGTGATTTTTCCCTTCCTACATCTATTTTGTTTTTTTTAGAACACCAAAAATATTTATCTTTTTATGGTAGCCTCATAATGAGAGAGATTTCTTTTGACCCCTTTATATTTTTTCCACTTATATTATTTATATTTGACATGTACATATTTTTTAGACCCCTCAATATTTGATTTTCTTAGTTGTACTATTCACTTATATCATAATCTCAACAATATCTTCAATTATAGACCTACCAAATAAGGTCAAGGGTAGGTGGCATGCATACATACACTATGGAGGGATCACTCTTGGAGGTATTCAAAAGAATCATCCAAAGAAGGACCCCACAAGGACCTTGTGCAGTGGAAAAAAACGGTCGGTTTTGCTGAATTTTTAAAGTTCACTTGCTCTCCGAATTTGAAAAGGTGATACAAACAAAAGTTGTAGCTCGTGGGCTAAACTTTTTCCTCAATTTTTTCATATTTTTTTGAGCTACGAGCTGTGAGCTATGATTTTATTAGTGGACCCCAGGTTTCCCATGCTATGCAGCCACACTCTCTCTTCCACTTTATCATTTTCCTCTTTCACACACACTTCTCCACTCATCATCCCCACCTCTCTCACCACTCCTCTTTGCACCTTACTCACCTTCTCCTCAACCTTGAAGAATAAGAGAAACCATGGTGAACTCATACCTCCCACACACAATTCCCTTCAAAAATTGACCACCTAGTCTCCTTTTTCCTCCTCCAATTTACCCATATCTATCAAAAAAACCACAAAATTCAGCCTCTTCTCTTAAAAGACAGCTTCATGGTGGTTGATTACTCAGCTTCAATTACCTTGTCTCTCAAGGAAGGTCAAGAGTGAAGAAAAAATGTACCATCAAAGCTAGTGGACCGTCAACAAGCGTCAAAATTGGCCCTACTCAAGACACTTGGAGCATCAACCTTGTAAGAAATCCACTTTTTCTTACCTGTTAAGAGTTTTTATTCCTTATTTGTATCCTACATGGATACTACTATTGTAAATATCCAATTCCATTTGTAAATTAATACTAACTCTACTAACACTAACCCACTATGAAAAGTCATATCACCTCCATTTCTCTCCTCTCTCTTTCCCCACCAACTTCTTGATAATTCCAAGCAAAAGAAATTAGATAAATTGCTGAAAATCTAACCCAACCATGGTTAGAGGAGTAACCCTAGCCTTAAAAATTGCTATAAAAGGAGGGTGTAGCTAGCACAAAAGGGAGAGCCATAAGCAAGAGCACTATGCTATAGCTTGAGAAGCCAAGCTCAACCTCTCTAGAAGGAGCTCTTGAGTGGAAGCTCATTGTCTTATGCATGTGCATGTGTTGTAATAGGGGATTAGCAAGGGAACTCTATGCCATTGTAAGAGAGAGAGTGATCATTCAATTGAGAGTAGGAAATCTATCATTTCTCCTACTAGTGTAAGCCCAACATTTGCTGAATCAAGGAGGGTGGATTTGGACTAAGCTTGGATACTTTGTCTCCCTTCCAACGTGAAGTAATGGACAACAATGATGCGTAAGTGTCTTGGTGTTTTTTGTTAAGTTCTTGATAGCTTGTCTCTGGTGTTGTCATCAATCTAGCCATAAATCCCACATACTGTAAGAGGGCGACAGGGTGGAGAGGACTCCCTTGGCTTTAAGACAGTGATTGGGGTGGCTTTTCTTGTGATGTGTTGTGGTGAAATTTACGCAAGCTATGTTGAACAAATACTAATCTCACTTTGATTTGTCATGACAGATTTGTAAGAAGGTATTAATGCAACAAGCACCCCCTCCCCCTTTCTCTCTCTTTCTTACATATATATATTTATGTTTGCTTGATCATTAACGATACACTTCAAAGCAGCCCGAGCACCATCTCTCTCTCGTGTTTTAGTGTGTGAGAGTATTCCATTGGTGTTAGGGTTAGTGTAAATTCCTTGCTTGTTTGTGGGTTGCTCTAACGATTCTCCTCTTTTGCGTCCTAGTTCGCTCTTAAACTAGGTGGTGCCCCTTGTGTAGTTGGGATTTGGCTAGGGGTTTGTTGTTTTGGTTTGTGTTGTGTTGTGCCCCAGCCCCATTGAGCATCACGGGAGCCTTGAAGGGTGTCTAGAGGTTGCTCTTCTTGTTGCCCGCCCCGGACCGCCTCAGTAGGTCGAGAAGAGCTTGTCGAGGCAAGCAAGCAAAGCAAGGGAGGAAGCTTGTCAAGGCAAGCAAGTAGGTCGAGAAGAAGCTTGTCAAAGCAAGCAAGCTTGACCAAGGCAAAGCTCTCTCAAACTCTCTTTTGATCTTGTTCTTGAAGCTAAGCAAGGAAGAGCTTGGACGACGACAAACCCCTAAGCTATCGGGGCGAGTTTGGCAGATCTCTTAAGGGAAGTGAAGGAGTAAAACTGAGGAATCTGTGAAGGGGGTGAAGACCGAGAAAGACGGGGGGGATGTTGAAAGATCTCTCTCAATCTTTCTCTCAATTAAGCATAAAAAGGACGACAGAGGCGATCAAAGGATGCTACATAGAGATAGCTTGCAGAGAATTTGGCAATAATTGAAGCATAAAGATTGAGGCAATGAGCAGAATTAGGTAAATGAGACAGATAAAGCGAAAAAGGGAATCTCATCACCGACAACAGTCTGAAGGTTGATTAAGAATTTTTTTAAGTCCGGTGTTGTTAACGGCCCGGTTAATCCTGTAACGGGAGCTTAAACTCCTAGTTAGCAGATTATCCAAGTGACGGTGCTGTTAACAACCCGCCTTGGCTAAGAATTCAGTTGTACTCAAAGATTTAATTAATTAATTGAAGGGTACGGTGATTTCCAAATTCAGTTGCATCTCTTTCTCTCATTCCCTCTCTTTCACACCTCTCACAGCCAGAGGCCCGGCGCCGCCCGACTCATGTAGCGAACACATATCCCTAGACAACGCACAAACTCCCCGACTTCAAAAGATTCAACAAACTCATTGAAAAACACTTCTATGACAACAAAGGTGACAATGTTCTTGGACTCTCTGTCTATTAAGTCAGCCTTCAAATGTCGTGCATAGCTAGCTTTAGGTATTTTATAAGTACCATACTTGCATAGCACTTTTCCCTCAAATGAAAAACGAAAGGTAATAGCATCAAAAAGCTCTGATATGGACAAAACCCTAAGAGAAGGCACTAATGCCAATTGCGAGCCAAAGTTGTCACTTATTGGTTCATTACTCTCCTCTGGTGTGACAAAAACGGAGCTCGAGTCACGAGGCTGTACAGAGAGGCCTGTGACATAAATATGTTATTCACAACCTTAAACAAGCTTCAAATCGTGGAAATAATAGAAATACATTACCACGTGCATAGCTTAGAGATTTTCTTAAGGCTTTATAAGGGGATGACCTCTTCAACTTTGGAGAAAGCTTTTTCGAAAGCTTTGGGGACAAATCGGATTTGAAAGAAGGAGAGAAATGTGTTTCAGGTAACTTTAACAAACCAGAGGAAGCAGGAAGGTCTATCATATCTTGCACACCCTCTTTACCCACATTAGAACACTCAAGGTCGTCTTCAAAATCGAAAGCAAGTTCCTCCTTATTCAAGTTAGGATTTGTAAGAATGTATTATAAGTTTCGAGCAAGAAATCAAGGCAAAACGTGTAACAATAGCTCAAAACTCAATAGAGACAAGTTCAAAAGGCCCTAACCAGACATTGTATGATCCATGGAGACTTGGTATGTAGGTAGAGCTTAGACTTGATAGTACAAGTCCACAAAAGGGAGAGCCGAAGTGAGGAAATAGCAACACAGAAGAAATATCCCAACACGTTATCAAGAAGACCAGAGGAGCAAAAAACGCCTTGCAAACTCTATATATAACTGGATGGCTAGAGGCTTTTATAAAGAATGCAAACGTGATGGATATTAATTCTTAAAAGCGGATCTCTAGAGAGAGAAGGCTACAATTCAGGTCTTTTAAAAGTCACTTGCTAGTGAGAGAAGATAATAATAAACAAAATTGGCAAATCGAGGCAAAAAAGTTTCTTCTTTACGGTGGGTGACAACTGGCACCGAGATATATGAGAATATCCAAGCTAAAAACAAAAGCCAATAAGATTTTTCACTGTTAACAAGGCATTTATCAGACATACAGAAAGATATAATACATCAAGGACCAAACTCAATTTAAAAATATAAACCCAAGCTCAATCAAAACACCATATGGTCACTTTCATATCCGCAACGAACCCATAGTAGGAACAACAATCCAAAATATTGTTCAAAAATAATAACAAGAAAATAGAAACTGCTTCTTCAAAATATTATCCGTTCAAATAAAGGCAGCTCAGGGCTAGACTTTCCCGAGTATCACAACTTCTACCTGCAGTGAGGTAGACCTCCATATACCATACACCAAAACTGAAGGCTTCAAACAAACACCAAATTACATTTCTATATAGCATGCCAAATCACAAAAGCCAGAAACTTGTTACAAAATTTACAGAAAAACCAGAGCATGTTAAGCATAACACAAACCATACACAAATTTCACCCAGCAGCTAACTTGCACGACATCGAATATATAAACAATGTTAATTGGCAGATATGAATGTGAGACTTTCACAAAACAAAGCCATATTACATCAACAAGCCGTAGACAGAGTAAGAAACATAGATACTCCAATCCTATTAATTCTGCCAGCAACCTGGAAAAGGTACAGATAACCCTCCATCCAGAAAAGAACCCAATATTTTTAATAATAATCTGCATACAATCATAGAACAAAAACGAAGCGAAAGCTGCACCATCTTGAAAGATTTCCATCCACATGATTTTTGTTGTTCGTGCGCATTGTAGCTGATACCCAGCAACTCACTGCCAATATACAAACATGTAGACATTCATATGCTCAAACCTTTTAGCAACAACCAAAAAGGACTTAAACAACCACCTGCATCAGCCTATTTCACATGCTTTTCACTATTTAACAGAGCCGGCACCATCCTCCTCACGGTTAGAATACATCAGACGAGTAGAGGTCAAGCATGACATGCCTCCCATCGCATGGAACAATGGGGCACCATTCTTCTCACGGGTAGCACACATCAGGGCGACAGAGGGCAGGCATGAATCGAGCCAAAGCAGCATTCTTCAGAGATAGTGCTTCGGCAGAGGGCAAGCATAAATTGGCCGGAATCAATGAGTCGTAGCACCAACAACAGTGCTTCGGGAACAAAACAGGGGCGAAACCATCGCTGTCCACATGGCAAACCCTAGCGCTTAACACAGGCAGCACCTAACACGGAACACCAAAACACAAGCAGAGAAACGTGCGTAGAGTTCGGCAGCTTACTCGAGGAGCAATGACAGATCCCCTGTCGAACAACGACTTAAGACACACATGGAAAGACCGACTGAGGATACGCGCGTGCCTTCAAACGCCTAGATGGCTACCACAAGCAGCAAATAAAAAAAAACAAGGCCAGCATGTACTCACGCCATCTGTGAAAGTAAGCTCACGGACTTCATTGAAGAGTAGGCAAGCATTCTACAAACAAAAGCCTAACCTAAAACATAACAAACAAAGCTTTAGTCTTCATCGTGCAAGCTCATACACGGGCTCGGAACCCAAAAGCAATGCAGACACAGAGGTCTCGCAAAGCGGGAGTAGGCGAGCGAAACGAGGTCTCCACTCATGACCACCCTATAATTTTTATAGGGGCGGCTTCTTGAGCTCCACCTGATAACGCTCCAATCACAAGACCCTACGTGGCCTCATCTATCCCCACTCACCTAGGATACCCTTAGATTTTCCCAATTCATCTAAAATGGTGCTACCTTGATATTGTTTATCCCGTGGGTCTCGTATGACATGAACTTCTATGGTTTCAAGACCTAAGAAATCATAGATCTTAGATTCTTGTCTATATCTATGTGCATTTCGGTCATAATATATGCTTGTCTAATCACAATGTTGAAGACTAACTTTTGAGATGGGTGAGAGTTTGGCTTTGGACAGATTTTTGGGTTCACACAGTAATGTCATTTAGCTCTAGAGAGGATGTGCTATGATAGATTCTTTCTTCAAAGATAAACCATCATTCCTGATCTATCATTGGTATAATTCTATGAGATGGTATGTAGACCTCTCAAACACTGGTCAAATCTTTTTGTACAATTTCCCTTCTTGATCTACATAATGTGTATAGGATTTATGTATGCCATACAATGCTAGTAGCATTCACTTTGATATATCCCTTAGAATCATAAATGATTGCACACTACTTGCTATGGATTAGGTTCATTTGAAAGACTAGCACTCTTTTTGACCACCTTAGACTCATAAATGATTTCACACTACTCATTGTGGATATAGGATCATTTGTGAGCCTAGCACTATTTTTGACCTCCAATGATAACTGAAGAGTCTAACTAAATTCATGCATGAATTTGTTGTTTAAGGGCTCCAACCTAAGCTGTTCAGGTGCCTGTGCATCTTCATGTATATTTTGAACTTTAAGTGTTTTTACTTGTGTTTCTAATCATGCTAATGCAAGAACATTTGATTGCACCAAAAATGGTAAGCTAGATGCACTTACACCAAAATTTTCCTTTCCCATTTACTCATGTTGTGCTTTATATTTACTATGTTCCTATTGTATGGATTCTTGGGACAATCCTCTAGAAAATTTCCACCTTTTATTCCATAATCTGAGTAGTACACCATTACCGGTGGTACTTCAATTATCTCCTCCATCTCAAGATCTTGCTGAGAAGTTTTTGCTTCTACGTTGGCTAAGTTGTCGCCATCCTCTTTTAGAACACTTAGCAGCATGTTGTAGACTGCTCCATCTTGACCTCTATACTCTGCTTGGCTTGGTTATCTGATAAGATTGACTTCTATTGGCTGGTGTATTGGGTCTTCCAATTGTGGCTCTCCATTGTAGACTCGACCACTGTAGTCCATGTATAATGATTGTGATTACACATGCACCAATTGTATGGTCTGTTGGCTTGTGCAAATGTTTGGATAACCACTTTGGTCAATTTTGCAAACTTCTATCTCTCCACCTCATCTTTGAGGTTGCAATACCTGGCTCAACTAAAATTTGTAAACATCTAGGAGTTCTCTGTATCTAGCTTCACTCTAATCAACAGGATCTTGGCTCCTCTGCTACTCTTATTGCTCATCAAATACCTATGGCCTTGTAAATCAGCATAAGAAACCTTGTCTTTACTATAGCCATGGAGCTGTAAGATTTGCTCTATTGTGCTATGCTCCATGCTTTTGTTGCTAATTGGTTTTGATACGATTGAACTCTTGGATCGACTCAAGTCCATGTTGGCTCAATCTATATCACTTCCTCGTAGCAAAGTCTCATGTTGTCCAATGGGATTTTCCTGCTTTGCATTTTCCAATTTTTGGCTGACAGGCTTACTTCTAACTTTTGGCATTCTTTGATTGAACTGCAGCAACACGTTCCAAAATTGGCTAGAATACTGATGATTTCCACAAAAGGGATTAGGACACAGTTGGGAGGATTTTCTAACTTTCTAAGGAAAAATTTGAGCTCTCTTGAGTTTTACAACTCAAATTTTGCCCATTTGTTCCAAAAGCAGCTCAATTAGTGAATTTGGCTTGTGACATTAGCCTTAATTGCAAGGTGTTACCGATAAATGATTTTGGATTGGATCTTGTTGTGATCGTTTTCTAGCTGGTCACTTTTTGGCGTATTTTGCAAGATCACTTTGTTTCAGGCAGACTTGATTTGCTTTCTTTTTTGACAAGTTTTACATTTTTCTACCTCATTACCACACGGCTTTGATTCAATCGTTTTCTCTCTCTTTTTGGACTAAAACTCGGTCTGCTCTTGATGTGATACGTCTGCAATTTTTTTTTGACACATCTCTCTCTTTGTTTATATTTTTTTAATTATTTGATACTTTTGCAAATTTTAGCAAATTTATGATTTTTAGTTTTTACGTGATTTATTATGATTTTTAAAGATTTTTTGACTTTTTAATGAATTTTCAGGACCTTTCACGTTTTCATATGATTCTTAAGATTGTTTTAGGAAACTTTTTAGTGATTTTTCCATTTTTAAAAACTTGTTTATGATTTTATATTTTTTGAATTTTCTTCTACTTTTTTTATTTTTTTAATTTTTGATGTTTTTTCTAATTTTTATTTGTTTTTTTTAAGTTTCTTTATATTAATTTTTTTTCTTTCTATTTTTATTTTATTAATTGATTTATATTTTTTGAACATTTTACTGATTTTTTGATTTTTTAATTAATTGTTTTTTGAGTTTTCATTATTTTTGGCATTTATTTGACTTTTTAAAAGTTAAAAAAAAGTTGAATTTTCTTACAAATTAGATCAAAGTAAATAAAAATTAAACAAAAGTTTATTACCTATGGACGTGTGTAGCCTTGAACGCGGTACAGAGGAAGAGACAGAGGCAAGGGGCTAAGAGAGAAAAAAAGAGGGATGCTGCTCTGTTTTTGTCCGTGTGTGTGTGTGTATGCGAGTAGGTCAATCATCAAAGAACAGTGCCTATAAGGCTAGAGAGAGAATAACAGCTTGTCAATGTGCAGTAGAGGAGAGAGAGAAGAGAGAGAGAGAGAGAGAGAGAACAAGAGAGAGGTGTGTGTGTGTGTGTGTTGGTGCTTTTTTGCCTTGCAATCAACGTGATGGAAAGCGAAAGAGACAGAGAATCTCAAGGGTGGCGGGTCCCACGAGAGAGAGAGAGAGAGAGAGAAAATAAGCGCGCTTTCTTGAGAGGGAGAGTTTTTGTTTTTAAAATTTTTGAACCTTAATAAAATTAAGAGGGGGTTCTCACCAATATGAGTCGTCGAATCCAATTTTTCATCGAAAGCCAAAGCTTACCATCGCATTCATCATAGATTGTCTTGCAACATTGTTGGGCCACACACCAAAGCTTGTGATCAACCATCGAATTGAGTTGTGGTCAAAGTTCTCAGAATTGTCTTTTTTTTTTTGAATCTCAAAAAATGACAAAATTAGCCTAAAATTAGCCAAAAACTCAAAAATTCCAAAACAAATGCCAAAAAGTCATAAAAGTTCTTGAAAATCTTCATAAACCACAAAAAATAATCCACAATCACATTTAAACACTCTTGACATACACAAGCAAGCCAAAACTAGCAATTTTTGATCAAAAACACTAATTACAACAAAATCACCTAATCGACCTCCAAAAAGTGCGAATCACGCAAAACTCAACCAATGAGGGCATAAAAGTGCTCCAAATTTGTGCCGTCATTATGCACCCAAAAGAGCTCATCAAGATCATGTTTTATCAAATTTTTACGAAAGTATTAGAAATTAATACAAAAACTAGCAAAACAAAATTATAAAATTTATCCATAATTTACAAAATAAATATCCAAGGCATTTAAGAGTCCGTACATTACTATATCTGCAACCTAGGCACACAAATTGATGTATTATTATAGCTTGGAACTTTTATTGAGCCCGTAACACGTTACAATTATTACAATGGCTTGAAATAAATCTAGAAATTACAATACATGGCCATTTTGAGAAAACGTAAAAAATGTGTAGTTCCAATCTTTACGCATTTACAAGGCTTGGGAGTTTAACATCTTCTGTTCACTAACATCGGCTTAGTTAACAACATGTTCGATATTACAAGATTCTAGCTTCTCTCTATGTTGTGTACAATCTTTCGTTTAGCCTTGGTTCTTAGTATAGGAGGGTAGTTTTTCTCATACGTTCCTCTGGTGAACTTTCAAATTATTCTCTCTTGATGTATGGATTGACAATACACCCCTTTCTCTTACAAAGGGGCTAAATGTCCCTACATTATAGTCTTGGGTGGGCCTAGATTCTTTACAAAGAGGGTACACCACAAACTGCTTATTGTTTCTTTTTACATGTATGTCATGTTTACTTTATGAGATGCATTGCACCTAGGTCATCCTAAACTTTCATATTGAACATGTTGTTTTCTTATACGTTTCCTTTAGAGTATGTGCAACAAAAATTGCATACATCACACTCTCTTGCACTTAAATTTGCACACATTAAATACGATCTCACTTAAAGCTGCATACATTATGCATTTGATTGAATGTTTGAGGATCTAAATGTGAGAACCAAGATATATTATTTTTTTATTAGAGTCCTACTTTCTTGTGCATAATACAAGCTATACCCACATTATGATTGGCATTGGAAAGGTGATGAAAGTGGAGCGTTGCTTTGTGGAAGAGAGCGTATACATGAACCTAATAGCTTCACATGGAAGAAGGTGATGCAAACCTATATGGATTAGGAATCTATTACCTTTGATATCCAGGTTGAAGCTAGCTGAAAAACCAATATGGGCCATCTTGGTGTGTAAAAGGCTTAGTTCAGTTGACATTTATCAATCTTGCATGAGTGTTCCACACACTATGATGCACACTCATTGAGTTCACACAGACCACAGACATTGGGAGGGGCACTATGGAAAATTGATAAAAACCAAGGTCAATGGATATGGATGGAGGAACATGTTCTACATAAGGAATCTAGTGAAAGCTTGCAATGGGCGGACATTTGAAACCATAGCCATCCACGAGGCTATAATTCTCTCTTTCACACATAGTGGCCTTATTACAATGCTAGGGATTTCTTGAAATCTCAAGAGGCAACCCATTTTCAGCTTCAAGTATTGGAATTGTCACACACTTGACCATTGTCATAATTTTGACTCAATGAATCTTTATTCATATCCTCCATCTTTTGGGGAGCAGACCTAGCTTTACCAACATTTTGGAATTTGAAGGGGACATATAAGCAGTATAATTTTTTTACGAATGAACTCAAAACTTTTCGAACCTTTTGGAGTTAGAATGTACACTTTGAGATCTTTCTATTGATATATATAATGCCATGATATTCTTCATTGTACTCTTTGAGATCTTTCTATTGATATATTATATAACTCCATGAGATTCTTCATATTTTAAAAGATTTCATTTCTTCATGTGAAAAATCCATCTTATAAAAAGAATCTCTTCAAATCCCCATTTTAGTGGAGATGACAAGTACTAAGAATCAAGTATAACTTTGTCAAAGTTTGTTGATTTGGGACCTACTTCCTAAGATGTTTCCAATATGTCATTTGATGGGATTTTGATCAAGTCTTTATGGACTTCACCTCACTATCAATGTCTCTTGGAGATAAAAGTGATTGCTCAAACACAACCAAGTGACCCTAGTGGCTCTTAATATTCTATGTTAGCATGGGGGTAAGAGCATTGGATCAAAAGAAACTAACATTGTATGCAATTTCTTTAGAGCTTCTCATTTTAAGATGCAAAAGTTGACCCCAAAATAATAATCTTTTAGATGAGTCACACGTTTTCCTTTGAACGACTAAAACTCATTTGTGTAATTTATGTATCATGTAGAAATCCGCATGAGTAAAGCATTACGCTCAAATTATAGCTTGTTGTCCACTGTACAATCAATATTTTGGACCCCAACCACCTTGGAGAACCACTATATAGATTCATTGGATGAAGAAATCTGCTTAACTAAATCAAATATTGATTAGATAGGCTGATAAATGTATTTAGATTTTTGATATCACTTTGTGAGTGCGGGTTATTAATCGTAATTTTTGATCAAGATTACCTATACATGTAGGGGTGCTACCTAGGGGGAGTTTCCTATGGCATCGTGAGTTGAATGAGTGGTCTACATATGTTTCATGGTTTGTTTTGGTGAGTTAATTTCAAGTGTTTGAGGCCCATAAACTCATGTGTGGATGATTAGTCAATCCGAACCATATGGGAAAATATGCATAAGGTGACTTCCTTTTTGTGTCATGGTTGTTTGTATGGGTCTCATATGGATGATGTGATAATGTGAAAATCTATGTTATGGGGCTGAGCTTGATACATTGATTTGAGGTCGAATATGTACACATTATGAAAATTTTAGACTCAAATTTGGTCTTTTTAGCGCTAGAGAGAGAATGTTCTGCAACTAATAGATGGCGGGCAACTGTAACGGTAGCTCGGTTTTTCCTTATTTTTATGTCAAATTTTTTCATTTTCAAAAAATAATCTTTAGTTGTTTCAAAAATGTAAATACTAATACACATTTGGATTTGCTCAAATCTCTCTTCTATCAGCACTAAATACAAGACAAATGTGGTATAACTCACACTCAATGCACTTTTGCACACTTTTTTGATATGAGAGATTTCATGCTATTCCCGCTCAGTCCCATCCACTTGCACTCAACATACTATTCTTTTTACATCAAACTGCATGCTATTTGTCCTCAATGACACTACTAAACACTATCCCTCTCTCTACTGTGTTGTGCATCTTAATGCCATAAAAAAAACACTAATGGAGAAAAGACCTCGATGACCATCCGCAAGTAATTATTATGTGGAAATATTCAACAAATTCAATTTGAACAATGGTCATTGGATTTCCACCACCATTACAATTAGAATTTGGTAGATGAGAAAGAGAAAGTGCATCTTAATGCCATAAAAAAAACACTAATGGAGAAAAGACCTCGATGACCATCCGCAAGTAATTATTATGTGGAAATATTCAACAAATTCAATTTGAACAATGGTCATTGGATTTCCACCACCATTACCATTAGATTGGCAGACGAGAAAGAGAAAGTGCACAAAAATTGAAAGTGTGAACACCTGCAAAGGCAGGGTGAAAGACTTTTGCTTGTCACAAACGAGAAAAATAGTCAAAGAGGTGCTCATTGAACATGCATATATGCACTCAGAGATACATCTGAGAGAAATGTCAATATTTTTTTTGTCTCACCAACCAAACTATGCATTTACTAACCTCCACTAAAGATTTTTTAAACAATATTTTACTTGTGTTTAACTTGTCTATTGGAGATATCTATCCCTCAAACAAACAAGACTGGTAGCCGGTGGATTACATTATAGGAATTTTTTATGCATTCCATGCATGATGGGTGAGCTACTATATAATACTACTGCAAGGTAACACACCCCTTTTGAACACTCTGGTGTAGTCAGATTTGTCAAATTTGGTCTCGAGATGCCTCTTGAGACATCATACGTGTATGATGTCCAAGGTTACAAAATTTCAATTTTTTTCTTCATAGAACTTTTGCAAATGTCCTCTTGTATTCACAACATCAATCAATCATGAAACAATATCAACAAAAGCCTGTTCATTGCATTTTTACCGTTAAAATCAAACTTTTTCGTGATTTCAAATACAAACAAGCACTTCAACAAATAATTCAGTGATGAATACCTTTAGATCAGAATTAGATCACTTACCTAAAGCTACTTCTACTCATCATATGGGGTGTTGCAATTGTAAATAGAGAAACACTTCACTGCCACACACAAACTAGCAAATGCTTTTATCACCTCACAAATCACTCGACCACCAACAACTACTCTAATCTAAAACTAGTACTACAAATTCTAACTAAATCTATCTAGTCACAGACCCTCGGCAAGACACACGCTTCTTGGCTGTCCACTTGATCTTGGAATATTCTCTTTCGGATCCACTTAAGAAGAATGCTCTCTTTACCGAGACCAAATGAAGCAACCATCATATGGGTGTTAGTAGGATTACCTACTCAAGTCCTTCTGTCCCCAACAATGTTGCGGGAGCAAACCACACCACCTATAAAGTGCATGCAACACTACCTAGATCAACATAATGTCAATCGAGGACACAGATGACACAATAGGCGCATGGAGGCAGTCTATATAGCTTGTTAGACTGAGACCATCCCACACATACAACACTCCGGAAGGTAAACTAAACCAAAATCAAGAATCTCAATGCTCTCAACCACACCACCGAGCCCACATATACACAAACAGAAGGAAAATCACCAAATCATACCAGAATCGTATGAAACTTAAGGAACACCATCCCCTCACTAGGATACACCTACTCCAAAGCCACTTAAAGTCTAACTGTTCAACTCTAATAAGAGCGTATACCAAAGTCACATTTTTCCCACTGGGTTTTTTCCCTTTGGTCATCCAAGTTTAAGACCATCCTAATCTAGAGACACCACCCATCACCATCCTATTGTATATATTCTTTCTACATTAACAATAAGAAATTGCTACCCAAATCAATTGACAATGACTTGGAGCAACAACTACAGATCATTGTGTACTTTTCAAGAGAAAATATTACCTTTATGTACAACGGCAAAGATTCAACAAGCAATGGCTATCCATGACAGAATACTTGTCATCGACAAGGTTGATTATACTAACATCCTCTTGAAGATTCTAAGAAACTATAGCAAGGCAATAGTCCTTTCTCAAGTCAAACAACTCCATGATATCATTTAGCATAACATAATGGTGATCACCGATCGGGATGGTAGGGAGAACATTTGTTGGAAAATCCCCCTCTGGGAGCTGAACACCCTCCAAAACACGTAAAGAACCAGTTTGAGGTGGCGCCATCTCATCACCAGTAGGCCCCGGCTGCGCTTTGCCTCCTCCGCTGTGTCCCGGTGGTCATTTAAATTGACATTCAAATATAGTACGAGT
This sequence comes from Adiantum capillus-veneris, assembly GCF_014529385.1. Lineage (NCBI taxonomy): Eukaryota > Viridiplantae > Streptophyta > Polypodiopsida > Polypodiales > Pteridaceae > Adiantum > Adiantum capillus-veneris. The sequence goes on from NC_140931.1 coordinate 47,439,583, forward strand.
CTAGTATAGTATTCCACGACACGACACTTCCATCTATGTACAGTGTTAAGTATGGAGCCTGATTTACCCTTGTAATTTTCTGCGGTAAAAGCGCACATTTGTAAGGCCCCCATTATGAGGAGAAGCCATCGTGCGTGAAGGAAAATCACTCACCGGAAACCAAAATTTTCACGGACAAGAATCAGGGGCAACTTTAAAGGCCTCGGGGGCGGAGGCCCCCGAGACTTTTTTTTCGCCGGAATATTCCTTTTTGCCGGAATATTATGGCCGGACGGCGGTCGGAAAGTGGTCGGAAAACAACCGGTCGGTTGGCCGGTGGCCGGTAGTCAATGGCCAATGGCCGGTGGTCGGAAGTCAATGGCCGGTGGCCGGTGGTCGGAAGTCAATGGCCGGTGGCCGGTGGCCGAATTCAAAAGCGGACTTGTCTTCTCAAGGGCAGCCACACATGGGCGGATTGGAGGGTCCGATTTGGACTTATTCGCACAAGGGCGGCTACACATGGCTGTCTCTCATAAGAGAGGGCAGCCCTTTTGGCCTATAAAAGGAGGCCATTTCTACACACATTTCATAGTGTGAAGTTGATGCAACAAGGTGAGTGTGAGGTGGTGAGAGTGAAGCAAGGCGGGAGCTCCATTAAGGGTATAATCCCTTTGTAAACTACTTCTTGTTTTGAAGTACCAAAGCCATTGAGTGGCTGCTTTCCCGTGGACGTAGCCCACATTGGGTGAACCACGTATATCGTGTGTACTCTCTCTCTCTCTCTCTCTCTACACTATAATCTCGTGTATATAAATTTGTCTCTCTCCATTAAGTAATCTACTCAATTATCTATTTAGCTACGTCTTATTTCCTAACAACTGGTATCAGAGCAAGGTTTGCTCGTAGCTAAATTATCTCAAGGAAAGGATTCCTTGAATTGAGTGGGAGTTATGGCGGAGGAGGGGAAGCTCAAGATTGAGAAGTTCAACGGCAAAAACTACCAACATTGGAAGATGCAGATTGAAGACTATCTCTACCAGAAGGACCTCTATTTGCCACTAGGCGGTCTTGCGAAGAAGCCCGCAACAATGGCAGATGAAGCATGGATTGTCCTTGATCGAAAGGCACTGGGAACAATCCGGTTAAGCTTGGCGTCAACGGTGGCCTTCAATGTTTCGGAGATGAAGACCACGGAGGACTTGATGAAGTCACTTGACGACTTCTACGAGAAACCATCGGCATCCAATAAGGTATTTCTTATGAAGCGCTTGTTCAATCTAAAGATGGCAGAGAATGGTTCAGTTGCAGAACACCTAAATGACTTTAACACAAACATAAGTCAACTTCGATCAGTGAAAATCAATTTCGATGACGAAGTGCGAGCTCTCCTTATACTATCATCTCTACCGGATAGTTGGGACAGCCTTGTGATGGCTGTAAGTAATTCTATCTCTGGCACAAATACTCTTAAGTTTGATGATGTTGTGGGTGTTCTTCTAAGCGAGGAAATGCGAAGGAGAAGCAGAGGAGAATCATCAAGTGCTGCACTATCAGTGGAAACAAGAGGAAGGCCTAAGGAGAGGTTCAAAAACCAAAAGGGTCGTGATCGCTCAAGACGGAGCAAATCACGAACAAAGTCAGTTCTTGAATGTTGGAACTGCGGCAAGAAGGGCCACGTCAAGAAGGATTGCTGGTCCAAGAAGAAGAAGGAGACAGAGTCTCAAGACAACAAGCCAACATCGGAGGCCAATGTGGCAGGTAAAGTAGAGCAAGATGCTCTAATTCTCTCATTAGACAATGTGTCTAATTCCTGGATAGTAGATTCCGGGGCTTCATTCGATGCGACACCACACAAGCAACATTTCCAAGACTACACCAAAGGTAATTTTGGGTATGTATACTTGGGAGATGATGAAGCTTGTGAGATTGTCGGCAAAGGTACAGTTTCTATCAAAACTGCTAACGGAAATGAATGGAAGCTTAAAGATGTTAGGCATGTTCCTTCTCTTCGCAAAAATTTGATCTCTACAGGACAATTGGACGATGAAGGTCACAACATTGCATTCGGAAACAAACGGTGGAAGATTTCAAAGGGATCTTTGGTGGTTGCCAAGGGTGAAAAAGTCAGTACACTTTACTTGTGTGCTGTTAGCACGCAACCTTCAGCTTGTGCAGCAACTACAGAAGTTGACAGTGCGGTGTGGCACTACCGACTTGGGCATATGAGTGCCAAAGGAATGCAAATCCTTCAAACAAAGAAGCTTCTACCAGGTTTGAAAGAAGTGGACTTAGAGTTCTGTGAAGATTGTGTTTATGGTAAACAAAAGAGGGTAAAATTTCAAAAATCAGGAAATGAAAGAAAAAATAAAAAACTTGAGTTGGTTCATTCTGATGTTTGGGGTCCTGCAAGTACACCATCACTTGGTGGCTCATTGTACTATGTAACATTCATAGACGATGCGACTAGAAAAACATGGGTTTATGTCATGAAGAATAAATCCGATGTATTTTCCATATTTCAAAGGTGGAAAGCCTTTGTGGAGAATGAAACAGGTACCAAGGTTAAATGCCTCAGATCCGACAATGGAGGTGAATATTGCAGCCAAGCTTTTGAAAGCTTTTGTGCTAGCAATGGAATTCGGAGGCAAAGGACAACCCCAAGGACACCTCAACAAAATGGGATTTCGGAAAGGATGAACAGGACAATTATGGAACGAGCACGAAGCATGCGGCTACATGCAGGCCTACCGCTTGAACTTTGGGCGGAAGCTGTAAGTACGTCTGTGTACTTAATCAATCGGTCACCCTCAACGGCATTGGATGGGGGAGTTCCAGAAGAGGCATGGACAGGTAAACCGGTGAATTATGCATTTCTCAAAGTGTTTGGGTGTGAGGCTTTCATGCACATAGATAGAAGCCTAAGATCAAAGTTAGATGCAAAGTCCAAAAAGTGTTTCTTCATTGGCTATGGAGAAGGAGACTTTGGGTATCGCCTATGGAATCCTGAAGATGGTAAAATCTTAAGGAGTAGGGATGTAATTTTTAATGAACAAAATATGTACAAAGATTACTTGGAAAGAAAACAAACAAAAGAAACAGGTGATGAGTACATGGAGCTTGAGGACGGTGAAGACTCAAGGACTGCAAACGGTGACAATGTGCAACAACATCAACCAAATGAGGAGCCTCAACCTATTCCCCGAAGATCTACAAGAGCAAGTAGACCTCCAGAAAGGTTTGTTCCTTCCTTCAACCATCTCTTGATCTCAGATTCTGGAGAGCCGGAATCATATGAAGAAGCTATGCAACATGAATCCAAAGAAGAATGGACGAAGAGCATGCAAGTGGAGATGGACTCACTACATCAGAACCAAACATGGGAGTTGGTTGAGTTGCCTAAAGGTAAGCGGGCACTTCAAAACAAATGGGTGTACAAGATAAAGGAAGAAGAAGGTGGGAAGAAAAGGTACAAATCTAGGCTTGTGGTAAAAGGTTTTTGTCAAAAGAAAGGTATTGACTTCAATGAAATATTTTCTCCTGTTGTAAAAATGAACTCAATTAGGCTTGTCTTAAGCCTTGTGGCTGCTCATGATCTAAATCTCGAGCAAATGGATGTAAATACGGCATTCCCTCACGGTGACTTAGAGGAGGAAATCTACATGCTTCAACCAAAGGGGTATGAAGTAAAAGGTAAGGAGAAAATGGTTTGCAGATTAAAGAAGAGCTTGTATGGTTTAAAGCAAGCATCAAGACAATGGTACTTGAAGTTTGATCGATGGATGTTGGATCATGGATTCACAAGATGCAACTCGGATCACTGCGTCTACACGAAGAATTTGGGAGATGGGAAATTCATCATCCTAATGTTGTATGTTGATGACATGTTGATTGCAAGTGCTAACATGCAGGACATCAAAGACCTAAAAGAGGAGCTGTCCAAATATTTTTCAATGAAAGATTTAGGTGCTGCAAAGAGGATACTTGGTATGAAAATATCAAGGGACAGGACGAAGAAGACAATAAAGCTATCTCAAGAAGATTACATCAAGAAGGTACTAGAAAGGTTTGCAATGCAAAATGCAAAACCAGTTTCTACACCTTTGGCTGGTCATTTTAAACTAACGAAGGATATGTGTCCAAAGACACAAGAGGAGATAGCCTATATGTCTAAAGTTCCATATGCTGCAGCGGTAGGTTCTCTAATGTATGCTATGGTCTGGACAAGGCCAGACATTGCACATGCAGTGGGAGTTGTGAGTAGGTTCATGGACAACCCAGGTAAAGAGCATTGGCAAGCTGTGAAGTGGATACTTAGGTATCTAAAAGGGACAACAACAAATGCTTTGTATTTTGGAGGAACTGATATTTTTCTAGAAGGGTATGCTGATGCAGATATGGCAGGTGACAAAGATACTCGAAGGAGCAGTACTGGCTATGTGTTCACGGTTGGAGGCACAGCAGTAAGCTGGGCTTCAAAGCTGCAGAAAGTGGTTTCACTTTCTACCACGGAAGCAGAGTATGTAGCAATGACGGAGGCAAGCAAAGAAATTATGTGGCTTCACAGATTCTTAGAAGAGCTTGGATTCAAACAAGACAATTGTGTCTTGTACAGTGATAGCCAAAGCGCTATCCATCTTGCGAAGAACTCAGCCTTTCATTCAAGGACAAAGCACATTGAGGTGAGATATCACTTCATACGCACTCTTTTGGAAGAGGGACAACTAAAGCTAGGAAAGGTGCATACAAGTGAAAATCCTGCAGACATGTTTACAAAGGTGGTCAACAAGGAGAAGTTGAGCTTTTGCTCATCTTCAATCGGCATTCAAGGATAAAAAGCCAGAATGGAAAGCAGTCACACGTTTGGTTTGGAGATCAGTCTCCAAGTGGGAGATTGTTAAGTATGGAGCCTGATTTACCCTTGTAATTTTCTGCGGTAAAAGCGCACATTTGTAAGGCCCCCATTATGAGGAGAAGCCATCGTGCGTGAAGGAAAATCACTCACCGGAAACCAAAATTTTCACGGACAAGAATCAGGGGCAACTTTAAAGGCCTCGGGGGCGGAGGCCCCCGAGACTTTTTTTTCGCCGGAATATTCCTTTTTGCCGGAATATTATGGCCGGACGGCGGTCGGAAAGTGGTCGGAAAACAACCGGTCGGTTGGCCGGTGGCCGGTAGTCAATGGCCAATGGCCGGTGGTCGGAAGTCAATGGCCGGTGGCCGGTGGTCGGAAGTCAATGGCCGGTGGCCGGTGGCCGAATTCAAAAGCGGACTTGTCTTCTCAAGGGCAGCCACACATGGGCGGATTGGAGGGTCCGATTTGGACTTATTCGCACAAGGGCGGCTACACATGGCTGTCTCTCATAAGAGAGGGCAGCCCTTTTGGCCTATAAAAGGAGGCCATTTCTACACACATTTCATAGTGTGAAGTTGATGCAACAAGGTGAGTGTGAGGTGGTGAGAGTGAAGCAAGGCGGGAGCTCCATTAAGGGTATAATCCCTTTGTAAACTACTTCTTGTTTTGAAGTACCAAAGCCATTGAGTGGCTGCTTTCCCGTGGACGTAGCCCACATTGGGTGAACCACGTATATCGTGTGTACTCTCTCTCTCTCTCTCTCTCTCTACACTATAATCTCGTGTATATAAATTTGTCTCTCTCCATTAAGTAATCTACTCAATTATCTATTTAGCTACGTCTTATTTCCTAACATACAGGACATTTGATGTCATTCCTATGTAAATGCTTTGGAAGCTTTAGGCTGCTCCTGTAGATAACATCTTTCTTGGAGAGGTTGAAACATATATCCTTCACATGCACATATCGGCAGTCCTTAAACTCAAAAGTGCCCTCGGCCATCTGTTGCTCATATGCCTACTCAAACTCTTCAAGAAAATGTCTTGTAGAAGCTAGCCACTCTTGCAATGAGAAGTGAGGGTTAAAGATTGGCTTGATTTCTTGCTCCTGCTGCTGCTGAAGCACAATTCGATAGAGAAAATGGAATAGTTTGTCCTTTGGATCCTCGTTAGAGCAAGGCAACTCCTCCTCTATCTCAATCTTGAAGGTATCCATTTGTAAAAGGAGACAAACAAATCTTTGAAAAAGAGGAGGCTACTTTGAAAGCACTGGCTACGACATGGGCACTAAGTAGGAAAAGAGAAAGGCAATATTTATAGACCCATCCCACCAATGATTGTAATTATTTTGGTGCATTGAAGAGGACACACAACCCGAGGCAATCAGAACCACAGGATGTGCCACTTTGCGAGAGCAAAACCGAAAAAAACAGAACCTCTATAGCCTCCACACCACCCAAAAACAACCTATGCATACCTATCATAAAGGGGCGCAATACCATGAATACGGGGTTCCACAAGAGCGCGAGAGCAAACTATGGCCGGATCTATAGTGGCCGGCCACACCAGTAATCCAAAAACGATAGATAGGTAGCGAGTGAGGGACAAACTCTCCTCAACTCGATGAACCAACACAGCTTTACAATGAAAAAGAAAGGGGTTCGGAGCACGATGGCTCTCCCTTTGACTGGCATACAAAACGGGAACTTGAGATCCTCTCCAGAGACCAGCAAATACCTCAAAAACAATTCGATACTCTGGCTCAGCTGAGTTCAGGTAGAGCACAAAGCAACCACAACCCGATGCAGATGTCCATTTGCATTGCCTCAAGTCTTTTCTAGCATCCATGTTTGCTTGTTTTTACTGTGATTGGTAGCACAATATTCAGCACATTTGTTTAGTATTAAAACATTAGATTCAATATGATTTTCTATCATGATTCCTTGTCTAGGTTTAAGAATCAAGCAGTCTGATTAAGCTATTTTGATCAAGTTAGGCTTTAAATATCTTCTCTTAATACCATGGAGAATGCCTTCCTAATAATCAATGGTTACTTTAGGTTCTTAACCCAATTTAGGCAGTGTTGTGTGCAATGTACTAGGGATTTCTAGTGGGCTTAGTCACTATTGACCTTTAGCTTAAGTATTATAAAGGGAGTTTACTAGTATGACGAGCCGGGGGAGGGTAACGTGTCAATATGACCCCCCAAAGTTAAAAAATTGAAAGGCAATGAAAAACAAAAAACAAAAGTGCCAACACATGTAAAATCCTAATTTGGTACTTCACCCATATGTATTGCCTATGGTACTAAAGCCTTAGAGGTTCCCAGTGTGGGCTCTTTCCTTTGAAAAGCAAAAAGACCAAGGCATACAAAATAAACACACAAATCGAATGAATTAACGTGAAAAAACTTTGGGGGGTCAAAGAAAAGGGAATAATTCAAGCAATGATTTCATAAGTAATTCGTTTTATTGTAGCTTAACTAGAAGGTCTTCTAGGTATAGCCTCTAGTCAGCCCTCGAACATGCAATACTTTGCTCTTGCGATTAAACAACTTAATTGACCGGAGATAATTGAGAAGCTTGCCCATGGTACTAATAGTTGACCTCTAGTGCCTCTCAACCGTTGAATTAGCGACCCCAGACTTGTTTATTTTTTTACCTCTATAAAAAAGTGCTTATGCGTTTCATTATATTAGAGTTTAATGTTTAATGCTAATTTTTTAAATATTTTGTTACCAATCAATTTGTGTGCCTATTAATTGCATATGATTTTTTATTGTATATGAGAATGCAATTACTATGCGATTTATGGTTGATTTTGCAAGAAAGCTCAAGACTCAAACTCGGATGCTCTTCCACCTCAACGAGCAGGATTCATCTCAATAGCTTCCAAGGATGGAATCTACATCAGGAAGCGGGGCATGTTAACCCTTACGGACATCCTATCACCTTCGACGGATGCCTTATCCTTAGTTGATTGAGTCATGGACCGGGCTTGTCGGTCCAATAGGAAAAGGATAAGAGTGATCACCGATGAGAGGCGCACTCTAACTATAACATTCAAGGGTTAGTTGGCTAAGCATGGGCGCCCAAGTGTGAATGAGGTGACCTCATATAAAAGTCACCTAAACCTAAAAATCACTCATTCTATCATTTGTGCAATTGAAGAGTGCTCTTGCTCCATCTCCATCTTCTTCTTCATCTCCTTGTGTGTGTGTATGCAAGAGAGAGAGAGAGAGAGAGAGAGAGAGAGAGAGGGAGACGTCGAGCATTGTGACAACTTGGCGGCGGCGAGACGGTTGAGCGTGGCACGATTGTAGCTCCCTTTTCTTTGCAGCAAGGAATCCTCCACGAAGGCGAGTGTAGGGCGGTGAGTGACACACCCTTGCTCTCTTGAGCTTGCTAGATTAGTCCGGTTGTGTGCTTGCAGCCATTTGTGGCTCGTGCATAGTGTACGGCAAGTCCCTTGTTTTGACACGTTGTCAAAAAGTGTGCGATCTAGCTGGGAAGGTGCAGAACCTCTGGCTGTGAGAGTTCATGATGAGAGTCACAAACCCTTTGTAAGAAAGCGTTTGTGGAGAATCACCAACCTTCTTTCTAAGGGTGACATAGAATCTAAGAGCGTTCATGACAGCAAAGTCACAAACCTTCTTTCCTATCGTGCTTGGAAATTGCTTGTTTTCGTAGTCGAGAGTATGATGAGAGGATCATCAAATCACATTCAATTTCACTTAAAAAGACCATCGAAAAACATTAATGTTTCAGACATGAAACCTTGATGCTCATACAAGCACAATTCTCAATCAAAACGCAAACCTCTTTGGTATCATTTAGCCTCGCCCCCAATTACATAGTCGTAGCATCAAATAGTTGAAAGGAATGCTCAAGCTTCCACCTTCTTGGAGACCATTTTTTGATTTTGCAGAGATTTAAGAGCTTCTATATTGAAGCCCAAACACCATTTTGATAAGGGGAAACCCTAATCCACTCCCTCACAAGCTCAGTTACAAGATTGTGAAGAGGCGGGACTGCAACACATAGATTGGGCAACCATGGAAGCTATTACACAGTAGAGAAAAATTTCTGGTTTTTTCTCTGTAAAAATCAGCCCTCTCTCTCTTCCCCACAGCATTTTCAGCTGATGTGTCAATTTTAGGCCATTTTTACATTTTGGACCAAAACTAGGCCATTTTTAGCTCATTTTTGACCAAAAAATGCCAATTTTTTATGCGAAAAATCCCAAACAGAGTCAGAAAACTCCCTAAATTTGTGGGATCACTCGTATAAGCATAAAAAGCATAGATAAGCATCATTTTCCATCAATATACCATTTCGATCACTTTCCATGATATTCTGCAACGGTGCCTGTTAGCTGCTATTTTTGGCAATTTTTACCCGCATCAATCTTTATAGGCGAGATGAGTGTGCCACCATGAAACACTTGGAATATATACATTGTAAAACCAAATTAAGCATCTTATCTTGTGGAAGAGAATGCAAATGTTCCACATCCAGGGCCATGACATTTCGGATAGGTATGTACATGATAATGACCGCAATAGACACTTCAACATATAGCACAATATGTACATGATTGCTTTTATTTGCATACATCGAGAAGTATCAAGAGTGAGGTGAATGTTTTATTTCACACTATGTACGTGCCACGGCATGACATCCACCCCCTCTGAACCTGCACATCCTTCGGTATGTGCCACAACAACATTTGTAGAGCATTAAAACTCACGGTCAGACGCCATATTCTCACTTTCATCCTCAGTTTGCATATAGTTGGATTCATCATCCTCTTCACTTGGTTGTGCATCAAATGGATCATAATCCCCTCGTCTTTTGAATAATTTAATTCTTTTTCCTGCAATGGGAATTTTCAGTTCAGTCCCATCCAGTTCACGCAAGGTGTAAGTTGCATTTCCATGCACATGTTTGACAACATAAGGAAACCATCTCTTTGCAAGCTTCCTGATTGTAGAGTGCTGGTTTTCAAGGCTACTATCATACACCAACACCCAATCACCTTCTTCAATGTCTTTTGGTATGAGCCTATGCATCTTGTCAAATTTGTCTTTGTTTTTCAACCTTGCATTCTTTAGTCGAGCTTTTGCAAGCTCAATGTCTTTAGACCTTCTTTCCAATTGCCGTATGCGCAATGCAAGAAGGTCTTCTCTACTCATTCCATCTTCCCATGGCAATACATTCCATGTAAGAACTACATCTTCAATTGGATTCACAGGTTTTTGACCATACATCAATTCAACACGCATGTGTTGTACGGCCAGCCCACAATGCAAATGGCAGTAACCTTGGCCACTCTCCAAGATTACCTTCACAAGCCTTAGCTAAAGCTTTGATTATTGGAGAATGTCCTCCTTCACTTTTGCCATTCCCCTCTGGGTTATAAGCACAAGTTAAAGCTAGTTTGATGCCCATTCTAGAGAAGAATTCCCTTAATTCATCAGCATCCAATTCTCCTCTATCTACAGTTATCTTTCCCACACACCCATAGCGACAGATCACATCTTCAAGAAGAAATTTACATACAGATTGTGTACTCTTTGTCCTCAATGCTCGCCCTTCAACTTGATTAGACAAATCTTATCTTGCAAGCACCAAATACCTCATTTGCCAAAGTCCCAAAGGCATTGTAACCAAATCCACAACCTATTTGTAATGCATGGCTAATGGATAAGTAGGATGTAGTCCATCACGATGCCGTACATTTGAATACATTTGGCATGTCACACAAGACTCCACAAACTCAACCACATCCTTATACATCCCTTTCCACCAATACCTTTCTTTTACCTTGGCAAATGTTGCCCATACACCTCGATGTCCTGCCCATAAACTTTCATGGAACTCCTTGATGATTTGTTGCTGAGTAACCTTATCGTATACTACGCGCAATGGTGTTCCATCTCTTCGTTTAGGATGCTCTTATAAGTAGCCATCCCTAAAGAAGTATCCGTATGCTTTTCTTCTTATCTCTTAAATTCTTTCTCAATCCAATCATCCTGCTTTTGCAGAGTACTTAAGTAGAGACCTATCAAGAGCCATTCATCCTCATATAGTTCCTCTCAAAAGGACTCAAGTGAAGACACAAAACATGCATGACTACTCTTTGCATGATCAATAGTGTAAAACTTTGTGCCAACATCATCTCCCTCAATAATCATGTCATGTTCATCTTCATACCTTACCCTAGATAGCATATCTGCCATTGGATTGTTTTTCCCTGCAATATGCTTGAACTCAGGATTCAAGGACTTTATGTAGGCTATCCATCACAGCATTGCAATATCAGGAGTCAAACAATTTGTGATCATTCCAAGAAGAGGCAAACAATCAGTTTCCACAACCATTGATGCCCCTATCAAGTACTCCTTGTCACACCTCAATGCTGTAACCACCCCCCATAGTTCCCTTTTACTTGTGCGTAATCGCGTTGGCAAGAACTTAGAATCTTGGCTCCAAATCTCACCACATACCTTTTTCCTTCATCATCATCTTGCCCTACTGCCCATCCTATCCCTGTAGGACTCATGTCCACTGTCACAATGACAGGTCTCTCACATGCATAGTCTACCTTTCTCAAGGTTGGCGATGAAAGAAGTAGCTTCTTTCCCATCAAAACTTTTCATTCTTTCTCAACAACCTATAAAGGGGATCTGCTACGTGTGCATAATGTGGTATCCAAATAAGATAGAAGACGCAAGCACCAAGAAATCTTTGAACTTCAGTTATAGTTGTACATGTTTCTTTCATGTTTTTGATTGCATCCTTTTTTGGACAAGGTCTTCTACCATAAGGACCACACATATGCCCCACAATCAACACTTCATTAACACCAAATACAAATTTTTGCCCTGATAGGGTAATATTAAATTCTTCAAGCTTTGAAAAAATCTTCTCACAATCTTTGATATGGTCTGCAAAAAACTTACGACACCCCTTGAATCCATAGCTTCATCTTTATCTTTGTCTTCACATCCTTTGATGGGCACATCATCAAGAAATGGCATTGTGATTTGAGGTATGAAGTCACGTAGAACCATATTCATCCCATTCATCATGTGTGCAACTGAATTTGTTGCTCCTTGAGGTAAGGTACACATTTTTACCAATCCCAAAGGTGTTTTCATAGTTGTCAGATCTCTACTCCTGCAAACGCCTCTGCAAATTCATCCACTATAGGTCCTGTACCCACATTCCTGATGGTAACCTTGTTTACAGGTTGCATATCTTGTATGAACCGCAAAGCTCCATTCTTCTTAGGCACAATAAACCACCTTGAATATGGCGCACAAGAAGGCTCCAAGATACCCATGCTAATCTTTTCATTGAGTAGTTCCATTAACTTTGGCAAATGTTCTTTTGGAACAGGAATTGGGCGTAGATTCCAAGGTACGTGAGGGATAGTGAAGATCACCATAGCTGCAACAACATTAGGATCAACACACCCTATCTCATGTGGCTAGAAAGCAAAATCCTTACCATGTCTTGAAAGCATTTCTTTAAAACTCTTCTTCTCTTCTTCTATTAAAAACTCTTCACAACCAACTTTTATCTCTTTTAGGGATTCCATTGTGAACTTGTGTCCAGTTCTTTTTGGATCCCTAAGACTCGGCTGCAAAGAAGCTTGCTCTAGCTTTTTCCTGCAATCTGATGGTAAAGGTAAGGCCACTGGTCTCACTTTCTTTGCCACCGTTTTGTACTTGGTCTCCACACGTACTTCTGGTCCTTCATTAGCATTGAAATCTTTCTGATCTTCAAAAGCCTCAATCACATCATACATTTCCATAGAGCATACTTCCACAATGTGGGTTTCATCTTGCATGCTAGAATCCATTATAGCTTCAAGCTCAAGCATAGTATCTACATGAGAAACTTGTTCAAAGAAACCTGAAATATATTCGGTATCCTCTATGAAACCATTTTCTTTCATGTATTTCTGTACACTATATACATATTGTTGCGCACTTCTTTTCATATCATCAAGCTTCATAAAACATACTGACCCATGCTCTATTAATCCCTGGAAACCTGTAGAAAAATCTTCTTCTTGCTTTGGGTCAGGCGAGAATCTTTTTATTCTTGTACCATTGCAATCTCGCTTCACAATGGTACATGGACAAAACCCCTTGTCTCCCTGTACTCTTTGAACTCTTTGTTCGCTTTTGGAGAGGATACTCACGAAGACTATTGCAGTTCCTCTCATGATTCACACACCCAATCAAAAAAGTGCACATCTCGCTTCCCATCTCTTCTCTTTACCCTAGCATAAGCAGAACCATCATCCAAGACCTTTGTTTCCATGCGAATGGCTGTGATGTATGGCTACCCAAGGATAAGAGGATAGGTAGACATCTCCTGCACAAATAAATTTTTCTCATCCTTCACATTACCAATCGTCACTTTCACATTTGGACAAGCCCCATACAACTCTTATGATGAGTTATTTGCAGCTCTAATCATCCACCCATGGTATGTGTCTATCTGCCACTTACCCTTCATGGAAAGACTCTTGGACATAAGATTGATCTCAGCGCCATGATCTATCAATGCAACATATCGCTCCTCAAGATCACCCACCTCGACTAAGGTTTCTGTTGTAGCTCTTGACCAAAGACTTTTGGAGTAGTGGGTTTATAGGAGGCTTCATCATCATAATCATCATCTACAAATCGAGCATGTGCATCTCTTCAAGAAGACTGGTAGCATCCTACCATATTTTCATCACAATCACTCTCTTGGACATGTATTCCATGTGCATTAAGTGACTCCCCTTCACCCTCAGACTGTGGAGGAATAGACTCAGTGAGAGTTTTCCTCTTTCTTTTTATGATATCTATAATTTCTTCATGAAACTCGCATTTAGCAATGCCAAGAACCTCACCCAAGGTAAACTCAACTTTGCTATTCAAAATCCTTTCCTCCAATACCTACTTTAAGTTTGTGGCAGCATCAATTTCATATTGTAGTTTGTATGCAGGGCCTTTTGCTTTAGCTTTTCCTTTCTCTTTCTTCTTTCTTGTAGATGCCTCCTCCATAGGAATCTCAAGAGGAGGAGGCACATGTGGTGGAGCCTCATAAGAAGGTCCTGGATCCTTTCTTCCACAAGCTCTTGTAACCCTCTTTGAAGTAGAAGGACCTGCATCTCCATTCTCACGTCTGTGCTTCTCTTCCACAATTGCTTCATTGTTATAGCATTTTGCAAGATAGGCATGCACTGATAAAGAGTCCACATGGTCATCCCAAACCTGTTTTATGGCGTATGCAATCACCGGCTTCATGTAATACCTGTTTAGTTACCTTCCCTTTTTTGGCTGCACTACAACAAAAAAGGGGGCCTTCGATGTAGGTTTCGACGCTCTCCATCGAAAAAACCATCGAAATACGCATCCCTACAAAAACGTCGCAATATGCGTCGAAAGGTATTGTTTTCGACGCATATTTCGACGTGCCTAACGACGCAGATTGCAACGACCATAACAAAAATAAATAAATTTGGGCAGAGGACAGGCATCCGAGCCTGTGCCTAGTGAAAAGATGGACACAGCCACAGCCAGACTGCCTGTCCTCTGCCCAAGAAAGCGAGCAGCACCAAAATCAATCATGCTCCCGCAGAAATTTTGGCAGAGCTCCCTCGTTTTAACATAAACTAAAAAAGAAAACATATGTATATGCCTCCTACATGCTATCAATGTAGGATCTCACATGAGATTTAAGGCAAATGAAAGAAATGAAATGAGCTTTGTGCAAAACCATAACCAACTTAAAACCATAATCATAACGAACTTTGTGCAAAACCATAACCGGCCATAACCATATTGATCAAAACCATAATGATAACCATAACCATAACCATAACCATAAACAAAACAATAACCATAACCATGTTTATACAAGAACAATAACCATAACCATGTCTATACAATGACAATAACCATAACCATAACCATAAGAAAAACAATAACCATAACCATGTCTATACAAAAAAAAGAGATAGAAGCGTGTCTGTGTTTCACAAAACATATATATGAAATCCACTGATGACTACGTGTCACAACCTGCACATAGGACAAGTCATAAAATTAGTATTGATATACTTCACATATACTTATTTAATTAAATCAACTCACACATATTAACGTCTCACCTCAATCGATCAGCGAGACTCTAAGGCCTCCCAGTTTACAGTCTCTCCTAAAGCATCAAGATCATTCAATACTTCATAGATACCTCTGCGATATCCATCTGTCTCCTCCTGGCGTATCGAGGCTCGATGCATTGCAAGATTCTGCGTTTACACAAAAATCAAAGTAATAAGAATACATGATTCATCACGTTTAAAAAAACTCCATAGCTAGGATTGGATTGGAAACTCACAAACTCATAGTGAAAGGTGTCGAAGCCTCCGCTGCTAAGATGAGATATCCCCCTGATCATCTATCGTATCTGCACGGCCTGACATTGCTATCTGAACCGTGTATTCGCTCTCCGCTCATCCTCCCTTATTTGCTGCCACGTCTCGTGTGGGATGCCTGAAGGCTTGGGTGAGTCGGTCTTGAAAGCCTGCCAAGTTGTATCTCGTCGATGTTTCATGGTGTCCCGTGCAACACCCTTGATCCACTTCCTCGGAAGATCCTTTGAACCCGGAGCAGGCTGATACTCTCTCATGGTGGTCTCCACTATATAATTGATTTTGTCGCGATCCTGCTCAGGCCAAGGCGTCAGAATGCTGGTAAAAAACTGTAGCTCCGCAAACTGGCGAATCTGCTGTCTTATCTCAGTCCCGACTCTATCCATGTCAAAATAACCATCTGCTCGTACAATATAGATCTTGGAGGCACTAGGATCGTGTGCCCCCCAAGGTGTCCGAGGTGTGCTAAGAGATGTGTCGAGAGGTGTGCCTGGGTAGGACGGGGGTCGTGAGCGAGGAGGGGTCGAAGCATCTGTGGACCCTCCTCCACAGCAACCACCACCTCCACCTGACGATCACCGAGATCAACGAGTGCGCCTGTGCTGTGGAGATGAGGACGTACCCGCCTCTGCCGCACCCCTAGGTGTCGAAGCGGCCGTGATGGGAGACCTCACAGGCGTCGTACTCGTAGGCGTCCCCCCCCCCCCCCCCCCCCCCCCATAGGCATTGTGAGCGGGATGGAAACACACACAACGCCTCTATAATGACCCGACACACACTCTTGGGATGATACATACACACATTATGGGGCACCACTCGGCTTACACAACCAGCCTGGCCGAAACAGGAAACACACAGACGGAGTGAGAAGAGAGATTTCCCACTTGCCCACTCAACACTCACACATACACACTCACACACACACTCTCAATTCAGCTCAAAGGAGGCAAATTGATGTTGTTTAGACTCAATGAATCTCAGCCCAACACCAATGGGCCAAATAGTTTACACAGTGTTGAGGAAATACACCAGATACGAGCACAAAGTTAAGCAGAGGCTTCATTCACCGGAGAAGATTACACAGAAAAATAGCAGAAAACCTATGAGAAATTTGGCAAAATGGACAGTGCCATTGCATCCGGAACGCCCAAAAACCCCACCGTACAATGTCACAATGCTCAAATCCGACCTCGAATGAGCAGTTTAGGGCCAAAAAATACTCCAAAAATAGTAAAAACACACTTGCAGCGTTTTTGCCTCTCTTCTCCACGTTTGTTTCTGGTCTTATCTCATTTTTTTCAGTTCCCACACTTAGCTTTATTAGTTGGGCACCCGTGGCCTTTTAGATGACCTCAAACGGACCCCGAACAGGCCAAAAACTGACCTCACAGTGCATAGTTGTCACCTTTTTGCATCATCCGCACACTTGGCACTCAGTTTTTCCAAATAATGCATCCCGCAACCATGTGAAGTGGCCCCAAAAATTGGTCCTCATGATGACCTTTCTGCATAAGTATCACAAGAAAACACCCACGCCGTGTCCATACTTCTCCGCGTGCAAGTATTGACCCCGTTCGACCTCCTG
This sequence comes from Adiantum capillus-veneris, assembly GCF_014529385.1. Lineage (NCBI taxonomy): Eukaryota > Viridiplantae > Streptophyta > Polypodiopsida > Polypodiales > Pteridaceae > Adiantum > Adiantum capillus-veneris. The sequence continues at coordinate 47,456,441 of NC_140931.1, forward strand.
ACACCACTCGATGCCATCTGACGCACCTGCTTACCTCATGTCGTCGGCCCACAGATAGCTTCCTCAAGAAGTTTTACGCGCTACCAACTCCTCCTTATTGTAGAAAAAACACGGTGGTACTGGTAATAGTGAAAATCGATGCACTATGTACACCCTGTCCTACCTGTACACATGTGGGTCCCACGTAACCACCTGGCTCTGAAAAATGGGAAATTCTTTATTTGATGCACCATGCATGTATATGTACATATGCGCAATCCCTTGCTCCAAAAAACTCCTGACAACGTCGGACCCTCGGGTGTGAAGCCCGGAGGTGTAGTTCCCTTGCCTCTGGCTACCCAGTACTAAGACGCCTCTACCATCTGACTGGGCGTCATCTGTGTGACGAAGCCCATAAATGCATCTACACTCATAAAAGCGGGATCTGAAAACTGGTCTGCCATACTAAAGTCCTGCACAAAGAAATTAAAAGAAAGCGTCAGAACACCTTTGTTTAAATTAACTTTAAGATTAATTTTAAATCAACGTCTTCACACAAACACTTATAGGCCTAGGCCTCGACGAGTGAGGCATCATCGATAAGATCTTGCACCATATCATCGTCTATCTCTAATCGCAGAAATAACTTTTCCCCAACTCGTTCTGGCAGATTGTCTTCATCCATTGCATCTTCATCTACAAGTGTGATATCTGCCTCGTCTACGTCATCCCTCGTATATCTGTCAGCTTCCTCTGCCATACCTTCGTCCATCTCATCTAATGTCACAATAGTATCTGCGTCGTCTGACCTACTTTCCTCCAGAAGCTCTTGCCCTTCAAATACTCGTTTATTTCTTGGAGCAACCTGAACCACAAACCACCATTGTCGCTCTCGAGGGTCCGGTACAAAGACCACTTGCTCGCAATGTTCGGGGAGAGCAAATGTGTCACTTGCATCTGTCCAAACCTTTGTAGAATCTATTTGCACAAGCTTGTTTCCATCTTTGCGTACCGTTGCATTGCGACCAGAAGTAATCACCTTGAACCGCTTCACATCCAACAAAAACATCTCAAACCGCCTAACTGACTTTCAGGATATCTGACACCAGACCATAGTAATCCAAGTTGCTAGTGCTCTCATTTGTGTCTCTGGCACTGGCCCTGCTCTTTTGCATGAAACTAACAATTACCCCACTGTCAAACGTGTTTCTTCTGCTGTCAATTTGTTGTGTTCTGAAATTCTTTCCATGCGACCACAGTGCCATGTATATATGATACCTCCAGTCACATCCAATAGCCAACTCTTCCTCTTCTAGAGATATGGGTTCTCCGATCTGTCGAGCTGCTCTCATTGTCTTGTCCAACCATGCCATTGTAGGGAATTCAGGTAGAGGAGCGAGATAGTCTGGCAAGGGTAAGCCTCTAGTCATTCGGCTTCGCCTCCAATCGTGTCTCTCCCTATTGTGTCTCTGTTTCTCTTCTTCGTACCTTTCAAGCCATTTTTGCATCGGCTCTGAATTTAGTATACAGAACTTCATGATCTTTTCTCGCATGGCGTCGTTCATTTTCTTTGGCACCCCTTGCCCTTGTGGCTCCTCTCCCACCAGTCTCGCATCCTCCTCATCGCTCCACAATCGAGGCATTTCTGGGTCAGAAACGGATAGAAATTTGGTCGTCAAGACAAGAGACTCTTGCACCAGCCATCCTTCTGCCATGCTCCCCTTTGGACGCGCTTTTTGGCGAACAAAACCCTTAAGTATTTTCATGAACCGCTCTAGAAAGAACATCCAACGACCGTGGACTGTACCTGCCACTGCAACCTCTACATGGACGAGCAAGTGCATTTGGATAGTTAGGCAGCTCGTGGGTAGATACTTCTCAATCATGCAAACTACCTCAATGGAGTTAGCCTTTGTGACTGCAATAGATTCCTCTCGTATCTCCTTGGAAGCGATCCACCGCACTAGCTCTGAAATTGTGTATATGCAGGTCCGCACTTCCTCCATTAAACACCCCTTGATTGCAACTGGAAGAATGAATTGCAAGAACTTATGCCAGTCGTGCGATTTCAGTCCTGACAGTTGATCGTCACATGGGTGAATGCTATCTTGAGACATCACATATATCCTGTTGGCGTCTTGAACTCTGAAATCACCCTTTTAACTTGTGGCTCCTCGCTTTTTAGCAATACCCATGGTGCTCTTGGAAGCTTTGCTTGGCCAGCTGCATTGGTGAAAGGACACATCTTTGGCATCTTTCCAACTGACTGCAAATCATCTCGTGAAGCTCCATTGTCTTTCATTCCCATGATTGTCTTCTAGAGGAGCTCTCCCACATTCTTGAATATATGCATTGAATCCAGCAAATGGTTAATTAGTAGATCACCCCAGTATGGCAACGTATGGAGAATGGACAAACGTTTCATTCCTAGAATAGGTTGCCCCTCATGTTGCTCCCATCGGCGACGCCACTCTTGTACATGCATAGGACGACATTCGAAGCGACCAAGCTGACCTTCGCGGAAGTGATGGCCATCTGGAAGATAACGGTGGTGGCCTTGATAAATTGTATTTTGAAGCGAGGCAGAATAGCGCACATCCAAATACGGCCTGCAAATTGGACATGCATTGTATCCCGAAGTTGTAAGCCTTGCATATATTAAAGCATGATTCAGGCCAAGGCAAAGTGCTTGCGAATAGCGAGAATTTTGTAAATCAAGAACCATTACCAAAAGCTTCTCCGTATCTGGACAATCATGCATAGTCCACACAAGAAGTCCATGGATCTTTGCATGCTCTTGTCCTACAGGTTCAACCGCATTTGCTATGTCGATCCCATGCCATAACTTCTGGAGCTCGTCAACTAGTGGAGCTAGATAAACATCCATGTTTTTTGCCTTGAACTTACCAGGTACAGTCAAGCTTAATATCAAATGACCCTTCTTGATGGCAAGCCACGGCGGGAGGTTGTAATTGATAAGGCACACAGGCCAAGTGCTCCCTGACGATCTTCTCAAGCCAAATGGATTGACTCCATCCATTGCCATGTCCAAACACAAATTGCGTGGTTCACTCTTAAAATGTGGCCAGGTATCTTCAATGTGCCTCCAAGCCTTTGAATAAACAGGCACCCTAAATGTTGCGTCAGTGGATCTATTCGTAGAATGCCACTGCATCAACTTTGCAATGGAACCACAACGAAACATGCTTTTTATCCTAGGAATAATAGGGAAATGCCGTAACACTTTAGCTGGCAGTGTCTCGCCAACCGCATCTTGTTTGTAGCGAATTGCTCCGCACTTAGGACACGACAAAAAATCTGCGAATTCATTGCAAAAAAGAATGCAATCATTTGGACATGCATGAATCTTGTTGTAGTCCAAGACAACTGAGGTCAATAGTTGCTTTGCGTCTGGCCTAGAGGGGGGCATTTCATTGCCAGCCGGGAGAAGTTTCTCCTGCAACAACCTGTTTAAGCCACATTAAATTAGAAATCTCCCTAAGCACGTCACCATTGCAATCGAAAAATCTCTTTTGTAAATTACGTACCTAAACAAAGCAGTGACGCTTGCATCTGACCACCCATACACTGACTGAAGATTCAAAAACGCCAGACAAGTACGAAGAAAATATATTTTGGAGCCTTCATAGATTGGTTGATGTGCCAACTTCCTCAACATATCTTCAGGAGGTAGGCGCACGACTTCTGGTGCTGCTTCGTTAGCATTCTCCTCGCTTGTCTAGAAGAAGGCATCCAACATCTCCTCCATGATGTTGTCTTCTGTCTGTAAGCCCTTTTCTTCTTCCATCCTTGGCTCTATATTGGTCAGAGAAAAAAAATACTTTCCAGTGGCTCTCTGCCTAGTCTAACGCAATAGATTGATGAATTGGAGATAAGTTGTCCAAAAATAGAGAAAAAAATACTTTCCAGTGGCTCTCTGCCTAGTCTATCGCGATAGACTGATGAATTGGAGATAGACTCACAATCAGGCAAAACCCCTCATACCACATGTAAAACACATCAATTCAAGGCTGCTCCCAAAAATTGAGTGTACTTGGACACCTGCTTGACCACCAAACCTCAAGTGTGGTGTTTAGAGTCTAAGTTCAGAGACACAGTGGTAAAAAGACCTTGACCAATAGTCCAAACATTGCACAACTTTGTGTATTCACTATATAGAGGATAAGGAAACTAGTTGTGAAGAGAACTTTGTAAAAAGACCAAACCTGGGAAACTTTATGAGCCTATCGCGATAGGTTGGGGATATTTATCTGTGGACCTTATTTTGCAAATCCCTCCTAGGGATAGCTTAAGCAGAGCCTACATAGCATACACACCAAATTTCAAGGTGTTTGGATCACTAGAAGTGAATCTAAAGCCCAGATAGAGATTGAGGTTCTGACAAAAACACTAAAAATGGCCCAAAACACAAACCAAGTGTCCAAATTGCATGAAATTTGAGGGATAGACACAAGAGAGTAAGGGGAATCTAAAAGTGAAGTCACAATTTTGAGTTGACTTTTCCTGTGTGTGTGTGTGTGTGGTGTCTCTGAACTTAAACTCTAAACACCACACTTGAGGTTTGGTGGTCAAGCAGGTGTCCAAGTACACTCAATTTTTGGGAGCAGCCTTGTATTGATGTGTTTTACATGTGGTATGAGGGGTTTTGCCTGATTGTGAGTCTATCTCCAATTCATCAGTCTATCGCGATAGACTAGGCAGATCTGGTCTAACTGACGAAGTAAAAGTCCAAACCACTTGAAAATTGGCAGGAGGACTAAGGAGAGGTGTTGGAACACAGTGGTATAGTCAAAGTTCAAGTTTGACCTGTAAAAGGGGTACTTGCTGAGTCTATCGCGATACACTCAAAGCAGGGCCAAAGAAACTGAATTTTTCAAAACCCTCTAGAGCATAGCTTGTTTAGCCTCTCAGGAGGTTACACACAAAATTTGGTGGATTTTGGACATTGGGAAGTCATCCTATGTCTATTTTCTAGTGATCAGATAGACTTAGAATTCTAAAGTTGAAGTTAAAGACCTAAGAAAAAGTCCAAAACAAGTGGAAATTGGTGAGCAAGGTGTACAGAGCATAGGGAACACAGTGGTGAAGAGAAATCTGGAAAATTTTCAAAACTGAAGAATTTGCTAAGTCTATCGTGATAGACAAGGTTTTTTTCACAAAAATTGAAATTTTTGAAAATTGACCTTAGGGCCTTGTTCTACATGTTGTTGTGAGCCTATGGTTAAAATTTGAGTAAATTTGGAGTATTGTAAGTGCATCTAAGAGGATTACTTCATAAGATCAGAAAAGAGACTGTTGTTTGATGCAAGTTACAAAGGAAAGTATTCCAAATTGGTTGAAACTTGGTGAGTAGTATCTCAAGAGAAGGGGGAACTCAAATCTGTGAAAACAGTTGAAAAACTGTATCCCAGTAACATTCTGGTGAGTCTATCGCGATAGGCTCAAAAATTCACTAGAAAAATCAAAATTCAAATCTGACTTCATATTTGGGTTCAAAAGGCCCATTATACCCTGTAAACAAAGTTTGAGTGCATTTGGACATCTGCAAGGGGTACTTGGTGAGTCTATCGCAATAGACAACTGAGGAAAAAATTTTGAGAAATTTTTTGAAACCAAGTATACCACTGGGTTTATCATTGCCTAAGGAGTGCACACACCAATTTTGGGCTCAAACTGACCACTTGCAAAAACATCAGATAGAGCAACTTTCCAAATTACATCTCACTGTTTTGGTCATAACTTTCACATACGGACTCCGATTCCAAAACTTTTTTTATCAAAACGTAGCTTGAGAGCAGCACTACAGATCTCAGAGTAAAATGACCTCAAAATGCATCCGAAAGTCAGGGGTGTCTAAAACCGACAATTTGAGAGAATTGTGAGAAAACGCTCACGGTTTTGGACATAGTTTTGGATTTTCCTTGACCAAAACACTTGAACACACTGAGAGAGGTATTACTACAACAAGCTAGATCTATTAAACCTAGAGTTCATGTCTACATCAGACTCAGACTCAGCTTATACAAGCACATGGATTGCAGGGATAGATGAGCACCCGCCCAGAATAGATCTTCCAAACCTATAGTACATAAAGACCAATTTTGTGGAGAGAGTTTGGACGTATAACCATGAGAGTGAAGGACTATATAGGTATGTTAATGGAGATCAATTCAACCTTTACAGTTGCTTAGAGACTTACCCAGATGAGCTGACAGAGTACAAGCTCTTATATGTCTATACATACGAGGTCGACCGACAATGGACATCTTTATTTGTTGACAAGTATGGACGAGAATATAGAGCTGTAGAAAGCACAAATCCGCGAACCAAATTAGATATGAGTGGATATTTGGTCAATGAAGGACCTCAGATAAATCCACCAAACACAAGAACCTCTAAGAGAATTCCAAAGAGGGGACCACCACCTGGATTTCCCCCTAGAGCGATAACGAGAGATGAAACGATACCAGAGAGGAGTATGATTCCATACTTTGCACCCCAAAGTATAAGACCATCTCAACTAAGAAAATGGGTAAATAGAAAGTACAATGGCATAGGAGACCCATACACCCATGTATCGGCTTTCAAGCAAGTCCTACGAGTAGAACGAGTAGAGGACTTCCACACGCAGTATGAGGGTTTTGGACTTACATTGGAGGACAATGCCCAAGCATGGTTTGAACTATTGAACCGGAGAGAGTTCACAACCATTGAGAAAATGTTGGATGAATTTGTTCAAGAATTCACCAAGAGAGGCACAAAACATAACACCCTTCCTAAGATTTAGGAATTTAAACAAGGCGAAACGGAAACAATGCGACATGCAATACTGCGTTTCAAGCAATATGTTGCTATATGTCCTACCCAAGAGTTACCCACGCCAGAACGTCAGATCCTATGCTTCATCAGAGGGCTTAGGAATGAGAACCTCCGAAAGGACCTATACATGAAAAGATACCAAACCTTGGAGGAGGTGACCAAAGTGGCTGTTGACCTAGTTGACAATTTTGAATTCTATGCAGATGGTCAGAAGAAGATGAATGATGCGAGTGAGAAAAAGAAAACCGCTGATCTTGAGTATCAAAGAGGGAATCTAGGACAAAACCAAGTAAATGTTGAGGAGAAAATCATAGAGAATGTGCACGCATCAACCACTCTGACAGAGTACCAGCCTATAGAATTCCTCAACAACGAAGGTGCATGACATGTGGAGGGGACCATCCGACGCAACATTGTCCTGACTATAGACCTAAGACTCCACCAGATTTTGAGCATGTTATGTCTCAACCACCAAGATATCATCCTGTAGCGGAACAAGTATTCTTAAGTGAAAGACCCATAGCTGCTAGAAATGCATATGTGAGTCATGAGCTTCAAATAGAAAGAAATGTGGTAGATCAGGGGCCACTTCAAGGTCAATATCAAGTATTGCCACAACAACCAATACGTCCATGTGACAGATGTGGTAGTAGTGATCACTTGATTAAGGATTGTCCACACCATGATATCATGATAAATGTATATTGTAATGAGTGTGCAATCACACATATGATTTTGGATTGTCCTAAGAATCCAAGAAAGAAAGGTAAAATGCAACCACATGTTACCTTTCTTTCTACCAGCAAATCAGAGAAAGAACAAGCCGCAACAAAAGGAGAGACGACAACAACAACAGAGCAAGAAACAATTGCAAAAGAACAGGTGCTTAAACAACAAGAAGATGAAAGTAAGCAAGCTGCTCCACTAAACGTTGTCACAAGAGCTCAAGCAAAAGTACAAGAGCAGAAGTCTACAGATGGAGAGACTAGTAAGAGTTCCAAAAGCCATAGAAACTCTAGACGAGCAAGAAGGACTAGAATGAAAGCGAGACTAGAAAGGGAAAAAGGAGAAGAAAAGGTTGTTACAACTGAGTTGGAAACAACTCAAGAGCAACAGACACAGCAAAGGGAAGCTGAAACCCTTAAACCAGCTAAAGCACCCAAGAGTGCTAGTTCAGGAGGATCTGTCCTAGTGGACAAAGTGAATGAGCCTTTAGACGCGATTTTACAGGCTTATGAGGCTAGATTGGCAAATAGACAGACCTTAGAACAAAGATGGATGACTTATCCTTATCCTGAACTAGAGAAGCAGAGGCTAGAAATGTGTAAGCAGCTCATTGAAACTGCTCAAGCATTGCTAGAACCACCTCCACCAGAATTGAAGGATAGGATAGTCACCCCAGTGCACAAAGACGAGAGCATTAAAGTAGACGAATTTCCTAGAGAAGAGGTGGATCATAGGGAAGAACCACTGCCAAGGTCGCAAGACTCGAGGGTTGTCCAAAATACAACAGATGAGTCAATGAGGGATTTCCCACCCTATGTTCCTATAGTTGAGGAGCAGTGGCCAGAGGAGTTATGGAAGGCTGTTTGAGATGCCCAAAAAAGAGAAGAGGATGCTGGACCAACACCATTTCCTGAAATCACATTAGATAGACCACAAATGAGTGTTAATGCGAGGTCATATCATGGTGACATAGGATTGATAGCCTCCAAAGACAGTAGACCTGCATCGTTAAGAACTTTGCCACAGTACATGGGAGATTTTGAGGCAAAGTCTGAGATTGTGAGAGTTCCATCACAGAGGCTAGGAGGGACAAAAGAATTGGACACAAAAATTTTGACTGACTTGCTATCCACGCCAATGAAGTGCACAAAATTACGTTGGCAGAACTTTTAAAAATCAGGCCAAGTATGTGGACGGATATAGGAAAATGCTTGGAAAAAATTGGGATCAAAAGCCCGTTAAGGTTCCTGGAAAAAGAGCTAGATGAGATCGAGAAGCCTAGATCAAATGTAAGACCGGTACCTCTGAACAAAGTAGGAGAGTACTTTGAAGGAGAAGATGGTAATGCCACTTTGCCTATCGAGTACAATGGGATTGAAACGAAAGCTATACTTGACAGTGGAGCATGAATTTCCATAGCAACAAAACGAATATGGGAGAAATGGGATAGGCTCGCCTTTAGAACAACCAGAATAAAATTACAGTTAGCTGATGGGCATGTGGAAAGACCCATGGGATTGCTAGAAGCTATAGTGGTGTCTTCTTGTGGTATAGAGTATGCGCATACTTTTTCCATAGTTGACTTTGGCAAGAAAAATAACTATGAAATCATCCTTGGAAGACCATTCATGAGGCAACTCAAGATGGTACAAGATTGGGGTTATGATTATCTATACTTGAGACATGCTGAGACCACAACACATGTAAATATGAGAAATCATAGTTACCAAGATGTAACTAGAACGCCCGTGGAAGATTTTGATTCTGCAACACAAAGTGGATCAACAGACCATCTGTGGATGGGCAAAAAGAAAGAAATCTGGATGTGCGGAGCATCGGAGTGTAGTGACTTTGGGAGAAATGAGAATTCCTTAGAGAGGGTCTTAGAAGATGATGCTTACATAAGAGAACCTTTTCCGGAAGAGGCATTAGAACCGCTAGAGTGGACTCAGATATTGGCTACTTTGGATGTCTGTGTTAATGAGACCACGCCAACAAAATTTTGCGATGAGAATGGGAATGACATAGTCCCCTACTACATGCTAAGGGTTATGGGTGAGATAGATGACGAATCTGAGTATGAGTTCGAAACAGGGTTATCAACTATGGGGATAACACAAAACCAGATACCTAGCCTGAATACTGGTCATATAGAAATAGGTGCTCTTTGCGATCAGTGTGCGATAACACACTTGATTACAAACTGTCCAACTCGAATGCATAGTACAAAGGAGGAGCCGCAAGTCAACAAAGCAAAGTTGCAGGAAGAAGGGCTAAGATCCAAAGAAGATGCTTCAGGTCCAGCGCCTACAAACGAGCAATATGAAGACTTGGAATCAATCAAAGAAGAGGTGCAGCAAGTGACAGAAATTTCAGACGCTATTGGTGACATTTCAACAGTTGAAGTCGAGGAAGAAGAGCCTATGACTCTACAGGAACCAAATGCTGATTTTGTCTCTCCAAAAGACATATCAGAGGAAATGGTGGTCAAGCAGGAGCTAGAACACACAGATAAAGTCAGAAGTGTGAAAAATGGAGAAGAAGACGACAAGGAGTCTAGGCCAAAGATTGCTCAAGTCACTCAAGAGAACACAGGCAATCTAGTACCAAAGAAGATCAAGTTTTTGCTAAGTGCACAAGACGGAGTCAAGATGAATTTTATGGTAGAAATTGATACAAATTCCACGCCTAATGTTATGTGATATGGCATGTGGCTACTTCTAGGTAAGCCACAGCTTTATGATATTCAGATAAAGGTAAATCTCTCACCTGAAGTAGATGTTATAAGTATGGGGATTGCTGAATCTACTCTCCAACTACACTCACAGAATGTCCAAGCAAAATTCTTGGTAGTAGATTCTCAACAAATGGGAACACACTTGATTTTGTCCAAGTCATGGGCACAAGTCTGTGAAGACGAGCCTGAATCTTCAACAATGGTCATCACGACAAGCTATCAAGTGGCAACAGAGGTTAAGCCTACAACAGTTCAAAGATTCTTGGCTATTAAAAAAGGCAAAGCTAAAGTAAGCCCATAGTCTCTATCCCAGCGAATGCAAGTGCAAGACAAAGCCTCTACATCAAAAGACAAACCATCAACAAAACAATGGAAACCCAAGCAAAAAGTCTATCAACCGAATTTTCCATCGCCCGAAAGTCTCCAAAGGAAGTCAAAACAGGTCAACCAAGTGCTAGTATCCAAAGCACAGATTAAAGTTAATGATCCAATTTGGATACAATCACAGGAACAACCTCAACAAGAAAAGGTAACAGGATGGATCACATCAAGCGAGTCAATTATTGCACAAGGCTACAAGAAAGGAAATTCAGATGTTTGGGTCAACAAGCCCAAGATAACAGCCTGGCGATATCCATCCCATCACAACCACTCAGTTAGGAATCAACAAAGCCATCAACGTCAATCACATAACTCAACCAAGAGAAAGGACAAGTACAAAAAGCAAAAGAGAAGGTCTTCCACTGGACAAACCATACGACAAGTCTGGGTAATGAAATCAGAATTCTACCAGACTACCCAACAAAGTCAAGTGAAGATCACCTCCAAGCAAGTCCAAAGATTCATTCCAGTCAAGTTACTCAAAGCACAAGGATTCTATGAGGGTAACTTTCAAATCTGGTTACCTAAGGTAGTAGCTTATCAAGGAATCACCAAGGAAAAGCAAGAAACATCAAGAAATGAAGAGCAGCCACCCGCTACACCCAAGAGTACTACAACCTATAGATGGATCCCTCGTCAATTACTACAAGAGCAAGGCTTTTACAAAAGTAACAGCCATATTTGGAAATTAAAGAAAAGGTACCATCAAGTCAAAGAAGAAACAAGGCAAGTGGCAAAGGAAATCACACCAGGCCCAAGAACAATGTGGGTTCCAAAATCCGCGATTGAGGCTCAACAACAAGAAAGATACACAACTCCTTTACAGCCTCTTAACAACAAAAAGAAAGCAACGGTAAATGCGGAGGTCACAATTTTGAAGAACGCTATCTGGAAGAAGAAGACTTCATCAACCATTGCTTCAACATCAATACCTGTCTCATCAAGCGACCACAATTTGCTACCAAGGAATGAAGAGCAGATATATGCCAATGTATTGGACAAAATGGCATCTCAAACAGAAACTAACGAGAAAGGCCTTAACATCAAAATCATATGGAATTGGATTTCAGACCACGATCAGGTAAGTCCAAGTCGCCATTAAACTTACATGGCATAAGAGTCTAGAGTCGGGCAGCTAAGCCACTAAATGAGCGAAGTGTCAGACCCAAGCTTCAAGTTAATATTTTTCTATGGTCTATGAGTCTAGCTAACAGGTATAAGCTCAAGCTGGAGAGTTGAGCATACATAAAGTCATGTCGCTCATGCTGGAAGAGGTGAGCATAAGAGTCAAAGTCCATATAATATATAAGGTGGAGAAGACAGAGTAGTCCCCAAAAAAAAAAAAAAACACTCACGCACTTGACACAGTGAGGAAGAGTGGAGAAACCTCAACAGCAAAAACCCTTCTTGTGAGTAGTGAAAGCTTTTGAAGCACTCATGCTATATGTTTTGCTTACTACACTAACTCCATGAAGAACCCATCAATACTCTTCTCTCGCACCGCATCTTGTTTAACATGCATAACTCTGTGCAAGCATATAGATGTCCCATCATTGGATATATGCATTAGGCACTCTTTTTTATTCCACCCATGCACTTACACAAACAAATGACAATGACCAAGCGGAAACAGGTTTTATGAGCCTTTGCTCAACAACAATGACTCGGACTTCAAGCTACTAACACTTATCCATGTATATCAAGCCCATACTAGTAGCCATATAGCCAAATGTACTTTAACTCAGCATAACTCTATAACATCAAAACCTAAGTACATATAGCCTCGCATTTAATTATGACTAAAGACATTTTTTCCCACTGGGTTTTTCCCTTTAGTCTTATCCAGGTATCCAAGACCTTCATTTTGTATATACGCTACATTTTACTTTTACTCTTTTATTTTTTATAACAACAAAAACAAGAAGAACCACGCTATCCCCACACTACTAATTGAAAATCTACTGACAAGTCAAAAGGAAGAGGCAAAAGAAAAACAACTTGACAAAGCTTCAAGTCAACTTACAGGTACGACTTCCAGATAACAACCACAAGAAAACTAGAGCTACAATGACAACGACCTGCTGCACCAACAAGTCGATACAACCTCATGCAATTCAAGATACAACCCAAAGGGGGAGAGTTCCAGGCTTCAGATACACTACAGGTAAAACTTCAAGGAAGCTTTAACATCACGCAAAGCAACCAACTGCAGAAGAGGCTGCCACAACAACTTCAACCAACACCAAGACATCAAGAACTCATCAAGGCCAGCAAAGACATAGGGTCTTGTCGGGGATGACAAGAATTCGGAGGGGGAGAGTATTGAAAGGACGCCCTTTCAACAACGTTTCCATAAATATTCCATTAAAGATTCCTCAAAGATTCCACATGAAGATGGTGATGAAGTAATGAAGATGAAGATGGATGCTACAACATGAAGATATATGTTCATGGACGTCATCGAATATCCCGTTATTATTATTTTGAGCCATTACGGCCACTTTTGTAATGTTTACGAGAACCTCATATTTTAAATCAGCACTTGTATTTTGGCCGCAGATGCTTGTATAATGCGTAAAGCCAACTCAGTTTCTTGTAATTAAGCTCTGTAGAAGCCTAGGGACAATTCAGTTCATTTGGCCGGACATTAGGTTTGAAGGCTTTGTATATAAGCTAAAACCTAAGGCTTTGTAAAAAACACATTACGTTGTCTCAATAAATATACAGTTGTGGGTTCTGCAGCACACAGTAGTGAGCTTCACGCACACACACCATCGCGTACACTAATCACATTGCAGATATGAGAGTAGGAGCGTGTTAGCATCGAGGAGCTCTCCGTGTCCACGCAAGCAATGCAAGCCGAGGACCACATCGCGAGCCTGCCTGCTACGAGCTATATTTGGTTGTAAGTACCTCAAACGACATCCGTTCTGAATGATCGAGTAGTCGTTAGAATCAAGGTGAGAATCTCTTCGTGTTGATGTCTTTGTAGATCAGTTCCGGACACTTTGGAAATTGCTGTTTTGAGTCTATCGCGACAGCGAATAGAGGTCTTATAGTTATGGTTTTCAGGGTTTAGGTGTTTGGCCACATAGGATATGTCCTTGTGAGTCTTGCCCTCCGATTTCGAGTCATTCCGATATGATTTGAGACAGTTTCGAGCTTGTGGTGTTTCGTAGGATGCGTTGTCTGTTTCTTTGCTTTATGGTAGTGTTGTGGTAGGATTAATGCCTGTAGAGTGTTGTTTGTGTCTAGCTCAGGGTTGACAACCCAGAGATTGCCTCCATGCCCTAGTCGGGTCAGCTACGTCCTCGGATTGACAATTTGTTGGTCTATGTTCTCGCTGTGCTCCGTCATCCGTCGCGGCGTACCCGCTAACAGAGATCAAGACCACCAGGTCAAAATCTCATCTTTATTGGTCAAATTCTATATGGGTAGACACATACGTGCACTCCCAGGTGTACATGGCAATGCATGTAGCGGGCAAAACCCCTTTGCCTCTTTTAGTTCCATAGTTTCTTCTAGAGGGAGAGAGAGAGAGATAGAGAGAGTTTCTGTCTTTTTCACACAATTGGTCAGCCAACCTAACTCTTTCACGCCGACTTTCTCTATCTACTATCTATCTCTCTCTCTCTACCTCTGTAGCTATCTCTAGTTAATTCTCTCTCTCTCTCTCTCTCTCTCTCTCTCTCTATATATATATATATATATATATATATATATATATATATATATATATATATATATATCACTCTCTATCTCTCGTTCTTTCTCTCTCGATCTCGCTCTCGCTATCTCTCTTTCTCTTTCTCTCTCACTCTCTCTATTTAATTTCCTCTCTCTCTCTCTCTATTCCTATCTCTCTCTCTCTCTCTCTCTATTTAGAGAATTTTAGATAATTTGGGAAAATCCCGTTTCCCAAATGCTAATTGGGATGTCAAGATTGTGTTATTTAACTCTTTTAAGGCTCAATTTGTCGTTAGTCTAGATGTGATGTCAACATTCTACCTATTATTTTTATTTTACTACTTAATAATCTATAATAAAACCACTAATGTAAGTTACAGCAAAAGGATTTGCAATCAATAAATGCTTTTAAAACTTTAATCAAGGCTTTTAGATATGGCATCTTAAAAGAAGAGGTATCCAACAACACCCAATAAGATGGATACTAAGCTATATAGGTTTATTGCACCAATATCAAATGTTCTTATAATATCAATGACCTTAATTTGCTTGTATAGCAAAGTACTAAGTCTTTACTTTGCATCACTATCAAATACCTATTACACCATAACTAACATTTAGCAATTGGAAAAGCTTAACAATACTATAGAGTACCCTATGGCCCTAAGACCATAAGATGCCACATATGGCACTTATAGTGCCATTTGATATATTTTGTGTCCTATAATGTAACATGAGACACTTATAGAAATAAAATGTCTTAACTTTGCAACACTATCAAGTTTTAATTACATTTTAATATTGTATAATAGAACCATAACTAATATTTAGCAATTAGAAAACCTAAATAGTAATATTAAAGTATCCTATGGTCCTAAGATCATAACATCCTACTTATGGCACTATATCTCTTTTGTGACCGTAAGTTGTTACATGAGACACTTACATAAATATAACTTTATAGTTTTAAGTACTGTCATAAAATCTAATATCTAACCAACCCAAATGATTTTCTCATATTAAATTGATCACTTAATGTGGGAGAATAAACGGGAACAAGTGTTAAGATATAGATATGTGCTTATAGATCTATCTCAACACGGGGCCAATAGTAAAGGGGCCCAAATGGGAGATGGTCTATCAAGACTCCAAGGCCAACCAATGGAGCATAAGACCTTAGGGTTAGCTTCATTGAAGACCTCTAATAATGTGTGTAAAAGTCCTTTGACCTTAGGTAAGCTAGGGCTAAGCTTGAGGTGGGAACCCGGCCCAAACTCGAGGTGCTTGTTGTGCTTGTTCTGCTTGAGGTGCTTGACTGGCTCCATGCTTGAGGTGCTTGACTTGGTGCATGATTAAGGTGCTTGAGGTTCCTTGAGAAGCTTGCCTGAGATGCTTGTGGGAACACCCCCTACTTCAAGTGCTTAGTCATGCTTGATGACTAAGGGGCTTGCTCATCCAAAGTCAAAAAGATCCCTACAAGGAGGGGGGCGAGCCTACAAGGGGGGGGGGGGATGAGAGAGAACACACACACACACACACACACACACACACACAAGGGAAGCCCCAGCTTGAAGAGGCAGCAAGGACACTTGTCAAGTTCCTCCTCATGTTGCCCTCATGGTATGCCTGAAACCTATTGGTTGGCCATCCAAGGGGTCCAATGATAATAAAGGATATTTAATTAATTGATTTTTTATTTATCAAGTCCTCTCTCTCAAAGGGGAAAGGGGGACACTTGTCCCAAGGCTATCCCTGTTGCTTGTAATGGCTCCTGCTTGTGATTGGCTAGGCCTGGAGGGGTCCAATGAGCTTCAAGCATGAGCTACAAGGGGGGGTCGACCCAAACAAGCTAGGGGGGTGCTTCGGGGGTATACTCACCCACACACACTCACAAACACTCTCATTGTGTACTATGCAAAGTGCAAGAGCTACCTCTCTTTCTCCAAGAAAGTAGAGGTTGAGAGCCTACACCAACACTCTTGGCTATGGAGTGCAAATCCATCCAAGAGCCATGCTTCAATGCTTGAGCTTGCCATCTATTTCTTCTTCATTACTATGCTATTATGTATGCTAGCACAAGAGTTATGATAAGTGAGGAACTAGCTCTTTCTCGTATGAAATGTTTCTTCTTCCTCTTCCCTACCCTCATTCCCTGCTAGCTTTCCATCTTCATTGCTTCACCTAGGTCACAAGGAACACAAAGAATGTATTGTAACAAGTCTCTCTTTATGGGAGAAATCATAATACAAATGCCTATTGGAGGGGGGACCGGCTCCACATAAATCCGGTCCTCAACTGTTGTCATGTTCTCTAAATTCTCTCTCTTGCAAAAGTATTGTCTATGCCAAGTTAACTAATTGCTATGATTATGTTGCTATCTTCAATTATGTCAACCCGCTATGCTCACAAAATCATTTCTTGAAAGTACTCTCATTAAATTCCGCTACTCTCAAATTGAATAGGAAAATTCCATTACATTGGTATCAGAGCATTTGGTTTCTCTTTTCTTGCTTAAGAAGAGAGGTCCTTAAGTAGCCTATAAATGGTTGATGTTGTTAATTATAATAGAGTAAGTGGAAATGGGATCTAATATCGGTTTTGTTAAGCCCACTATGTGGGGGATGGTGCACACCTCAGGAGATTTGGACTTAATAATGGAGTCATTTTAGACTTGCCTACGGCTTTACCATTATTGAGCCATAAGAAGTCCGAAAGGAGCTAGCCCTTGGAAACTCTGCTATGTTAGACCTACTCCTCTACTCTCTATAATTAACCACTTTGAGCCATGGGTGTAGATACTTAAGAGCCAATTTTCAAAGGCTAAGAGGAGTGGCAACTAAGGTTTTGTATTGCCAAAGCATACACTAAGTATAAACATAAATTTTGTTAACATGGCTGACAATAATCAAGAGAGTAGAATGAACATTGATAGCTTTGATTTTGCACATGAAGGTGCTAATGATGATGCTCCCATGTTTGTGAATTATCTCGTCACTAGGTTGCAACAAGCTATGGGCAACCCTATTTTGCAAGCCGAAGTTACTCAACAACTTCGTGCTTATGGAATTTCCCTTCCTCTCCAGAGGAGAGAGAGCTTAGGAGGCCTCTTGAAGAGACCCCCAAAAGAAGACTCTCTCCCATTCGAGAGGAGGAATCCAAAGAGAAAGAAAGCAATGACAGTCTAAGTTCTTCTGAAGATGTGGCTCCACGAAGACGGCGGCCTAGACGATCGCCTACTCCTCCCAAGAGGAAAAGAGCAACCCATAGTCCTTCTCCTCATCACTCTGAAAGGCAAGAGAGGAAACAAAGGAAGAAAAGGGCTAGGAAGAGGTTACCCTCTTCTCCTTCTTCTTCACCTTCCTCCTCTTTCGATGAAAGTTATGGCTATTCTCCTAGAGAATACAAGAGGGGAGGACATCGCAAATCATTTCCTGCATGGCGAAGGTCACAAAAGCTAAAGAAGTTCAAGGAGGGAGGAAAGAGTATCTCTTTTCTCACCTATGATGGCACCTTTGGTGCTACCGACAAAGTGTTGCCCTTCATCCAGCAATTTGATGCGGCCTTTGGGGACGAGGGCTTCACAGAGTCCTCCAAGCTACGCCATGTAGCTATGCACTTCCAAAAATCAGCTCGTCAATGGTGGGCTAGCCTTCGTGGCAATGGAGAAGCCCCAAAGACATGGAAAACTCTACGAGTTTCCATCATGAAGCAATTTCTTCCAAGTGATACTAAAGATAAAGTTCTTACCGAATGGCGCGGCTTGAAGCTTCTCTCTCATGAGTCTATCAACAAGTATGTAGACAAGTTTTGGGATTTACATCTCAAAGCTACTGTCTTTCAAAAGATAGACTTTGCCGAGCAAAGACAACAATTCTGTGCGGGATTACCTGAAGAGATGGCCGAATACATCAACTCTCAACGGCCCGGTACTATTACCGAAGTAATCCACCACACCATGGTTGCTTCACGCATCAATTTCCATCAAGGGGCTAGACGTAATGTCAAGCCCATGGAAAACAAAGATAAAAATGATGCAAAGGGGAAATCCAATGCTCAAAATAATTCCCAAGGCACTTCCAACAACAACAACAACAACAATAACAACAACAACAATCGGTCCAAGGAGAAGGGAGTTTACAAAGGTAAAAACAAACTCTCTCCTGAAGAGCTTGAAGCTTTTCGCGAGGACCATAAGTGTTTCAAGTGTGGGGAGCAAGGACATGGCTATCGTTCTTGTCCCAAGAAGAATACTCGCAATGAGACTCCTAGGGCTTCCACCATCGAAGCTCCAAAAGAGGATGCTCATTGCAAAGGATCATCACTTTCCTATGCGTGGGGAAAGGTAAGAGAGCATGATGTCTTCATCTTGTTTGACACAGGCTCTACTCTCAACTTCATATCAATAGAGTTGGCCACCAATTTGGGCATTCAAGCTTTTGAGATGGGAGATATAGTAACAGCTGATGCAGCTTTCAAGGGACAACAAGCCTCCGTTACTCCCTTGATTGGGAAGTTGAGGCTTCATGTCCAAAGCTATGTCAACAAAGAAGACTTCTTCATCTCTCCTCTCCAACATCAGGATGTTATCCTAGGGGCACCATGGTTTGATCGCATGGCTGCCAACATGAAGTTCCCTGAAAGGAGAATTTACTTCACCTACAGGGTCATAAGAGTCTCTAAAAGCTAATAATGTTTCATCTACTGAAAATGATAGGAATCAAGAAGAGTTAGACTTGTCTACTTTTCTAAAAGGATTCCAAGATGTGTTCATCGATGATATCCCTATGGACCTACCTCCAAAACGAGGGGATGATGACCATCGTATTGAGCTCCTTCCAGGAAGCTCACCACCTAACAAACCTCCTTATCGAGTCTCACAAGCTCAACAAGAGGAGATTATGAGGCAAGTACAGGAATTGGTAGACAAAGGGATGGTGAGGCCTAGTTCCTCTCTTTTGTTCTCCAGTCCTTTTAGTGCAAAAGAAAGATGGTACATACCGTTATGTCAACAAGGAGCCATATGGCAATAAGGCCATAGGGTGGTCTAGTTGCCTTGTGTACTACATACAGGATTTGTATGTGCTACATACAAAGATGACCGAATGGCTCTCTATTCGTATCTTGTGGCCCCATGGTCATAATCTCACATTTGTGAATCCTTACATTAAAAGGGATAAAATCTTTCTAAATAAAAAAACTAAAAATTTGGCACATCAAGCTCATGTGCTACTCATAACTCTAATAGAAAAATTATAACACTTTCACATCTTCATGTATGTTGAAAACATAAGCACTCTTACAAAGGTTTTTCTATACACAAAGATCATTTGTAAATGCCATAACATTACAACATTTTGTTCCATCATCTCTACAAATGTGAACCTATTTAATACAATATTGACTTTTGAGTTGTTTGATATAATTCTTGGCTTCATGTGCTTTGATCACAGGCTCTTTGTACCCCAATTTCTGAGCAAGCATAATTAACTCAACTCTTTTCAAGGTTGATATAGATTTGATATTCTTCAATATCCTCATTTTTTCTTGATCAAGTGTCAGCCTTTTCTTATCTTGACTTCTAGTGGACATTCCAGTACTGCTAGATGAGGCACCATTCTCATCATTAAGAACGCGAGGAGCTTCTGGTAGCCTGCTTGTAGGGTAGGTTTTTTGTAGACAAACCAAATTGCGCTCCTCCCACTTTGAAACAACCTTTTGTACATGATTGTAAAGCTCGTGACCTTGCACTATGGGAGCTTGTCCATACAAAGAAGATCTTGTAATTGTACGAATGTCGTTGACATGATGAAGAGCTTTGGTATATGGTAGGAGCTCTCCAAGGAGAATATTATCCTCCTCATCAATGTTAAATGATGGTGGAAATATACAATTGAATGCAGGATTAATGCATCCTTTCAATGGTGCATCATCTATAAGAAGCAATCTTTTTAAATCAATCCCAAAATTTGCTGATGAAATAGCTAAAGGTTTGAAAAATGCCTCTACTCCAGGATTGTCGGGGCGAGTGATTCTTGACTCTACATATTGTTGACATTGGCTTTGCCCCCAAATCATAAAGAATGGAAGTTGTTCTCCAGCTTCCTTCTCTAAAATCTTGATGATTTGCATAACCTGTGTATCATTAGCTGTTGACCATATGCCAACATTGGAGATGCTTAGGAGACTCTTTACAAACTCAATGCATCCTGGTCGCAAAACAATATACTCATGTTTAAACTTCAAGCTCTTCATTTTTTTGGACTTTTGCCAACAACGCCTCAAAAGCAATCCACACAAGCTCAGTATTATAGTCAGCATTGGTCCATCATTAGATGAAAGATTTGGATCACCATACACTCTAATGCTCAAATATTGAGCTACTAAAATGTTATTGACAGAGTCTTCTTCTGTCCTTCTACTTCCATTGTATCGCTGGAATTTCTGTCCAACAACTACGATGGTCGACCTTCAAAAACTTGTATCTCTTTGTCATCTTCTTTACAAGCTTATTGGTTAAAATGAGGATTGATAGATTCTTCCTCAATAGGCTCAATAGCTGGAGCATCCTTTGTATCAATGACCTCACAAGAGACACTATTAACTGTAAAGTCTTGTTGAAGTGCTGCAAGTTTAAACAACACCCACTTTTAGCTTTGAAAATACCTACAATCTTGATGGCTTTAAAAAACATTAAGTATCCAAACTACATATTAAATATCTCATAATTATATTGCAATGTTGTATATACTACATTATATGTTTATTTAATGGCTCTATACTAGCACCCTATTGCCCTAGGACCGTAGGGTGCCTTCTATATGAAAAGTTTATAGCTATATGGACATAAGGTGTTGAGTTATACATAATGACTATAGGCTCATCTTTTTGCACCTCTACAATGACATCCTCTATCCCTATGGCCATGTAGTCCTCTCTATATTTGTGTGGAGCCATATGTTAGTGAGGAACCTTATGGCCATTTGTCCATAAGGTGCTCTATTTTGAGTCATTCGAACCATTGGAACATTATATTGCACATCTATATTGGCACCCTATGGCCCTAGGGCCACAAGGTGCCTTCTTTGCTAACTAAGAAACCTATGATCACTAATGTGGCCAATGAGAGCATTACCTATATAGTACACATAGTGAAATTTATGGGACTAGGTGTACATAAGGTACTTATGTAGAGCTTCAATGACCATAAGGTGCTCTCTTTTGAAGCTAAGGACAATAGATTCATCTTCTTTTTACCTATGTACTAGCACCTTAGGGATATGGGATCATCTTTGCATTACAAGGTAGCCTATGGCCCTAAGGCTATAGGGTGCTATTTATGATAACAAGGAACCCTATGGTCCTAAGGCCATAGGGTGGTCATGTTGCTTCACTACTACATATACAAGAGCGGAGGGATTTTTACCTTGGTTGTGTATGAACCTTTTGATCCTAAGACCGTAATTTGTTATATGCTCTTTTACAAGCTACTACTTACAAAGTGTGGCCTACAATTAGAACCTTTGACCATGAGGTCACTAGTCATAGATTTTTTTAAATATTTTAGAGGATGCATACAATTGCCACCCTATGGCCTTAGGGCCATAAGGTTGCATGTCTACAAAGAATGATATGATGTTACAACCATGAAATTTGTCTTCAACAATGAAAAACCTCTGACCCTAAGATCATAGGATGCTTTGACAAGACCCCTAGCCTTAAGTGGTACAATGTCATATGTGTGACAATAAACCTCATAGCATCACATAGCTTAAAAGCATTACATAATATATCAATAACCACATAGCTTTAAAGTTTTACATCATACATCATTTGATCACAAAGCTAAAGGATGACCTTTGTAACCTCATGTCTATGTATAAATTTTCCACTTAAATTAAATTCATTTATTTTGAAAATACTCAAGCTCACAAGTATACACTCTTATGGTCACATAGATAATGGTTACTCTATGCCACCATATGTTCATGACATGATATTTACACACTTAAATTTAATTCATCTAATTTGAAAACATTAAAACTCACAAGCGTGCAAAATAGTTTTTAAAACAAAACAATATTGTTCGTCAATATTTACAAAATCAAAGAGAAACAACAATCTCGATATCATGGGAGAATTGTCGTTGGTTGACCTTCGCAAGCTTGGATCTCTTTGTCATCATCTTTATGGACATTTTGGTTTAAATGGGGATTGAGAGGCTCTTTTTCAACAGTTTCAATAGCTTGAACATCTTCTGTACCGATGGCCTCACATGAAACATCCTCAATTGAAACATCTTGTTGATGACCTGAAAGTTTAAACAACACCTACTTTTAGCTTTGAAAATACTTACAAATGTGATGAATTTCTATAATCAAGCACTTAGAAAAAATATTGAGTATCCAAATGACATATACATCAGAATTAAATTACAATGCTTTATATACTATATGCAAAGTTCACTTAATTGCTCTATACTGCCACCCTATGGCCCTAGGACCATAGGGTGCTCTATATGTTGGTCAAGAATCTTATGGCCCTAGAATCATGTGGTGCCCTCTATATTGACAGTTTATAGTTTCATGAATATAAAGTGCTCCATTTCACACATTGGGACTATAGACTTATATTTTTTGCACCTCTATGGAGGTATCTTTAGTCCTTGTGCTATAACAACCTCTCTTTGTTAGTGAAGAATTCTATGGATCTACACGAGTATTTTGTACTACATACATGTACCTCACGTCCATCAAGTGTTCTAATTTGGGTCATTGGGACCATATGATCATTACATTACACATTTGTATTGGCACCTATGACCCTAGGGCCACAAGGTGATTTCTATGCTCAATACAATTCCTATGTCCACCAAATTGATATAAAAGTGCATTATGTACTACCTACATGGTCACCTAACGGCTCTTAAGCCATTAGGTGTAAATAAGGTAGCCTATGTACTATGTATAGCTTCTTTGTACAAACATCATAGGTCCATGGATGATCTTCATGTTGAAAATGAGCCTTATGGTTCTAAGGCCATATGGCGCTATTTATGTCTACAAGGAACCCTATGGCCCCAAGGCCATAGGGTGGTCATGTTGCTTTATGTACTGCAAACAAGACCTTAGGGATTTCCACTTGGTTTTTGTGGTGTATGACCCCTGTGATCATGAGGCCATAATTTTTCTACAAGGAACCCTATTGCCCCAAGGCCATAGGGTGGTCATGTTGCTTTATGTATTGCAAACAAGAGCTTAGGGATTAACACTTGGTTTTTGTGGTGTATGTCCCACTGACAACCCTAAAGGCTTTGAGGCCATAGGGTGTCATGAACCAAATACTTTGCACCCAATTGGTCATGAACACTAACCCTATGACCCTAAACTTTAGATTCATGGGTTTCTCTAAATTCTATAAATGCTACATAAAATTTCCATAAACCTAAATTGATACAATTTTATCAAGGTCTTATAAACCTAAATTGATACAATTTCATCAAGGCTTATAAACCTAAATTGTAAGTGCTCTATTTTGCATCTAAGAACAATATGCTCATCAATTTTGCACTTATACGTCAATAAGGAACCCTATGTCCCTGAGGCCATAAGGTGGTCTAGTTGTGCTACGTACTAGATACAAGATCTGTGTGTGCTACATACAAAGATGACATAATGGCTCTCTACTTGTATTTTTTGGCCCCATGGTCATAATCTCATCCTTTTGCATCCTTACATAAAAAAGGAGCCCTATGGCCCTAAGGCCGTAGGGTTCTAGTATGGATCCATTAGTACATAATGTCAAAACAATACAAACCCTTGTTCCATGATCTTTTCAAGTGTCAATCTATTTGAAAACATAAGATTTATCACAAAGTACATAATGATAGAATATTACAAAATATTGCTCCATCATTTGTTCGAGTGTAAATATTTGATCGAGCCTATGGCTTACGGTCATAGGGTGTTGATACCATAAAGTGAAAATTTTCTTGTGTTTATAAATCAACTTTTGGCCTTATGACAATGTACATTGTCCTTAACATCGAAAATAAACTCAAGTTACAAAATAAAAACAAATCTTTAAATATGAAAACTAAACATTTGGCACATCAAACTCACATGCTACTCAAAACTTTGATAGAAAGATTTAGAAAACTTTCACATCTTCATATTTTGTGTGGTTAATTTGAAGATACTTTAATTATCAAGCATACATATCTTATCGGCACATGGTTAAAAGGTGCTCTTTGCTCTTTGGCACCATTTGTTCATGAAATATTTGCACACTTCAATTCAAATCATCTCATTAGAAAATACTCTAAACCATAAGCATACACAATTGTTTTGTGAAATAAAATCAAACCAATGTTTAAGATTTCAAAATCAACGTTCAAGATTACAAAGTCAAAGAAAAACACCAAACCAAATACCAATGTTCTAAAGATCATGAAAGAATTGAAATTTTGGCTAGCTTAACCTGTTTCCTATAGAAGCTCTAGAATGGCATCACCCTCAACATCTAATGGCTCATCGATTTCTTCATTCTCTGAGTCCTTGCCATTATCATTTTGTGGAGTAGAGACCAAACCTTCCCACCTTTTAAGCTCATCATCTTCATCTATTGTAGAATGGCAAAGAGCTTCTAGCTCAGTCATTTGCTCATTGGTACAAGTAACTGAGATCACCTTTCGTTGTTGTAGAAGTGCCTCTTTGGTCCCGTAACCAAGTGAAAATATGCCCACTACCTTATCATCCTCTTTGAGACAAATACACTTGATGGCGCGCCGAACAAAAAAAGCTTTGGCGGTAGTCATAGCATCAAACTCTTCATTGTCGTCAATGCCTAGAGTAGACATTGGTTGACAGAGAGACTCCTTGAGACTAGAGTGATTGGTGAATTTCTCTTCTTGACTAAAGAAAGCCCAAAGTCCAAAAATTACTTCACGAAGAGCAGTGGGTTGGACGGTCGCTGATGCTATTAAAGAGCCAAGAGGCAAAGCATACAACTCATACTATTTTGCTTTTTCAGAGATTGCCTTCTCAAGAGAAGTAGCATGTTGGTACTTGCCTAGACCAACAATAACAAATTCTGATGGTTGATGTGCTATCCTACAAACTCCATCAATAACCTTTCCAAATTGAGTAGCACTCCAACCACTAGATATAGTGCCCTTGTGTGTTGTGTCTATGATACATACACCAACACGCACTGTAGAATTATTCTCACCTTGGAGAAACTCAATGCCTTCTAGATTCTTCCCCATGCACTTTATGGTCCATGGAAAGCTGAATTGTAATCTAGATGAACCATTCTTTTGTGCAATGATCCATTGCACATATCCCTTGGTAACTTCTGGAATTGCTAGGGTCTCCTTTGTTTTTTGAAGCCTAAGATGTAGCCATTGGGTGCAACTGATAAGAGAGATTTTTAGATCTCATCTGTAATGTTATAATGAGATCTACATTCCTCCCATGAAGTAATGGCTTCTACTAGATCAAGCTCTTTGAATAACTTGCACATCTCAGCCAAAAACACCTTCGTTTGTTTTATGTTTGTTGCACGTGCAAAGAGGTCGATCATGTCCGGTTGATGTGGTTGCTTCACCAAGAAAATCTTTTCTTCTTTGAGCTCCTATTGTAATAGCTTAACATCGTTATCTTCTAAGCCTCGTAAGCATCTAAGAGTAGTTATACTTGGTTGGCGTCCACGTGCAAATGAGGCTTGATGGTTCTCTAGGATTTTTATACACTCCTCATAGATGTCTTCTGGATACATGACCATGTGGGCTTCTCTATTCGCAAATGAGCTATGGTTAAATGTGATATTTTCCACAATCACAAAGGCCTATAAGAAACAAAAAGTAATAAGGTTTTATCTACAACTGCAGATTAAGAAAATTAGAAACAAGAAATAGAACTTACATCCCAATCTTTTCGACTCTCATGACCATGGGGAACACCTGCCTTTGGTTTTTTTGGACAAGAATATGCTAGCCACTGTCCACGCCCATGCTTCAAGACCTCCACATAAGGTTGGGTTTTCATTGTTGTCTGTGTCTCTATGTTCTCCATTTTGGAGATTCGCACTGCAATCTCTTTAGGGCATCTACAACAATCCTTGCAGTTCTGTATTTGTAGAACTCTCTCCTTGAAGCATACTTTGTGCTCTTGTTGCACACAAATGCTCTAGCTGCTATTATGGAGTGTTGACCAGAAAGAATCCAGTAGTGTTATGTTGCCAGCTTGTCTGCATGTACTTCATTAGCCTTTAGAGGCTCCTTTTTTATGGGATCATATGGCATAAGGTTAGCTGCATTGGAGACTGGTCTAGAATTCTTTGCAAATTGTCTCAAAAGGAACTTTACATACACACCTGACAATGGCCTACATTTGAAGTGATCAGGTGCAAGATTGCATTGGTCAACAGAGATGAGTTGTGTAAACTGCACCCCAAACTTGAAGTAGTGCTCTATTCCAATGTACCCATCTAGCCCACTCTTGAAATTCTTCTTAACATCCTTATCAAGATCTTTTTCTTCCGGCTGAACAATTGAGGCCAGCACCTTCACTGAGGCTCAATCTGCAATTACTGCTATTGAAGGAGTTATTAAAGGAGGTTCAGTTAAGCTAGCTTCATCCCTACGTGGAGCCTCTAGAGGTACAAGTGAAAGACTTTCTTGCTCCACATTTTCGGTGCTATTTCTGACTGAGGGCATCTCACTCTCCTTTAAAGTCTTCTTCTGATTAACTTGACTTGTACCTTCATTTTTTCGCTTCTTACTATTCTGTGCCTTCAAGCTGGCTAAATATTGAATAACTTTCTTGAAGCCTTCAGTAAACATGTCCATGAGATTCTCGCTGGGAGTATCTTCCCTGATTTCTATCCACCCTGCCTTTATCATTGTCTCTCCATCACTGCTATCTTTCAGCAACTCCCAAGCAAAGGCCATGGGCTCTAGCAAGTAACAATCACTGTTTTGTACTTTCACACCAAGACATGGGGACATGTCAAGATCTGAGAATTCTTTATTTATCTCCTTGACAACTCCACAATCTTTGAAGGGAGATTGTTCTTTATCTCTAAAGAACAAGTGGACTCTCTCATCAGATTTACCACTTGGTAAGTGAAAATCTAGATACCATGGGCTTGGAGTGGAGCTTGTTGCATCAACTGACTTTGGAATTCTTTTCTTTGAAGAGGATTGAGCCATATCTCTGAAAACATAACAATATAACATTATTTGTATTTATGTTCGATTTGAATATGATTGAGCCAAGTTTATGTAAACTTAACAGCATAACATTACTTTGTTATAAATGGCTCTAGTGCTACATGGCTGGCCTATGTGGCCAAGTAGAGTCTCTATATTGAATGCTACTGGTCAAATAGAAAACTACCTCACATTATCTAGCCATGATTGATCTCTGAACATTGTACATTGCCACCCTATGGCCCTTAGGCCACAAGGTCTCTAGATGGGACATATGACACCTTGTGATCCTAGGGCCATAGGATCTCCAAAAGGAGCTTATGGAACCCTATGGACCTTGAGATTGTACATTGGCACCCTATGGATCTTGGGCCATAGGGTCTTCAAAAGGAACATAGGGCACCCTGTGACCCTAAGTCTATAGGGTCTCACATCATACTTGAGGGCATCCTAGGGCCCAAGGGTGGCCATAACAAACATAGGGAATCCCATGGTGCACATTAACGGGAAACATGGCAGCCCTTACGGCCCTAGGGCCATAGGATCTCCAAACGGAACATAGGGAACTCTATGGCCCTATAGATCTCTAGATGGGACATAGGGCACCCTGTGATCCTATGGCACTAGGGCCATAGGATCTTCAGAAGGAACATAAAGAAACCTATGGCCCTTGATATTGTTTATTCCTAACCTATGGTCGTGGGCCACAAGGTCTCAAGATGGGACATAAAGCATCCTTTGATCCTATGGCTCTAGGTTCCTTATGTTCCTTTTGGAGATCCTATGGATCTAGTGCCATAGGATCTCAAAAAGGAACATAAGGAACAATATGTCCCTTGAGATTGTACCTTCCCACCCTATGGCCCTTGGGCCACAAGGTCACCAGATGGGACATAAGGCACACTTTGATCCTATGGCCCTACGCTCCTTATGTTCCTTTTGGAGATCCTATGGCCCTAGTTCCATAGGATTCCCATAAGGAACACAGGGAACCCTATGGCCTTTGAGATTGTACATTGCCACCCTATGGCCCTTAGCCCATAAGATCTCTAGATGGGACATAGGGCACCCTATGATCCTATGGCAATAGAGCCATTGGATTTCCAAAAGGAACGTAGGGAAACATATGGCCCTTGAGATTGTACATTCCCACCCTACGGCGCTTGGTCCACAAGGTCTCTAGATGGGAAATAGGGCATTCTTTGATCCTATGGCCCTAGTTTCCTATGTTCCTTTTGGAGATCCTATGGCCCTAGGCCATAGGATCCGATAAGGAACATAGAGAACCCTATGGCCTTTGAGATTGTACAAGGCCACCCTATGGCCCTTGGGCCATAAGCTCTCTATATCGGACACAAGGCACCTTGTGATCCTATGGCCCTAGGGCCATAAGATCTCGAAAAGGAACATAGGGAACAATAGAGCCCTTGAGATTGTACATTTCCCCCCTATGGCCCTTAGCCCATAAGATCTCTAGATGGGACATAGGGCACCCTGTGATCCTATGGCAGTAGAGCCATTGGATTTCCAAAAGGAACATAGGGAAACATATGGCCCTTGAGATTGTACATTCCCACCCTATGGCCCTTGGGCCACAAGGTCTCTAGATGGGAAATAGGGAATTCTTTGATCCTATGGCCCTAGGTTCCTTATTTCCTTTTGGAGATCCTATAGCCCTAGGGCCAGAGGATCCCCACAAGGAACATAGAGAACCCTATGGCATTTGTGTTGGGGTATAAAGCCCAATGTGGTCGCCCAGGTAAGTGGGCGGGCTGCCAAGTATGTACACATATTCTTTTGTAAAAACCTAATAAGAACTCACTATGCTCTACACATTACAGTAGAGCGAGTTCACCATATCGTCGTGCTCTTCTTCTCGCACTCTCTCTCGCGTCGCACTTCCGCTCATACTCCTTCAACTGGTATCAGAGCACAGATCGAGGCTCGGGGCAGCACTGCAGGAGGCTAGAGTCACCAACTCAGATTGGAGTGAAATTCGACAGGCGAAGACATGGCCCCAAATCTCGTGGGCGAGCCCAAAGGGCTCGGTGTTGTCAGAATTTCATTCTGAGGTCATCTAGTCCACCGTTTGGCTTCGACAAAGGTCTGCGCAGGCCATTTTCGACTACGTGGTCTCAGCGGGTGCAGATCCGACTCTGCAAATTTGGGATTTTCAGCCTACGACTGTAGGTACTGAGGATATCAACACTCCCAGAGTGCTGATTTGTGGTTGTCTACACATCGAAGGACGACTCACAGTTCTTGGAGGCGTGTCACATACGACACGGGCGCATCTACACACAGACTGTAGGCGACATCCACTAGTTCATCAGGTAGCTTGTGTTTGCTGCTTGATATTCTAGATTTCATCCTGACATTGTAGGTACTTCCACATGGGATGTATTGTCAGAGATGATGTATGTCTGTTGAGTGTTTGCTGGCTGTGAATCACGCAGCAAACAACCGCCGCAGCAGTTACAGCATACAAGTGGGAAATTTGTGGATGTATGACTTTGTGGGAAGTCTATGTACTGTCAGATTTACTACAGCCTTTGTTGAGGGTCGAGTGAGGTTTTATTGAGCTGGGGATTCTCGAATGTTGAGATCCTTTTGGTGATATAGGTCTTGGAGCGATCCCTCGAGCATCCTTAGATAGGCAGCTAGGATGTATTGACTGTGAGTTAGACAGTTGGGATTGCATATTTGCTTATTTGGCCATTGAGGCATTGTCGCAGTCTCTATGTTTTACAGGACAGTGACACGATAGTCAGAGACAGTACAAGGTGCTGGACAGGTAACCACACTTACATTGTCAGAGAGACAGTGTTTTTTTGAGCTATTTTTAGTACACCATAGCCATTTTACCAAAGGATACTCAGCCAAAATTTTCTGCAAATCTGAAGCTTTCTTGGTTCATTTTGACAGGTTGATATTGGTTCAGTGGTCAGTTTACAGGGGAAACTCTGCCGAATTTTTCCCAGAAAAGTAAACTACTGTGAAGCGTAGCTATGGCTGGATCACAGGACACTGCTCTTTACAATATCAAGAAGCTGGATGGAACCAATTTCCCATTGTGGAAGAAGCAGATTTGGCACGTGTTGGTACAAAAGAAGCAGATAAAACCTATAAATCTCAAGGGGATAAAACCAGAAGATATGGACGAAGATGAATGGAGTGAAATGGATGAATTGGCACTTTCTACCATTATGCTGACTTTGGCAGAAAGCGTTTACTTCAATGTAGCAGATGAGATGTCGGCTTATCAAGCATGGTTAAAGCTGAGTGATCTTTATGAGAAGCAGAGTGCAGCTTCAAAGGTATACTGGCTTAAGAAGCTTGTTGACTTGAAGATGAAAGAAGGGACACCTATGTCCAATCATCTGAATGAATTCAACACAATCTATAGTCAGTTGTCAGCTCAAGGTGTCAAGTTTGATGAACCTGTTAGAGCTATGTTCCTGTTGATCACATTGCCGGAAAGTTGGGACACTTTTCGCACAGCTTTGAGTAATTCTGCACCTCCAGATGGTTTGAACATAGCAGGTGTAGAAGGAAGTCTACTTACTGAAGAAACCAATAGAAAGACAATGGGCAAAGGCAAAGGAACAGCCTTAGTTGTCAGGGGAAGGACCAAAGAAAAGTACAAAGGTGGAAAGAGGAATCGGTCTCGTAGCAAGTCCCGCAGTGCTAAAGGCAAGAGTGACATAGAATGCTACCATTGTGGCAAGAAGGGTCACATGAAAAGAGACTGCAGAGAATGGAAAGTAGAAAAAGGCAAAGAGAAAGCTGAAGACCATGGTGAGAAGAACAAGTCCTCAGTGAAGATTCAAGAAATAAATGTGACAAACACTGTTGCAAAGGATGACAGTCTAGTGTCAGGAGACATCTACTTCTTGAAGAATGCAATGGACTCAGCTCTTCTTACAGCATCTGATGGAAATGCACTGAGTGAATGGATTATAGACTCAGGGGCATCACTTCATGTGTCTCCAAACAAGGAGTGGTTTACCTCTTATGTGACCACTAAAGATCATGTTCGGCTAGGCAATGGGCACACACGTGAGATCTTAGGTGTTGGAGATGTTCAATTGAAGTTTCAGAATGGCTCTTCCTCCATGCTGAAGAATGTGATACATGTTCCCGCAACTACAAAGAGCTTGATCAGCACAGGTTTACTTGATGATGCTAGCTACGTTACCACTTTTGGACAGAACATGTGGAAGATATCCAAGGGTTCTATGACAGTAGCACATGGAGTAAAGTCTAAAGGACTTTACATGATTTATGTATCAAATGTCTCTAAAAATGAAATCAATGTAACCGAGCAGCCGAACGTTTCTTTGTGGCATAGCCGGTTAGGACATATGTCCAAGAAGGGAATGGAAATCTTGTCTCATTCTGGTTATTTGCCTAGATTTTCATTTAATGATTTTGAATTCTGTGAACATTGTCTGTATGGTAAGCAAACACAGCAGCCACATAAGCATAGAAGCAGTAGAAGAGATACACAGTTGGCACTTGTTCATAGTGATTTGTGTGGACCTATGCCTAACCTAACCCTAGGGGGAGCTTCTTACTTTATGACATTTATAGATGATTACTCGAGGAAAGTATGGGTTTAATTTCTCAAGCACAAGGATGAAGCGTTTAGTGTTTTCAAAACGTTTGTGACACTTGTGGAGAATCAGAGTGGCAAGAAGCTTAAATGCTTACACACTGACAATGGTGGAGAGTATGTTTCAAAGGCCTTTCAGGACTTTTGTGAGTCAAAAGGTATAAAACGTGAACTTACTGCTCCTTACAATCCTCCTCAAAATGGTGTTGCTGAGAGGATGAATAGGACCATACAAGAGAAGTTCAGAAGTATGTTGTCTAATGCACAACTGCCAAATGGGTTTTGGGCTGAAGCTGTATCAACAGTTGTTCATCTTGTAAATAGATCTCCTAGCAAGGTTTTGCAGAAGGATTCAGTGCCAGAGATGGTATGGTCAGGCAAAATGCCCTCATACAAGAATCTCAGAGTCTTTGGCTGTGAGGCATATACTCACGTTCCAAAGGAATTTAGGAACAAACTTGAGCCAAAGAGTAAAAAGTGCATCTTTCTAGGCTATGGTAATTCTGGTGAGATGGGGTACAGACTTTGGATCCCGATCCAGAAAGGTTGTCCGCAGCAATGATGTTCACTTTAATGAATCCAAATATCATTGTACACCAGAGAGGGTTGAGGAGATTAGAAGATTTGTCTTCCGAGAAGATGGACCTGCACGTGCAAGACAAAATGTCAGGGCTCAAGAGGAGCAAGGACAGGATAGAGTGGAACCACAGGTTGTGGCTGAGCCTGAGCCACCTATTGTGCGTAGATCTAGACGTGTCACGCGACCTCCTGATAGGTTTGTTCCATCTATGAACTATGTCATGTTGACTGATTGCAATGAGCCTTCATGTTACAAGGAAGCAGTGCAAATGAAGGACTCCGGGAATTGGCAATTGGCCATGCAGTCAGAGATGACAGCTCTGCATAAAAACCAGACATGGAAGCTAGTTAAATTACCACAGGGCAAAAAGGCTCTACCTTGTAAATGGGTTTATAGGTATAAGATCACCGCTCATGATAGTCAGCCAAAGTACAAAGCAAGGCTTGTTGCCAAGGGCTTTAAGCAAGAACAAGGCATTGACTTTGATGAAGTCTTCTCTCCGGTGGTCAAGATGACTACATTGAGATGCTTTCTTGCATTGGTTGCCATATTAGATTTGGTGTTGCACCAAATGGATGTCAAGATAGCGTTCTTGCATGGTGATTTAGATGTGGAAATTTACATGCAAGATCCAGAAGGGTTTGTTGAGAAAGGCAAGGAAGATTGGGTATGCCAGTTTTTAAAGAGTCTTTATGGCTTAAAACAATCACCGAGGGCATGGTACCATAAATTCCACAAGTTTATGCTTTCTCAAGGCTACAAACGTAGTGAGTTCGATCACTGTCTATATACATAGAAGGCTAAGGATGGTAGTTGGTTGATCCTTATTTTGTATGTGGATGACATGTTGATTGCTGGCAAGCACTTGGAAGAAATTTCAGCTTTGAAGTCAAAGATGGCAAAATCGTTTGACATGAAAGACATGGGTGAGGCAAGTCATATACTTGGTATGCGCATTGAGAGAGACAGATCAAAGAAGTTGATTTGGTTATCTCAAACAGATTATATTGACAAGGTTTTGCAACGTTTCAATATGGACAAGGGAAAGGCACTGAGTGTTCCATTGCCACCATATGTGAAACTTAGCAAACAAGATTGTCCTGTGTCTGAGGAAGAACAGGCTGAAATGGATAAGATTCCATATGCGTCTGCAGTGGGTAGTTTGATGTATGCAATGATTGCTACTCGCCCAGACATTGCATTTGCAGTGGGAGTAGTAAGTCGATACATGTCAAACCCAGGCAAGAAACATTGGGAGGCAGTGAAAGGAATATTGAGATACCTGAAAGCTACAAAGAGTATGCGTATATGTTATGGGAGTCAGGAGCTAAGTGTAAAGGGTTTTACAGACTCAGATTATGCAAGTGACTTAGACAACCAAAGGTCTACGTCAAGGTATGTCTTTACATTGGCTGGTGGAGCAGTATCATGGCGTTCTAGATTACAAGATTGTGTTACTCAGTCTACTACAGAGGCTGAATATGTTGCAGCATCAGAGGCATGCAAAGAATCAATTTGGCTTAATCGACTAGTAACAGATTTGGGAATCAAAGAAGAGATGCCTGTGTTATATTGTGATAGTCAAAGTGCTATACAATTGGCTCGCAATCCAGTTTATCACTCAAAGACAAAGCATGTGGATGTGAAGTATCATTTCATCAGGGAAATGCTCGAGGATAAGCAACTTCAGCTTGTCAAAGTTCACACCACAGAAAATCCTGCTGATCTACTTACAAAAGGACTTCCTCAGAGAGCTTTGCGCATTTTCGCAAGCAGTTAGGTGTAGGGTAGTACATCACTTCTCTACATCTCTTGTATATTAGCTTGTATAGTAGCTTCTCTCACACTTAAAGTACCACATTAGAATTTAAGTGGGAGGTTGTTAGGGTATAAAGCCCAATGTGGTCGCCCAAGTCAGTGGGCGGGCCGCCAGGTATGTACACATATTCTTTTGTAAAAACCTAATAAGAACTCACTATGCTCTACACATTACAGTAGAACGAGTTCACCATATCGTCCTGCTCTTCTTCTCGCACTCTCTCTCGCGTCGCACTGCCACTCGTACTCCTTCACTTTGAGATTGTACAATGTCACCCTATGGCCCTTGGGCCATAAGCTCTCTATATTGGACACAAGGCACCCTGTGATCCTATGGCCCTAGGGCCATAAGATCTCGAAAAGGAACATAGGGAACAATATAGCCCTTGAGATTGTACATTTCCCCCCTATGGCCCTTGGGCCACAAGGTCTCTAGATGGGACATAAGGCACCCTTTGATCCTCTGGCCATAGGTTCCTTATGTTTGTTTTGGAGATCCTATGGCCCTAGGGCCATTGGATCTCCAAAAGGAACATAGGGAACCATATGGCCCTTGAGATTGTACATTCCCACCCTATGGCCATTGGGCCACTAGGTCTCTAGATGGGACATAGGGCATTCTTTGATCCTATGGCCCTAGGTTCCTTACGTTCCTTTTGGAGATCCTACGTCCCTAGTGCCATAGGATCCCCATAAGGAAAATAGATAACCCTATGGCCTTTGAGATTGTACAGTGCCACCCTATGGCCCTAGGACATAAGCTCTCTAGATGGGACACAAGGAAGCATGTGATCCTATGGCCCTAGGGCCAAAACATCTCGAAAAGGAACATAAGGAACAATATGGCGCTTGAGATTGTACATTTCCCCCCCTATCGCCCTTGGGCCACAAGGTCTCTAGATGGGACATAAGGCACCCTTTGATCCTCTGGCCATAGGTTCCTTATGTTTGTTTTGGAGATCCTATGGCCCTAGGGCCATTGGATCTCCAAAAGGAACATAGGGAACCATATGTCCCTTGAGATTGTACATTTCCACCCTATGGCCCTTGGGCCACAAGGTTTGTACATGGGACATACGGCATTCTTTGATCCTATGGACCTAGAATCCTTATGTTCCTTTTGGAGATCGTATGGCCCTAGGGCCATTGGATCTCCAAAAGATACATAGGGAACCATATGTCCCTTGAGATTGTACATTTTCACCCTATGGCCATTGGGCCACAAGGTTTGTACATGGGACATAGGGCATTTTTTGATCCTATGGACCTAGGTTCTTTATGTTCCTTTTGGAGATCCTAGGGCCATAGGATCCCCATAAGGAACATAAAGAACCATATGGACCTTATGATTGTATAGTGTCACCCTATGGCCCTTGGGCCATAAGCTCTCTAGATGAGACACAAGGAACCCTCTGATCCTATGGCCCTAGGGCCATAAGATCTCGAAAAGCAACATAGGGAAAAATCTGGCCCTTGAGATTTTACCTTTCCCCCCTATGGCCCTTGGGCAACAAGGTCTCTAGATGGGACATAAGGCACCCTTTGATCCTATGGCCATAGGTTCCTTATGTTTGTTTCGGAGATCCGATGGCCCTAGGGCCATTGGATCTCCAAAAGGAACGTAGGGAACCATATGGCCCTTGAGATTGTACATTCCCACCCTATGGCCCTTGGGCCACAAGGTCTCTAGATGGACATATGGCATTCTTTGATCTTATGGCCCTAGGTTTCTTATGTTCCTTTTGAAGATCTTATGGTCCTAGTTCCATAGGATCCCCATAAGAAACATAGAGAACCCTATGTCCTTTGAGATTGTACAGTGCCATCCTATGGCCCTTGGGCCATAATCTCTCTAGATGGGACACAAGGCACCCTGTGATCCTATGGCCCTAGGGCCATAAGATCTCAAAAACAAACATAGGGAAGAATATGACCCTTGAGCTTGTCCCTTTCCCCCTATGTCCCTTGGGCCACAAGGTGTCTAGCTGCGACATAATGCAGCCCTTGAGATTGTACCTTTCCCCCCTATGGCCCTTGGGCCACAAGGTCTCTAGATGGGACGTAAGGCACCCTTTGATCCTCTGGCCATAGGTTCCTTATGTTTGTTTTGGAGATCCTATGGCCTAGGGCCATTGGATCTCCAAAAGGAACATAGAGAACCATATGTCCCTTGAGATTGTACATTCCCATCCTATGGCCCTTGGGCCACAAGGTCTATAGATGTGACATAGGGCATTCTTTGATCCTATGGACGCAGGTTCCTTATGTTCCTTCTAGAGATCCTATCACCATAGGGCTATAGTATCCCCATAAGAAACATAGAGAACCATATGGCGGTTGAGATTGTACAGTATCACCCTATGGCACTTGGGCCATAAGCTCTCTAGATGGGACACAAGGCACCCTGTGATCCTATGGCCCTAGGGCCATAAGATCTCAAAAAGGAACATAGGGACCAATATGGCCCTTGAAATTTTACCTTACCTCCCTATGGCCCTTGGGCCACAAGGTCTCTAGATGGGACATAAGGCACCCTTTGATCCTATGACCATGGATTTCTTATGTTTGTTTTGGAGATCCTATGGCCCTAGGGCCATTGGATCTCCAAAAGGAACATAGGGAACCATATGGCCCTTAAGATTGTACATTCCCACCCTATGGCCCTTGGGCCACAAGGTCTCTAGATGGGACATAGAGCATACTTTGATCCTAGAGCCCTAGGCTCCTTATGTTTGTTTTGGTGATCCTATGGCCCTAGGGCCATTGGATCTCCAAAAGGAACATAGGGAACCATATGGCCCTTGAGATTGTACATTCCCACCCTATGGCCCTTGAGCCACAAGGTCTGTAGATGGGACATAGGGCATTCTTTGATCCTATGGCCCTAGGTTCCTTATGTTCCTTTTGGAGATCCTATGGCTTTAGTACCATACGATCCCCATAAGGAACATAGAGAATTCTATGGCCTTTGAGATTGTACAGTGCCACGCTATGGCCCTTGGGCCATAAGCTCTCTAGATGGGACACAAGGCACCCTGTGATCCTATGGCCTAGGGCCATATGTTCCTTTTGGAGATCGTATGAGCCTAGGGCCATAGGATCTTCAAAAGAAACATATGGAACCCTATGGCCCTTAAGATTGTACATTCCTACCCTATGGCCCTTGGGCCACAAGGTCTGTAGATGGGAAATATGGCACCCTTTGATCCTATGGCCCTAGGTTCCTTATGTTTCTTTTGGAGATCCTATGGCCCCAGTGCCATAGGATCTCCAAAAGGAACAGAGGGAATCCTATGGCCCTTGAGATTGTACATTCCCACCCTATGGCCCTTAGGCCACAAGGTCTCCATATGGGACATGGAGCACCCTTTGATCCTATGGCTCTAGGTTCCTTATGTTCCTTTTGGAGATGTTATGGCCCTAGGGCCATAGGATCGCTAAAAGGAACATACAAAACCCTTTGGACCTTGGAATTGTACATTCCTACCATATGGCCCTTGGGCCACAAGATCTGTAGATGGGACACCCTAAACCCTGTGATCCTATGGCAGTAGGGCCATATGTTCCTTTTCGAGATCTTATGGCCCTAGGGCCATAGGATCTTCAGAAGGAACATAGAGAACCCTATGGCCCTTCGGCCACAAGTGCTGAAGATGGGACATATAGCACCCTTTGATCCTATGGCCCTAGGTTCCTTATGTTCCTTTGGAGATCCTATGGATCTAATGCCATAGGATCTCCAAAAGGAACATAGGGAACCCTATGGCCCTTGAGATTGTACATTCCTACCCTATCACCCTTTGGCCACAAGGTCTCTAGATGGAACATAGGGCACCCTTTGACCCTATGGCACTTAGGCCACAAAGGTCTCCAGATGGGAGATAGGACACCTTGTGATCCTATGGCCCTAGGGCCATAGGATCTCCAAATGGAACTTATGGAATCCTATATCATATGGCCCTAGGGCCATATGTTCCTTTTGGGGATCATATGGCCCTAGTGCCATAGAATCTCTAAATGGACCATAGGGAAGCCTATGGATCTTGAGATTGTACATCGCCACCCTATGGACCTTGGGCCACAGGGTTTTCAAAAGGAACATAGGGAACCCTGTGACCCTAAGTCCATGGGGTCTCACATCATACTGGAGGGCATCATAGGACCCAAGGGTGGCCATAACGAGCATAGGGAAACCCATGGTGCACATTAACGGGCAACATGGCAGCCACATGCCCCTAGGTCCCTAGGGCCATAAGATCTCCAAAAGGAACATAGGGAATGTCACTATGGCCCTTGAGATTGGACATTGCCACCCTATGACCCTCGGGCCACAAGATCTCCAGATGGGACATAGGGAAACTTGTGGTCCTATGGCCCTAGGAAACCATGTTGTTCCTTTTAGAGACCTTGTGGCCCTATTGTTCCTTTTGGACATAGAGCACC
This sequence comes from Adiantum capillus-veneris, assembly GCF_014529385.1. NCBI lineage: Eukaryota > Viridiplantae > Streptophyta > Polypodiopsida > Polypodiales > Pteridaceae > Adiantum > Adiantum capillus-veneris. The sequence continues at coordinate 47,495,457 of NC_140931.1, forward strand.
ATGTGATCCTATGGCCCTAGGGCCATAGGCTCTTCAATAGGAACATAGGGAACCCTATGACCCTTGAGATTGTACATTGGCACCCTATGGCCAGATGGGACATTGGTCACCCTATAGTACGATGTGAGACCACCCTATGGCCTTATGGTCATAGGGTGACTGAGGGCCATATGTTACTCTTTAGTATGAGGTGAAACCCTATGGCCATAAGGCCATAGGGTTCCCTAGGGCCATAGGTTACCCTCTAGTATGAGATGAGATCCTATGGCCTCTAGTATGAAGTGACACCCTATGGCCTTATGGCCATATTGTGCCCTGGGGCCATATGATTCCCTCTATTTTTATGTGAGACCTTATGGCCTTATGGTCATAGGGTGTCCTTTGTAGCCACACCCTGTCTGCCCTTCTAAAGATTCTATGTGTAGTTTTATTTTAGTGACCCAGGGCCATAGGGTTCTCTCTATGCCATCGAGGGCTGAAGGCCGTAGGGTCCCCTCTATGCTAGTAAGATCCTATGGCCCCAAGGCCACAAGGTGCCCTCATTCTTTCAAAAAAACCCTCTATTCTCTATGCTCTATATTAGGAACCTATGGCCTTGAGACCATAGGGTCCCATGTATGCCATAGGGAGCTATATTTGTCAATAAAAAATACTATTTTCTCTATATTGGCACCATGTGGCTTGAAGGCCATAGGATCCCCTCTATTCTAGTAAGAGTCTCTCCATGCTCTATATTGGCACCCTTTTGCCTAAAGTCCATAGGGTCCGCTCTATGCTAGTAAGAACGGATCTATGCTCTATATGGAACCCTGTATGCTAGAAACCACTATGAGGGTTTTTTGGCAACCTATGGCCATACGATGCTCTGTGTATGGCCATAGGGTTTGTTGAATACTAAGGAAAACTCTCCATGGTCTATATCTGGGCATCTAATGGCTAAGAAACCACCATTTCTCTAGGTTTTTCTTCTATTGTTTTACAACAAAAAGGTGCCATGCTCCATGGCAATAATTTAAAAAAAACTAAAAGCTCTACATTGACACCCTATGGCGCAGGGCCCAGGTGTGATCTATGCTACCCTAAACCCCTCTATGCTCTACGTTGACACCCTACGGCCCCAGGGCCCGAGGGCCACAAGGTGCTCTCTCTCTCTCTCTCTCTCTCTCTCTCTCTCTCTCTCTCTCTCTCTCTCTCTCTCTCTCTCTCTCTCTCTCTCTCTCTCTCTCGGATTTAAATTGTTAATTTGGCCTTATTATCAGTCCTCCCTCTCTCTCAGCTTCCTCTCCTCTGTTTGTCTCTCTTACTCTCCTTTCTCTCTCACTCCAAACAAATATTTATCTCCCTCTTCTCATCTCTCCCCATTCATAAAGGGCTTCAATATCTACCGGTGGCATCGTCATTCACGCACCCCCTACCACATCTCCTCTTTCTAGGACCTATCTCACACCAACAGACAGGTTAGTTCTTTTCTGTTTTTCTGTTTTACAATTTTACTATTTTACAATTTTACTGTTTTACAGTTTTACTATTTTATAGTTTTACTATTTTACAGTTTTACTATTTTTTTATATAGAGCGGTAAATAAATTTTTTTTTAAAGATTGAGCTTACCTGTGAGGCACTGCATAGAGAGGGAGAGAGAACGCGAAGAGGCGGCACCACAGGGCGGCAACGGGCGGCTATTCGACGTCGTGAGAGGGCGGCAACGGGCGTATTCGATGTCGTGAGAGGGCGGCACCACAGGGCGGCAATGGGAGGCTATTCGATGTCATGAGAGGGCGGCACCATAGGCGCAGCAAGGGCGACGGAGGGGCACAAAAGAGACTTTTGGGAGAGGTGTAGGGAGGGCGCACGGAGGGCGTTTAGGAGAGGAGCAAGGAGCGCGCACGGAGGGTGTTTAGGAGAGAAGCAAGGAGCCTGTAGAGCTGTGCTCGAGAGAGAAGACTAGGGTTTCAAAAATTTTGAAAAGAAAGAGAGAGAGAGAGAGAGAGAGAGAGAGAGAGAGAGAGAGAGAGAGAGAGAGAGAGAGAGAAAGAAAGAGAGAGATAGAGATTAGGTTAAAATTTCAAAATTCAAAATTTGACTTTCAAGTTTTAAACCTAAACTTCCCGCTCTCTTTTATTTTGAATTTTGAAGAGTTTATAATCGTTTTCTTAAGGAGGAGAGTCATACCAAAGGAGTCATAGCAAAAAAAAAAAACGAGTATAGAATTTTTTCAAAAAATTTATGTGAGACTTTGTCAATACCCGTGTTGTCTCGCTATGAGTGGAATGACACCCATGGTCGGAATCTCCGTCTCGGGACCAAAATCACATACTGAAAAATACACTAAAAAACATTCAAAATTAGAGAATTTTCCCTCGAAAAAAGTGCGATATTTTTTTGTGCAGTATTGATCGGGAGACTTGAAAACACATTTTAGAAAAATTTGGGGTAAGCAAAAAAAAAAGGCTTTTTTCGCCACATGCAATTGTGCACTAATTGCACGTGTTTTGAAAGTGTAAGTATACATGCAACATACATGTATATATTTATACAAATAGTATTTAAACGAGGAGGTCATATACTAGAATGGGTTGCAAAGGTGCTGGTCGCATCTGCGAAGACGCTTGTAAAGGTGCAATTTGATCACACATTTGATCATGCGATACGTGCACACCATTGTTTTTTATGTCCCTTCAAAGACGTAAACATGTCATATGGATGTACATCCACGGGACTACTTGAGACACGGTCTCTAGATATAATCAATGGTTGTGGAGTATTATCAATGAATGTGGATGTGCCACGTGGCATATCGTGCGTCTCATACGTACCCCCTTATGTCCTGGTAGGCTCTAGCTTTCTGAAATCACTATATATAGCACCCTATGGCCCAAAGTCCATAGGATGCATATATAGCTCACCACAAAACAAGAATTGAGGAGACCTTGTGGTTATAAATCCATAAGATCTATATATATTTATCTAGGAACATCAACTATAGAATCCTATGGCCTTTTGTCCGTAGGATGCTCATATAGTCATCATGAAACACCTACATATAGGGCCCTATGGACCTAAGTCCATAGGATGTATATATATAATCACTCCCTAGGCTATGGACCTTGTGGTCATAAATCCATAAGATCTATATATATTTAGCTAGAAACATCAACTATAGCATCCTATGGCCTTTTGTCCGTACGATGTTCATATAGTCATCATGAAGCACCTACATATAGGACCCTATGGACCTAAGGCCATAGGATGTATATATATAATCATATCAATACACCTACATATAAAATCCCATGGACCTAAGTCCAAAGGATGTATACAAACTCATTGTGTCCCTAAGGCCACATGATGCTATATACCCATCATGAGACAACTACATATAGAGCCCTATCGCCCTCAATACAAAACGCCTTGATAAAACATCATATAGACTAAAGTCCATATGATTTATATATAGTCAACACAAAACACCTACATATAGTGTGCTATGGTCCTAAGGCCATAGAATGTTATAGAACCATCACCAGACAACTACATATAGTGCCCTATGCCCCTTAGACCATAGGATGTGTATGTATGAATTGCGAAACACCTGCATATATCATCCAATGACCCTAAGGCCACAGGATATTATATACCCATCATGAGACAACTATGTATAGTGTCCTATGGTCCTTAGGCCATAGGATGTGTACAGTTGCATCGCGAAACACCTACATATAGCTCTATATTGGCCATAAGTACATAGAATGTTATATACCCATCGTGAGATAACTACATATAGTTCCCTATGGCCCTCAGTCCATAGGATGTGTATAGTTGCATCACGAAACACCTACATATAGCATCCTATGGCTCTAATGCCACAGGATGGTAAATACCCATCGTGAGACAGCTACAAATAGTACCCTATGGCCCTCAGGCCATAGGATGTGTACAGCTGCATCGCGAAACACCTACATATAGCATCCTATGGCCCTAAGGCCACAAGATGTTATATACCCATCATGAAACAACTACATATAGTGTCCTATGGCCCTAAGGCCACAAGATGTTATATACCCATCATGAGACAACTACATATAGTGTCCTATGGCCCTTAGGCCATAGGATGTGTACAGTTGCATCGCAAAACACCTACATATATCTCTATATTGTCCATAAGGCCATAGAATGTTATATACCCATCGTGAGATAACTACATATAGTTCCCAATGGCCCTCAGTCCGGCCCTCAGTCCATAGGATGTGTATAGTTGCATCACGAAACACCTACATATAGCATCCTATGGCTCTAATGCCACAGGATGTTAAATACCCATCGTGAGACAACTACAAATAGTTCCCTATGGCCCTCAGGCCATAGGATGTGTACAGTTGCATCGCGAAACACCTACATATAGCATCCTATGTCCCTAAGGCCAGAGGATGTTATATACCCATCATGAGACAACTACATATAGTGTCCTATGGCCCTTAGGCCATAGGATGTGTACAGTTGCATCGCAAAACACCTACATATAGCTCTATATTGGCCATAAGGCCATAGAATGTTATATACCCATCGTGAGATAACTACATATAGTTCCCTATGGCCCTTAGTCCATAGGATGTGTATAGTTGCATCACGACACACCTACATATAGCATCCTATGGCTCTAATGCCACAGGATGTTAAATACCCATCGTGAGACAACTACAAATAGTGCCCTATGGCCCTCAGGCCATAGGATGTGTACAGTTGCATCGCGAAACACCTACATATAGCATCCTATGGCCCTAAGGCCAGAGGATGTTATATACCCATCATGAGACAACTACATATAGTGTCCTATGGCCCTTAGGCCATAGGATGTGTATAGTTGCATCACAAAACACCTACATATAGCTCTATATTGGCCATAAGGCCATAGAATGTTATATACCCATCGTGAGATAACTACATATAGTTCCCAATGGCCCTCAGTCCATAGGATGTGTATAGTTGCATCACGAAACACCTACATATAGCATCCTATGGCTCTAATGCCACAGGATGTTAAATACCCATCGTGAGACAACTACAAATAGTTCCCTATGGCCCTTAGGCCATAGGATGTGTACAGTTGCATCGTGAAACACCTACATATAGCATCCTATGTCCCTAAGGCCAGAGGATGTTATATACCCATCATGAGACAACTACATATAGTGTCCTATGGCCTAAGGGCCATAGGATGTGTATAGTTGCATCGCAAAACACCTACATATAGCTCTATATTGGCCATAAGGCCATAGAATGTTATATACCCATCGTGAGATAACTACATATAGTTCCCTATGGCCCTCAGTCCATAGGATGTGTATAGTTGCATCACGAAACACCTACATATAGCATCCTATGGCCCTAAGGCCACAAGATGTTAAATACCCATCGTGAGACAACTACAAATAGTGCCCTATGGCCCTAAGGCCACAGGATGTATATTTACTCAACACAAAACACTTGCATAAAACATCATATGGACTAAAGGCCATATGATTTATACATACTCAATATGAACCACCTACATATAGCATCATATGGCCCTAAGTCCATAGGATTCTGTATACCCATCATGAAACAACCACATATAGTGCCCTCTGTGTATATAATCATAATGAAACACCTTCATATATACTCACAATAAAATGATTTTGTGATGGTTTTCTTAACAAATATTTATTGAAACCTTCTTGCAGGTATGGATTTTAATCAAGGTGATAGAGTATACATGTTTGTAGCCACACAAAAGGTTGCCCTTGGGAGTGTCTGTGAGACAAACCCAAATGCATATTGCTTAGGAATGCTTATTGGTGAAGGAAATGTATCGGTGTCAGTTGATTTGTGTTTTCAAAACAAAGCACTTATTCCATTTCCAACAATGGATGCATTGACAGTGGGAGATGCTTTTCACAGTATCGTGAAATGGAGTACTGGGTTGCTACAACATATGGATGAGATACACTACAAAAGGGTTTCGATGTCTGAGACTCACAAAGGAATGGGAGCATTCGAGGCACAGTCTAATGGAATGAGCTATAGGGAGGTTTGGAAGGATAAGAGGGTTCAACTTTGGGATGAAAGAAAAACACATGTAGTAGCCGAAGGGGTTGTCATGTATGTGTGTCCATTTGATTCCGTGAACTTTTGTGTGCTAGGTGAAGATAACATCGGTATTGGTATTGAAACATCCTATGCTTGTGAGGGTACTATTTCTGCACAATCTGATGTATGCAGCATCAATCTGGTTTGTTGGCCTATCAAGAGAGTGACAACTATGGATGGAAAAGCGTTGTTACAATATGAGGATTTACATGCTAGTGACGCATTACAAGATACATGCATTGAATCAGCTCGTTTGGTAGAGCCTATTTCAAAAAAACGAAAATATTGCTTTATGAATAGGAAGCCAAAAATGTCTATGAAACCTTCTAAGAGATCCAATCAAGCATCCCTATCATCTGTCCAACTTGTTTCAACCATAGATTGTTGCTCTATGAGGTGTTGTCAATATGCCAATAGAGATAAGGTCATGGCTATGCGCAATGAATTTTGGGGACAAAGTTTGCAAAATAGAACCAACTATGTGTATGATACAATGTTGACTGCTTGGCGTGAGAACAAGGCAACTACAAAGATTTTCTATGCATTTTCTTTTAATGGAAATGAGGTCTGTACTAGAGCTTGGTACGAAATTCATGGCATTCCAAAAACTTCATTTTATCGTTATCGTGAACAGTTTGAAAATGGGGTTCGACGCTCAGTGCATGGTAATGATGGTGTCATAAGAAAAGGAAGAGACCATATAGAAATGGGAAGGGCATTGATGCGCTCTTTTGTAGATGATAACTCAGAGAAAATGCCACATAAGAGTAGAACTATGGAAGATGGTACCATAGAAACCTTGCTTGCAATACCAAACACGTACAAGCAAATAGACATCTTACATGATGTCAATAAAACACTCGAGAGTATGTGTCTCAAGCCAATGTCTAGCACTACATTCAATAGGGTTTGGAATACAGAGTTTGCTAATGTGACCTTGTCAAAAACAAGCGAGTTCTCAAAATGTGTTGTGTGTAGTCGGATAAAGTCTCAACTAGAGTCAATAAAGGATGACGAGCTGATTTCATGTTTGAAGGATGAACGTAAAATTCACATGATGCAACAACAAAGCTGTAGAAATGTGTACTACACCTGGCGTAAGTTCTCGCAAATGCAAAAGGATAAGTACTTATGCATTATACATGATAAAATGGACTAAAAAAAGACAGCAATACCTAGATTGCGAGTGAACTCAAAAGACTATGCGAATGCATATCAGTTGCAAGTATCATTAATAGGTATGATAACACATGGGCATGGGCATGGGCATGGGATGTATGTTCATTTCTCGTTGAATGGTCTATGGCCTTCAGATCCAAATGCTACAATTGGTTCCCTTGCATTATGCTTACAGAATTTGGAAAGAACAGAAAACCATGGGCTAGGAGATTTATGTCATGATGGTATGCCACGCAGCAATGTAACATTGTTCAATGCATTGAATTCAAGGACAGCTTTAGACCACCAAAACAGAATGATGAAAGAGCGTGAGAGGAATGCATCAGCAGCAGTAACACCACCGTTGGCTATTGAAGGATGTAATGGAGAGATTTCTAACTTGCAATCAGCCTCCTCTCAATGTGTTGTGGATACCATGTCCACTCCCGTGTTTCAAAAATTGCTTGAGAATCTTCTGCTACAGCTAGATAATTGTGGAGGAGAGAATAAGAATCGATATTTATTTGCATACTTATCCTTGCTAGTAGCAAAAGGTGTTTTCAAAACCGTGCATTTGGGATTCTTAATGGTGGGTCATACACATGAGTACATAGATGCAATGTTTAGCAGGTTCTCAGAGAGATTACGAACAGGAATGACCTACACTTTTCCACATTTGATGTAACATTTTCAAAAATGTGAAAGTTCAGCTCCAACACCATTTTTGATGACGCAAGTTCCTGACTTTAAATCCTTTGTTAAAGGGTACATGTGTGATGGACAAGATGCTCTTGTTGGACACTCTAAGCCACTTCAATTTCGTTTCTTTATGCAAGGTGAAACCCCAGTAATGCAGTACCAAATTCACCCCAAATCACCTGATTGGATGCCGAGGGAGTCAGGAATTGAGTTGTGGAAAAAAGATGATCAAGGGAAACCAAAATTGCCAGTAGGTTTTCCAAATGTGGTTCCTATAGCAGACTATGTGAGAGATAGTCCGCTTGTTATTCAAGGGATTAAGACATATCTTGAATTTTGGAAAATATGGACTCTACTAAAGGGAAAGGAGCACGATTCTACAAAATACATGGAGCCAGTTATTATTTATTGGCAAAAAATAATTAGTGAGCTTGAACAACCAACCAATAAACAACTTGGTGAATATACATCATTTTGGCCAAAGACTACAGGGAGTCATAGAATGCAACAGATAGAGGAAGACACAGATGAGTTTCAAGGATATGAAGAATTGAATGATCACTATGTTGGTCCTCAAAGTGCAAGGCCACAGGAATCTTTTAGGCCTCAAATTGATGTAAGGAAAGGGGATTTTGTTCTTGTGAGATCTGCAGATCCAGAATATCCGATATGGCTAGGAGTTGCAGAGTCAGATGTTGATGTAGACAGCTCATCTCCTAACTACAAGAAAGTTTTCATTCAATATTGGGCACCAAAACATTGGAAAAAAAATCCCACAATCCAAGAACAATATGAGGATTGTTGGAAAAAGAATTGGTGCTACAATCTTGCTGACCCAAAGCATTGGGAGTGTGTTGATTCAATTGTGTGGTCATGGACTCCAAGGGGTGGAAGACTTGCAGAAGCAATCAAAATCCCATCCAATGTTGTGGAGAAAGCACAAGCTAGCTTAATAGGAGAAATTGACTAGCATTTCATTTTCATATATTGTTTTTCTTGGTATCCGTGTCTATGTATGTTTTATAAAGTATCAATTAACACCAACATGAAAAAAAAGGTGTTTCTCAACACCACCATCTTCTTGAGAATCTATCTCTTTGTCTAATGTAACACAAGTCCTCAAGACAAGTCCCAAAATAATTGAAATTTTCCCAAATCAAATGGGAAATAGGAATCCTTAGGCATTGAAATCAGTCCCAAAGATGTGGAATTTTCCCATTTTATCTAAAAGAGTGTTATATATATCACTCTTTATCTCTCTCTCTCTCTCTCTCTCTCTCTCTCTCTCTCTCTCTCTCTCTTTAATTGATCATCTTGTCACTCTTCGTGTTCTCATGGAGGAAAGTCGGTTGAAAGGCAAGCGATTGTATTGTTGTTTTGTGGACTTTAAGAAAGCCTTTGATATGATTCCACGTAACAATTTGTGGAGAAGGATGGAAGAACTCCAAGTGCCAGGTGAGTTTATGCTTGCGGTTTCTCGAATCTATGAGAAGGTGATTTGTCAATTGCGCATGGGAAGAGAAATTTCAGAAATTTTTGTAAGCACTATTGGGGTTAAACAAGGATGTCCATTGTCAACAACTCTCTTTGGTCTATGTATCGATCAATTGGAACAAATGGTACTTGACTTTATGCAAGAAGAAGGCATTGAAGAGGTCACTATTTGCAATGCGGTAATCATGCTTTTGTTGTATGCGGATGATATAGTGCTTCTAGCACACACTTTAGAAGATGCACAAAAGCTTATGGTTGTCCTTGAGAACTTTTGCTTGCATAGTGGGCTGATTGTAAATGAATCCAAAACAAAGGTTATGCTTGTGAAAACCAACCATAAGGAGAAGCCATGCATTGTGTACAAAAATGAGATACTTGAAGTTGTTGAGAGCTTTAAGTACCTTGGCCTTGAGGTTCCATCCAATCAGAAGTGGCATGAATGTGCTATGCGTCGTTTGGAAGCGGGAAAGAGAGCATATTATGCATTTGAGAACATGTGTAATGCGGGAAACATCAAGTGTTGGGTTCTCAAGAAGTATCTTTTTGATGCATTGGTGATACCAGTTCTTCTTTATGGAGTTGAAGTGTGGGGCGGGAGCATATCAAAGTCTACTTGGAAAGAGTTTGAGAATGTCCAAAAGCGTTTTCTTACAAACTTTCTCCAAGTTAAGACACAAACACCATATATGCTCCTACTTCTTGAGTCGGGATGTCTTCCAATTGAGGTTATGGGCATGGAAAGGGTTGTGGAGTACATGATAAAGATGCGTCAAAACCCCTCACATCGACTTCCTACAATTGCATGGGAAGCAAGCAAAAAAGTTCAAAAGACGCATAAAAGCAAGATCTTGAGCACGGGATGGATGCAAGACATAAAGAAGTGGTTTGGGAGATGGGATGCATTACACTTGCTACATGATGCTTCAATTGACTCTCAAGTGAATGAAGCTTTTCTACAACGCCAATGTATTACGGCTTGGGAGAAATCCGGTGGGTCACGCTTCATACATTACACCACCTATATTGCCCCCAACTACAAAACCATGTTCTTCGTTGAGAGAGGAAACCGTACTCACACTTACATGCTTGAGCCTATTCCCTTGTCCGCGATACGCACTATTGCAGCGATTCAGCTTAGCTCCCATTTCCTTCGATGCGAGATAGGGCATTGGGGAAATGGAGAAGAGTCAAATCGATTGTGCACATTATGCTCACTACAAGTTCGAGAGTCTGAGTACCACACACTACTAGAGTGCTCAGCTTTTGGTCACATCCGAACTTGCTTCTCTCACATTTTCAGCCATAACTTAGACCTACACACTTTCCTCTCCCAGCCAAAGTGTGGGCTCTCCATTGTGACTCTCATCACTACAATTTTGGAGCATCAAGAGTCACTCATCAGCCATACACATACTACATCACATGTAACTTTGGTCCCATAGGTCATATTTGACCTCCGAGGACGATAATAAAATCTCTCTCTCTCTCTCTCTCTCTCTCTCTCTCTCTCTCTCTCTCTCTCTCTCTCTCTCTCTCTCTCTCTCTCTCTCTCTCTCTACCACAACAGAGCTCGTCGCTTTACACCAGATGCATACTGATCAAACGAGCGACTGAGCTAGGGAGATCCAGATGCCCACGACTGCGGAGGACTACACAACATCGACAGAGGCTACATCAGAGGATCCAGGTCACTTTGGCTCGACATGCACAACGCCCGGTCAAACTACTGACCATGGAGGAGATTGATGAGATCCGCCAGCGACCGATGCTAGATCTCCTATAATCTACCTATCCCAGCTAGTTGTTTTAACTGCTTAGTCCACACCCAGTAGTTTAGGATTCCATAATATTTTATTTTGTCATTTGGTCATCTTGTTACACTGACTTTGTATCAGATCCACCATATTGTAACTTTCTGGTCGCATAGGTCACTTTGGCCTTTTGAAGACGTTAATATAAAATTTCATTTCATTTATCTCTTTAATTTCTCTTTCTTTAATTTTATTTTCCTACGCATACATTCTCTCTCTCTCTCTCTCTCTCTCTCTCTCTCTCTCTCTCTCTCTCTCTCTCTCAGTGCAGCCGTTTTTTGACCTAGTAGACAGCAGTCCACTCTTTTGATCATAACTTCTTCATCCGAACTCCGATTTGGGTGGTCTATAGCCTCAATCGAAGAGCACGAAGTCCTCTACGCATTGATGTAAAGACAGAAATTTTCAGAGTTATGGAAGGCGTTTCTGTAGCAGCATTTCCGAAGTGAACAGGTTCAACAAAATTGATTCTCATCTCCTATTTTACATACAATGTCTTCCGGCACTCGCAAGGGTTCTTCTTCTTCAACAAGGTCCACAACCATTGTGGAAAATGATCCAAAATCTCCTAAGTATGGAGATAGAAACACAACCACCCAACCAACGACATCGGAAACCATGATCATGGCGTACTTGGTATCATTGCAAGAGACTGTAAACAAACAAGGCGAAGACTTACGAGCACTTGCAATGGAGAATGGCACACTAAGGGTACTTGTGGTTGAGAATGAGAATCTCAAGAGGACACTTGAGATGCAAACAACACGTTTGATGCAACTTGAAGAGGAAGTCAAGGAATGTAAACGCTCTCTTGTGGACTTGAATGCTTTGAAGGAGCGGATGAGCAAAGTAGAGCATGACCATGTATTGAAAGAGGAGAAATTTGACACTATGAGCCGGGATGTATGCGACATGAAAAATGTATGCACAAACAAGTCTTGGGCTGATGTATGTGGTAGCAATGTGGTTTCTAATTCCTCACTCATGCAAGCTATGGTTCAAACAAAGAATGTTGAGAATGTGGATGTGGAGGAGTTGAAGGAACGGGAGCGACGTTCCAAGAACATTGTTATTCGTGGAATTCCCGAAGAGAAGTTAGAGACACCTCTTTCTCTTGCCATTGTTATTGAAGATTTCTTCAAAACCCACTTTGGCATGTCCGGAGTTATGGTATATGGAGCACATAGAGTGGGGAAGCAAGGAGCTCCTCGCTCGGGAGAACGGCCAATTGTATGCACCATGCCGGATGAGACCAAGCGAAAGATTATCCTTGATAATAGTTGGATCTATTTGAGGGATACAAAATGTTTTGTATGTGAAGATCGCACTATTAAGCAACAAAATATGCGTCGCAAGGCATATGAGAAAAAGAATAATAAAAACAAGGAGATCTCTCATGAAGAAAATCTGCCCAAGGAGGAGGCAAGTCTCTCAAGCAAATAGGGATGCGTGACCTATGAGACCGAGTTACAATTGAAAATATGCTTTTGGAATTGTAATGGATACCCATGGAATGCGGGGGTTGGCATTGATGAACTAACAAGCAAAGCCGATGTTGTACTTCTTGTTGAAACTTGGGAGCATGATACACAAAGGATTAACGGCTTGGAGGATTACAATGTACATTCATTGATGTGGTCAAAGAATCTCAAGCAACGAAGAGGACAAGGAGGGTTAGCATGTATGGTTAAGAAAGGATTGGAAGATTTTGTATCAATTGTGAAAGATGACAAGTACAAACGTTATGTATGGCTGAAAATTATGACACCAAAAAGAGCACCCATTTTTGTAGCCGGTTGCTACATTCCTCATCATGATTCTCCCTTTTATGCTTGCATGGATAGAGATCAACCATTTTCTGATTTGGAAGAGGACATTGCTTATTTCAAAGGTGAAGGTGATGTTATTGTATTTGGGGATATGAATGCTCGCACAAAAACATTGCAACATGATACTCAACAATTTGATATGCCATACATCTCAAGGGAGTTGGAGGAAGTTCACTTGTATGATCGTACTTCAATGGATGAGAAAGAGCCGGATCACTATGGAAAGTTACTTTTACACATGTGTAATAGCACGGGTATGCTCATTGCCAATGGTGTATCTTTGTGGAGTGGAACCAATGGATTTACATGTAGAAGACATAATGGGGATAGTGTGATTGACTATATGCTACTCTCTGAAGCCATCATGTATCGCATAAAGAGTTTTATGTTTGGTCAATGGACCCCGGAATCCGACCATCGCACCTTATGTATTGACCTTTCATGTGGAGAAGCAACTAAGCATGATAATCTCAACCAAAGGAAAGAGAAGTTATCACTATGTATGGATTTCAAATGGGCACCAATGTACATTGAAATGGTTGAGCAAAAATTATGGATGACAAAGCTTCAATGTGATGCACCATTGGAAACTAAATGGGAAGCTTTCAAGAAAGCTATTTGTTCTTGTGCGGAAGAATGCTTTGCCATAAAGCATCTCCATGGTATCCACAAAGATAGATCACGCAAAAGGTGGTTTGATAAAGAATGTCAAGATGCTCGAAAGTCCTTGATAAAGCTTGATGCAACTATGGACAAAGACAACTATCAAAGTCATTTGCGTACATACAAGGCATTGATTCAAAAGAAGAGAAGAAGATAGGAAGTAAAGCAACAAGAATTTCAAGTCCAAGAAAAGGCACATGCATGTGGAAGATTTTGGAGAAACTTGAGAGGCAAGCGGGTTGAGAATTTTGGTAACTTGAGTCTAGTGGATATGTACACACATTGTAGGCAATTATATGAGCAAGAAAATACTGAAAAAATGCCATTTTATGGTTCACTCCCATGTATGCCGTCTCTTTTTACTATTGAGGATGTATGCGGTGGGCTTGAAAATTTGGCCACTCGCAAAGCGGGAGATCTTCAAGGTATCAAGCCGGAGATGATCAAATGGACGGGAGATTTTACCCATGAGTGGATGTGTGATATGTTCAACCTTGCACTTCAACATGGTATGCCTTATGATTGGAGTACTAATTGGGTTAAGCCTTTGCATAAAGGAGGGGATGTAAAGAATGTAAGCAACTACCGGACTATAATGATTGGGTCTCTTATGGCAAAGTTGTTTGGGTGCATAATGGAGATGAAATTGAGTGATTGGGCTGAAGAGAATGACAAGCGTGCAAAGGGACAAGCAGGTTTTCGTCGATGCCATAGCACCATTGATCATCTTGTCACTCTTCGTGTTCTCATGGAGGAAAGTCGGTTGAAAGGCAAGCGATTGTATTGTTGTTTTGTGGACTTTAAGAAAGCCTTTGATATGATTCCACGTAACAATTTGTGGAGAAGGATGGAAGAACTCCAAGTGCCAAGTGAGTTTATGCTTGCGGTTTCTCGAATCTATGAGAAGGTGATTTGTCAATTGCGCATGGGAAGAGAAATTTCAGAAATTTTTGTAAGCACTATTGGGGTTAAACAAGTATGTCCATTGTCACCAACTCTCTTTGGTCTATGTATCGATCAATTGGAACAAATGGTACTTGACTTTATGCAAGAAGAAGGCATTGAAGAGGTCACTATTTGCAATGCGGTAATCATGCTTTTGTTGTATGCGGATGATGTAGTGCTTCTAGCACACACTTTAGAAGATGCACAAAAGCTTATGGTTGTCCTTGAGAACTTTTGCTTGCATAGTGGGCTGATTGTAAATGAATCCAAAACAAAGGTTATGCTTGTGAAAACCAACCATAAGGAGAAGCCATGCATTGTGTACAACAACGAGACACTTGAAGTTGTTGAGAGCTTTAAGTACCTTGGCCTTGAGGTTCCATCCAATCACAAGTGGCATGAATGTGCTATGCGTCGTTTGGAAGCGGGAAAGAGAGCATATTATGCATTTGAGAACATGTGTAATGCGGGAAACATCAAGTGTTGGGTTCTCAAGAAGTATCTTTTTGATGCATTGGTGACACCGGTTCTTCTTTATGGAGTTGAAGTGTGGGGCGGGAGCATCTCAAAGTCTACTTGGAAAGAGTTTGAGAATGTCCAAAAGCGTTTTCTTACAAACTTTCTCTAAGTTAAGACACAAACACCATATATGCTCTTACTTCTTGAGTCGGGATGTCTTCCAATTGAGGTTATGGGCATGGAAAGGGTTGTGGAGTACATGATAAAGATGCGTCAAAACCCCTCACATCGACTTCCTACAATTGCATGGGAAGCAAGCAAAAAAGTTCAAAAGACACATAAAAGCAAGATCTTGAGCACGGGATGGATGCAAGACATAAAGAAGTGGTTTGGGAGATGGGATGCATTACACTTGCTACATGATGCTTCAATTGACTCTCAAGTGAATGAAGCTTTTCTACAACGCCAATGTATTACGACTTGGGAGAAATCCGGTGGGTCACGCTTCATACATTACACCACCTATATTGCCCCCAACTACAAAACCATGTTCTTCGCTGAGAGAGGAAATCGTACTCACACTTACATGCTTGAGCCTATTCCCTTGTCCGCGATACGCACTATCGCAGCAATTCGGCTTAGCTCCCATTTCCTTCGATGCGAGATAGGGCGTTGGGGCAATGGAGAAGAGTCAAATCGATTGTGCACATTATGCTCACTGCAAGTTCGAGAGTCTGAGTACCACACACTACTAGAGTGCTCAACTTTTGATCACATCCGAACTTGCTTCTCTCACATTTTCAGCCATAACTTAGACCTACACACTTTCCTCTCCCAGCCAAAGTGTGGGCTCTCCATTGCGACTCTCATCACTACAATTTTGGAGCATCGAGAGTCACTCATGAGCCATACACATACTACATCACATGTAACTTTGGTCCCATAGGTCATATTTGACCTCCAAGGACGATAATAAAATCTATCTATCTATCTCTCTCTCTCTCTCTCTCTCTCTCTCTCTCTCTCTCTCTCTCTCTCCCTCTCTCTCTCTCTCCTACAAACACACACGCACACACATGATGTAGATAGAGAGAGAGAGAGGGGTTGGGGGGGGGAGTTTCATAATACCTGCGCAGCAAGTTTTTGCCAAGAGATCTGAGCGCGTCGCAGGCGAAAATGGCCGCCTGCGCACGGATTTCCATTTTTTCCCCCAATTTTTTGCGTCGATATACTCGTGGTAATATCCGTCAATATACCCGTGGTAAAGTATGCCTTGCCACGTGTATTTCCACGCGCATATCGATGGATATTCCGACGCATATATCGACGGGCTGCACGTACGTCGATAACCGCGTGGAAAGGTACGGCCGTCGATATATACTGCGTCGATATCTTGATGTTATGTTGTAGTGCTGAGGCTACTGTATATGGCCCCAAGTTGTCAACCTCCTCAAAATCATCTGGAGTTTACTTTAGCACTTTCTTTGGAATTAGCTCTATCTTTACCCCATAGGTAGCAGCCTCCACTGCAAAAATAGCATGACTAGTTGCCATATCCTCCACTAACTTCCGCATACCTCCTTTTCCAAAGTTAGTTCCTAACGGCGTACCTATCTCCCGCAGATGGATCTTGCCATCCTTAAAAAAACACAAGATCTCTTTTTAAGGCATCACTAAAGCTATCACAATCCCTTCTTCCATGGTCCGTGCCATCACACCATATGTATCTGTGCACAAATCCTTCTTTGCTTTGGGATTTTTGTCCTGCAGAACAGCAGGTTGTCCTTTTTCTTCAAGCCTTGTTAGCTTTTAACTTCATTTCTTGCATGCCCTTAACAAGCTCATCAAGCATTGAATTATCACCTTTTGGACTTACAGTAGTAGGCTTTGGTGGAATCTTTGACGTGCTAGGAGGAGAGGTAGTACCATTCACCACCATCTTGTCCCTACGACGTTGTCTCTTAGCAAGGAATGAGACTACGTCTTCAACCTCTTTCCACTCAGCCTTTAGACCCTGTTCTGTATTCTTATCTTCAAGGAGTAGCTCTAGCTTTTCTTGGAGCTCATGACCTACAACTTGAAGGAACAATTCGGTCTTTTCACTATCCAAAGTAGCCTGCTCTGTTCCTGACAGTTGAGCATAGCGTCACTCAAACTCTCAACAGTTCGGTGATGGAAAGTCCTTCTCTTGGCTTTGCAACCCATTCCAAGAAGGTCCTTTTTGTAACCCTTTCAGAGTCCTCCATGAAGTATTCCTCTTTTAGGGCTAATTTGAATTTCTCCCAACCTTCTCCACGCTCCTCCCTGATTCCCCTTACATGGTCTCTAATCTCGGGGACCACAACAAGCTCAAAACTACGAATCATGTCCACCTCTGGAACTCGTTGTAGCTCCATCTCCTTTACATAACCACGAAGAAACTTTGTGACATCATTTGTCCATTTTGTTCACAATAGCTTGAAGGGCTTTGGTTGCTGACACCTCCCTTCTTTCTACAGCCTGTTGTTGTTGCATAAACATGGCGAATGCTTGAAACATTTGCATTGTGCCTTGATCAAAACTCATGCCTTGTTCCTCTTGTTGATCCATAGCTTTAATTATTTGTAATTAAACCTTTCAAAACAAGTATTTGAACCCCCACCCTAGCTGCTTCGCGTCGGGTTCACCAGAAATGTCAGAAAGTGTGTGGTCTAGCAGGGAAGGTGCAGAACCTCTGACTGTGAGAGTTCATGATGAGAGTCACAAACCCTTTGCAAGAAAGCGTTTGTGGAGAATCACCAACCCTCTTTATAAGGGTGACAGAGAATCTAAGAACGTTTGTGATAGCAAAGTCACAAACCCTCTTCCTATCGTGCTTGAAAATTGCTTGTTTTCGTAGTCGAGAGTATGATGAGAGGATCATCAAATCACATTCAATATCACTTAAAAAGACCATTGCAAAACATTAATGTTTCAACCATGAAACCTCAATGCTCATACAAGCACAATTCCCAATCAAAACCCAAACCTCTTTCATGGTATCATGTAGCCTCGCCCCCAATTACATAGTCGCAGTATCAAATAGTTGAAAGGAATTCTCAAGCTTCCACCTTCTTGGTGACCATGTTTTGATTTTGAAGAGATTTAAGAGCTTCTATATTGAAGCCCAAACACCATTTTGATAAGGGGAAACCCTAATTCACTCCCTCACAAGCTCAGTTACAAGATTGCGAAGAGACGGGACTGCAACACACATAGATTGGGCAACCATGGAAGCTATTACACAGTAGAGAAAAATTGATGGTTTTTTCTCTGCAAAAAGAAGCCCTCTCTCTCTCTCTTCCCCACGGAATTTTCATCTGATGTGTCAATTTTTAGGCCATTTTTCCATTTTAGTCCAAAACTAAGCCATTTTTAGCTCATTTTTTACCCAAAAAAGGTCATTTTTCATGCGAAAAATCCCAAACGGAGTCAGAAAAATCCCTAAATTTGTGGGATCACTTGCATAAGCATAAAAAGCATCATTTTCCATCAATATACCATTTTGGGTCACTTTCGATGCAATTTTGCTACGACGCCTGTTAGCTGCTATTTTTGGCAATTTTTACCCGCATCAATCTTTATAGGCGAGATGAGTGTGCCACCATGAAACACTTGGAATATATACATTGTAAAACCAAATTAAGCATCTTATCAAGTGGAAAAGCATGCAAATGCGTCACATCCAGGGCCACGACTCCCCGTATAGATATGTACATGATAATGACCGCAGTAGACGCTTCAACATATATCACAATATGTACATGATTGCTTTTATTTGCATACATCGAAAAGTATCAAGAGTGAGGTGAATGTTTTGTTTCACACTATGTACGTGCCATGGCATAACAACGTGGGGTCTACGTTGGTCATGAATGGCGAATTTACTCCCCACCCCCCTCATTTACATCGTTAGCTCCATATTCAAAACGAGTGGCTCTACTAAAGGTTTCCTTCAAGCGGGTAAGCATGTTCGGCAGGGACCGTGGGCCCATGGGATACATGTCTTGGATTGAGCTATCAGGATTAGGCATTGGGTAACCCTCCATGATGTCGTATAAGTGAGAGGAAGAGTCACTATACGCAATATGCGGGTCCTTCTTGGTACTACCTTGGGTTCTCGTTGAGGGCCCGGAACCTAAGGTAGGTGGGTATTGAGAACTCCCATAATTCAAAATGCTTGCTAGTTGCTTGGATTTTAGAACACGACTAGAGCGCAGATGCATGTGCCTTTGCCACCCTACAAGCATCGGCGAATACCCTCGAAGGTTAACCGTTTGATTTTTTGGGCGTTTTGCACTCCATTTTCACTTGTTTTTTGATGTTTTATAATATCTCTTTACGATCGGTTTTTGAATTAGAGCGTGTGATAGCTCAAAACGAGCGTATCGCTCAGAGAGTTGTGCTGTGCTTTACAGCACAGCGTTTGGTCACCCGAAGCTCCGAAGGTCCTCAAATGGGTTGAATTTTACTTAGGCATGAGGCTAAAATAAGTAATTTCAAAGGGTGACTGAGGCCTGAGCCTGAGCCTGAGTGTGGGCTTGCGCTTGGGCTTAGGAAATGTTCCCGATCTCGTTCCTATATTTTTTTTAAATTTTATTATTTTATTTTATTTTTTGATAAGGTCGTCGCGGCCGTGCTGCGTGCGCGAGCACACACACACCTAACCTACCTATTTGCAACTAACAAAGCTATTGTTACAGTACTACAACAACTAATTAACTAACATATCTACTTATTGTACCTTACAGATCTAACATTATAGATCTCATACCTTAAAGCTAACACCTTATGAACAGAAAACAATACATTGCAACAAAAAACTAACACTTTATTAACAGAAAACGGTACACTATAGCAAAAACAAACTTCACAAATCCTTCTCCACAGCCACACACTTTCTTTTTCTACCTTTCCTACATTTCACATTGCACCACAAAGCAGCATAGAGTGCTATTCGAGCTTAGTGCAGGGCATTTCCCTGGCAATGGTGGAGAGGGAGAATGGGGGAACACACCCAGCACAAACAAAAGGGCCTCTCTATAGCTTAGGGTATTCACAACACCCCTATCCTCTTAGAAAACACCTTCAAACACACAACTCACACTAGCAGACCACCGCCTGCTCGATTTCCAATGCTCACACACTTCCACAAAACCACCACACGATGCACACTTGTTGCCATGGCTTGTCTCCACCCTTACACGCGCACAACAACTCAATCTCACTCCCTCACACAACACACCATCGGTCCGGGGGGGCACACACTTCCACACATCCAGCACCGAGGAGAACCATGAAAGCAGGAGAAATAGAAGGGGGAAGGGGAAACAACAGCAAGGGAGGCAACAACGGCTCGACCACACTCCACAAAACACATGTACAAACTCACCCTGCCATCACCATGGCCATTTACACAAGGAAAATGCAAAGGGCTTTGACATGCACACTCCTCTGTCCAAGAGCTCCACTTTGCAGGCTTCCAACGGGCTCCATAAGCCAAGAAAAAACTAAGAAGAAGCCCCTAATTTGATCATTTTTTGACTTTTATAGGGTGGGGGGTTCAATTTGGGAAATTGCCCTCTAATTGGTCCATGTGGCACCTTTTTTTGGTATCTCTTGGGAAGGGGGCACCGCCTTTTTCCATCTGCTCTCTTTCTCTCTTTTGCTCTTTGGGGCGGGGGGGGGGCATTAGCGACGTCGCTATTGCCCCCTAGGCTCTTCATTTTTTATTTTTTATCTTTTACCCTATGGCCTCAACCTTGCACTGCCCTTTATGCTTTGACTTTGACTTATCCTCTCTAACCCTCAACCTTGCACTGCCCTTTATGCTTTGACTTTGACTTATCCTCTCTAACCGACTCCTCTTTTGCCACTTTAGTCCAGCCTTACCTTGCCCTTGCTTTATTCACTTGGCCCTCCTTCAACTTTTGCTTGCCCGGATTCCCTTTGCCTTGGTTTGTCCTTTTTACTTTCCCCGGATGGTCTTTCCTCTCTCTCTATACTCAACCCTTGCGGGACCTTCCTCTTAATCGAGAGGGGGAGGCAATAGCGGTGTCGCTATTGCCCCTTCTCTCCTGCTTTAAAATATTGGGGCCGCGGGACCACCCCTAAGTCGAGCGTGACACGTCATCATAGTTAGCTGTCCACTGGCGGGCGCCCCACCGCGTCGATGCCCCGCTCCCTCAACTGCCACCAAAACCGCCGGCATTTCGCCCAGCGCTGCGCCCCTGGCACCGCCTGCGCCTTGCGCCATAACCACCATAACCATCTGGTCGTGGATTGCGAACGAAGGGATTGTGATGCTCTTCCTCTCTTAGCCTCTCTTGCCTACACCAGGCTCTGATACCATGTAAAGAATGAGGATGCAAGAGAGCTACACAAGACAAGCACAAAGCACACAGAGATGGAAAGCTTCTTCTTCTTCTACATAGAAAAGAGAGTACAAAATGACTAAGTGCTAAAGCTGAAAAGTAGCACATATGTACATGCGGTCACTAAGTGTGAACTCGCTAGAAGCGTACTAGGCTGGCACTATAAGTGTAGTCCAGCTATAGAATCACTGGCAGAGATCCTCCGTGTCGGTCACCTAACGCGCCAGTGAGTAAATGCCGTAAGCGGCCAAGACCCGTAGTGGATGCCAGCTCAAGGTGTAGAGCTCGACATCTCAACACAATGTCCTAACAATCCAAATACTCCAAATATCACACCACTGAACTTAATAGATATTATCAATGGGACACCACAAACTACAAACATAGCACCAGTAAATGCACTCACACGGTCGATGCTCCAAAAGAAAAATTACATCCTCGAAGAGAGAGATGCTGCATCCATTGGCCGAGCGAAGAAGAAGAAAACACAAAGAAAGATATCCCTTAGTGCTTCTAGCTCAAAACCTAGTTCAAAGACTAACATAGGGACAAGAGAGGATCCTGTGTATATGAATGAATATGAGGATGACTCGGATTCGATAGAGACCACGGAGACCAAAATTGCTACTATAAAGGAAAAAGCCAGTGAGGAGAATCATGGGAGGGAATCGAGCGAAAACATTGCTAGGGAAAGCGTGAGGGAATTGCAATGGTCAGAAAAAGAGTATTCAAAGTTAATCCACCCAGTTGCAAACCCCAAGATAATCCACAAGGGATGAAAACTGAGAAATCCAAGAAAAAGATTGGAACCTATCCAAACCCAGCAGCGGAAATTGAACGAGTCCAACAATTGAGGGGTTTGGTGGAAGAGACTCAACAAGAGCTAGAGCCTGAACCCAAGCATATCAAGATGTCGGACACAGTGTTTCTCACACAAGCTCAACCTCACAAGAACCATAGGCCGTTAGCCATACCGTTATCATTCGGGAAGAGAGTGAGTTTAGAACTTAGGACATCTGAAAGTGGACATACACCTTTTCTACTGGAAAGAATGTTTGGTGAGGAAATGCCCGACCCCCTTGAGGAAGTGGAGATTCCATCTTCACCATTCTCTTGTTAGGGTCCTACGTCCCACAAGATGCCATTGAATGTTGCCAAGATGATGGATTTCATGTCCTCAGAGATCCACACCACTAGCATATCTAAGTTATACGGAGATCCAGAGTTATTCGTAGCACTTCGATCGCTTCTCAATGTGGAGAATTACAGGCTGGGTTACTACAATTTTCACATATGAACAGGCCTAACTCGGTAATGAATGATGAGGAACATTTAGCATCACCACCTGACCTGGAGGGACATGAATCTGTAGTTGAAATACCAGCCCGGGGGATTCACTATTAGTAATAGGGGGATGTCACCTGCGTGCATCCAAATTAGAGAAACCCCCTATGTACGATATCTTGCATGCTAGCCTACCCCCTACATATAGACAAGATATGGACATTATCGCAATGAGACATCCCCCCTCGAACGGATTTCATACGGAATGTAATGACCCACTATTTTATGCATACTAGTAACAAAACAATTTTAGAAGCACATGCTTTTGCAAAAATATATGTTAAATTGCAAATGAACGGAAGTGTAGATTGTAGTGTGTTTTCATTTGAGAGAAAAAACCACTATGAAAAGAAACAAATATAATGAATACCACATTAAAATAAACCAATCGATTCAATGTAATTTGTCAAAAAACGGACAACATTTCCCCTATAAACTGATACAAATCTCAATCTCGAAACAAATGATACTAGCCACCTACTCAGTAGGCTTCCCACATGGGATTTAAGGCACAGATGAAATGGATTGTTCTCTAAATAACAAATAATGGCATGCTCATAAACAACCATAGAAAACTTCATTTATCAAATCAAAACACATTACTAAACAACCCATTAAAAGATTAAACTTTTTAAATAGAAACATTGCGCTTGAGAACACTTTTTGCATCAACCTTAAATGATAGATCTTATGTCTACTATCAATTATCAATTATTGAATAAACCATGATACATATCTTATACATAAGTATTTTTATACAAGTACTCCTATCTAGGTATTGAGCAAAATACTAAGTCACATATGCTTCAAAGTGTAGTCATCCCTTATCTTTACCACTTGTATCTAGCAGACAAGCGGTGGCACTGTTATTGGGAGCAAGGGGCAATCAGATGTGATGTGGTAATGAAGGGCATGTCAATTGGTTGTGTGGAATGAGAGTGGCATGGATGGGTGGCAATATGCTAACGTAATCTAGCATTGAGGCAAGCCATCAATCATGGAAACAAGTTGTGGACATAATGGAGGCATGCATGGCCATTGGTGTCCACAGCAGGCAAGGTGGTTGTATATGGGAAGCCTTGGACCCTTGCTAGAAAAAAAGGCAAGACAGAGGATGCACGTCCTAATAGATGATGCAAAGGGTGCCAATGCCAACCGCAGGAGAGGCAAAGGATTTGCCCACCGCACGGACCATAGGCAAAGGATTTGCCCACCTACCATAATGGAAGACCCACATAACTAGCAGGAAGAACGAAAGCCAACAAACAAAGTACAAAGAGCACCCCTACACCCCCAAGTTCCAACATAACATTTAATTTCATTTCATCTTCTGTGTGTGTGTGTGTGTGTGTGTGTGCGCGCGCGCGCCCAACCTTTTATTAAATGCTTCATTCCACATGTTTGCCACTTAGTCTCTGCATTCACGTCCAAACAGTCATAACAGACATCACCTACATTAACATCAAGGCCAAGCACATGAGATGAGTTCCAAACGGCCAGAAGGATCGTAGAAGAAGCACTAGTAAGAATTTGGAGCCATACCAGATGTGCATCAACTGGAGGTGGAAATTCTTTTTTAGGTTTTTCTTGAGTGTCCTTTCTTGTTTTTCTCGATGTTTTTGACATTTCTAAATTTTTGTTTGAAGGATATCTTCCACTGATTTTGTCCTTGACACAATCATGTGCATCTATATGCATCAGGAATTGTGTTCTAGTGGGAACTGATGGCATAGGTCTAGCTTTCAAATTTCTAGTGTCTCTTTTTTGTCTATACCATTCCTGTCTTCTTGGTTTTTGGTTAGGAAAGTCAAAAGACTTTTCCGGCCCTCCTTTCATGGGTAGCTTAGCTCCAACATGTTTTTTTTTCCGACCCCGAATCATCTGAGGTAGCTGAGTGTTCTTCTAACTCATCTGTTGCATCATAGTAGAGTTCTGAAAAAACTTGTTGAGCTATTGTCAGTTTCTGTGTTAATCCAACTGAAAATCATATTATGATATCCATACGGTTTTCCATCCATCATCCTTACATGCTCCCGAGCTGCACTACTGTTAAACTTCGCACGTACATCTGGATGTAGTGGAAGAAGAGCCACATGTGAATGTGCCTCATCAGCTAGTTGTTGCTGCCACCACTCCTCCCATGAACAATAGCGATTATTTCCTCCCCCTTCACAAAACCTGAACCATTAGTGTAGACGGCTGAGACAGTTTCACTAAGTGGGAACCTTCTCTTAGGAGACGGGCAGTGAATTGTCAAGTAATTACTACGGTAATTACCATGGTAAACCTAAGGTATATAAATAGGGTCCATTACATTGTAATTGGGTTGGCATTTGGGTTAGCACAATCTGAGCATAGTCGGATTAGCATTTTGGAGGCATTTGTACTTGAGTTGTCAATCATTGGCAGTTGTTGTTGGGCTATACTCTAACTGTAAATCACATCATACTTATTGTAATCTTTCATCTGTAATTCCAATCACGGCAGATATTCCAGTTACACTTACTCTGTATTCATTACTCTAAATCTAAATCTGAATATTATTCTCAGTACGTAGTCTGGTTCTCATTCCAGTAGATAAATTCCTGTTCAGTTTCTGATTCTCTGTCCAGTCGATTGTCTAAACTAATACATCATCAGTAGCCGAAATCTTCTAACACTAGAATTAGCTATCTCAAGAGATCGGCTCCAATTCTAATTAGCAAGGCAACATCACGATTCACCATGAAGAACGTCACAATTCACCATGAAGATCAAACTTTGAATTAGCTAATAATTACATGTTCATTCTCATGACCTGATTCTGCCACCCATAATTGTTTTTGTCATCCCTTAAGCACACAGCCGTGTGCCCTGCATATGCACTGCTAAATTAGTGAAGAGAACAGGACCATCAATTTTGAATTTTTCAACCAATGATATTCATTCAGGTGATTTCCTAGGCTTACTGTACAGAACAGGAATGGGACGGTGTTCACAAAAGGATCTGACAGAGAGCTTTGTTGATGGTGCTGGTCATCGCCGCATAATTCAGGTTTGGTCACACCTCTATAAAGTCTTATCAAAGTAAAGCAAATGTGGTTTGAATGTGTGCTTGGGACAGTGCATGCACTGTGGTCGCCGTTACTGTGTGCATGCACTGTGGCGGCCGTTACTCTGCGCGGAAGCTTCCTTCCAGTTTCCTAGGGCTAGCCCAATAGAGGGGTCACAGTCACATGGCTTCTTGCACTCAATTGCTTTGCAAGATCCATCTGCTGCCCAATCAAATCTCTTGGGCAAAAATACCACAAAATTTGTTGAAGGACCGTCTAAGAACGATGCAAATTCCACCAAAAACAATGAACTGAGGGGTGTCTTTTAAAATTTTCTTTTTGCCTCCCAAGCAGCGTTTCCTGCAGTCCCTGCGGTGGTCTAAATGTATCCACTATGGGATGTGTTGCCTTTGTTTTCAAACACAGTATCGGGAGAAATCTCCAACATTGTGTTTTTAGAGAAGCACATGGGTGGCTCTGTCAAAAATTAGGGGGGCGCTAGGGAGGCTTTGAAACTTTGGATAAGTGGGTGACACCAATAGTTGTAAGTAATCTCTAATGGTTCATTTGCAGATGCAGCGACCTCCACCTTTGTTAGAAAAAACACAACAAAGCACTAGTACCCCCTTGCATACAGAGCTAGTGGTGGAATTTACTTTTGATCTTCTCTTGCTCCCTTTGCCATTGTTTTTGAAGTCGTTCACGCTCGGCCTGCTCTTTTGCTTCGTGCTCCCTAAAGTATTTTCCTCCAGTTTCACAGACAGTAATCCACTCTCAAATTCATGTAGACAGGCCGTTGATTTAGGGTAGATGATGGATCGTCATTGGCGGTGCGGGGCGGGGCTGGGCTGTAGATTCAGATGTGGGGCGGGGCGGGACGAGAGGGGAAACAAGGAGATCGAAGAGGACGCAGGCCTGTGCAGAGTTACAAGCTAGGGCAGAGTTACGAGCTAGAGAGAGAGAGACTGGTTACTTGAGCCATGTAGAGTTCTAGGGTCTACAGAGTGCGTCGTTGCTTGCACGTTGTTGACCATGGTGTCATTGCTTGCGTCGTTGTAAATGGTATGGGCATGCCTCCGCCATATTTGGGCAAGAAAAACCCCCCATCCAAAAGCATACTCAAAATGGCGTCGAGCTGGTTGCCAACAAAGACATGGCCTTTAGCTCCATTTGGCAATGTGTATGCAGTGTTGCTGCCATTTCCTAGTCTCAGCACATAGCTCACAAGGGACGAGTGTGAGGACCTTAGTTAGGGGATATGTAAGAGGAAATCCTTCAACTATTTAATACATAAGTCAATGTAAGGTTTCCAATTTCTGAAACCTAATATGATTATTGAAAAGCAAGGTAGAATTGTCCGACCATGGCAAATATTGGTATTTTTGGAATCTTAAGCACAGCAAGCCCCAGGCTAGAAATTTTCAGCATTAAATTCCGATAAAAACTGGCATAGTTATGACCCCAGGAAGTTTACACTGTGAATTGAGTAAAATAGGTAAAATTGAAGGGTTGCAGTAATCATTTAAGCATAGACTTTATTAAAGTCCTCCTAGATATTTACAAGATATTTACCAATTAAGCAAAAATAGGTCAAAGTATAGCAGAATTGATATTTTAAACGCTGGCAGGTAATGGGAGGGTCATCACTGACCTGCCAGGGACTCATTTAGCAGCAGGGGGCGTTTTCTGACTTGCTGGGGCCTGCTTGAACTTCAAGCAACTGCCTTTTTCAGCCGGTGAGAGCTTATGAGTGCCAGAAAACTATAAATAGGATCCCTAGCTTCACATTTTACGGAGACTCGGAGCCTTGACACACTCTCTCTCCTCTAGAGAGACCGCTATGCAGAAATCATTAGAGATTAATCTCTAATTGATTAACCTAAATGGTAATTAGTTTAATCTTTCTTAATTAGCAAGGTTAGATTAAGCTATTTTGTTAATAAATCAAAGATTAGGCCTATGTATGCTCCTCAAATCTCTCTTAATTAAGTAATCTCTGCTGATTATTATAATTAAGCTTAGTAATACTAAGCTAATTAATTATCCTATCATATTAGGACTGAAATTAGCCAAATTAACCATGAATTAATGGTATATTAATTAATCTTAGATTAAGTTGAGGTAATTATCAGAGTTGAACTAGACAGTCATTAAGCTAGGAAAATTATCCAATAATTTTCTGAGAAGTTTTCCTAATTAATTAGGCATAATTACTCTATTTTTTCAACAATTTTAATAGGTGAAACTAGTAAATGAATTTCAAATGATGTGATATATTTATCAGTTGTTAATTAGGTGGTAAAGAACTCATGATAATTAGGAGAAGCTCAGAAAATTAATCTAGCTAGTTAATTTAGCAGAATTACTCTGTTTTTTGAGTAGTTTAAATAGGGGAAATTAGTCAATGGATTTCAAATGTTGTGATATATCTATCAGTGGTTAATTAAGTTCTCAAAAATCCGTGATAATTAGGAGAAGCTCACAAAATCAATATAGCTAATTAATTTAGAAGAATTACTCTGATTTTTGAGTGATTTAAATAGGGGAAATTAGTAAATGGATTTCAAATGTTGTGATATATTTATTAGTGGTTAATTAGATGATCAAAAACCCGTGATAATTAGGAGAAGCTCACAAAATTAATCTAGCTAATTAATTTAGCAGAATTACTCTGTTTTTTGAGTAATTGAAATAGGGGAAATTAGTAAATGGAGTTAAAATGTTGTGATATATTTATCAGTGGTTAAGTAGGTGTTCAAAAACTCGTGATAATTAGTAGAAGCTCAGAGAATTAATCAAGATCATTAATTTAGCAGAATTACTCTGTTTTTTGAGTAATTTAAATAGGGGAAATTAGTAAATGGATTTCAAATGTTGTGATATATTTATCAGTGGTTAATAAGGTGCTCAAAAACCCGTGATAATTAGGAGAATCTCACAAAATCAATCTAGCTAATTAATGTAGAAGAATTACTCTATTTTTTGAGTAATTTAAATAGGGGAGATTAGTAAATGGAATTCAAATGTTTTGATATATTTTACAGTGGTTAATTAGGTGTTCAAAAACTCATGATAATTAGGAGAAGCTTAGAAAATTAATTTAACTAATTAATTCAGCAGAATTACTCTGTTTTTTGAGTAATTTAAATAAGGGAAATTAGTAAATGGATTTCAAATGTTGTGATATATTTATTAGTGGTTAATTAAGTGCTCAAGAACCCGTGATAATTAGGAGAAGCTCAGAAAATCAATCTAGCTAATTAATTTAGCAAAATTACTGTGTTTTTTGAGTAATTTAAATAGGAGAAATTAGTAAATTGAATTCAAATGCTGTGATATATTTATCAGTGGTTAATTAGGTGTTCAAAAACCCGTGATAATTAGGATAATTTCAAAAAATTAATTTAGCTAATTAATTTGGAAGAATTACTCTATGTTTTTGAGTAATTTAAATAGGGGAAATTAGTAAATGGAATTAAAATGGTGTGATATATTTATCAGTGGTTAATTAGGTGTTCAAAAACCTGTGATAGTTAGGAGAAGCTCAGAAAATTAATCTAGCTAATTAAGTTAGCAAACATAATCTGTTATTTGAGTAATTTAAATAAGGGAAATTAGTAAATGGAATTCAAATGTTGTGATAGATTTATCAGTGCTTAATTAGGTGTTCAAAAACCCGTGATAATTAGGAGAAGCTGAGAGAATTAATCTAGCTAATTAAGTTAGCAAAAATACTCTGTTATTTGAGTAATTTAAATAGGGGAAATTAGTAAATAGATTTCAAATGTTGTGATATATTTAGCAGTGGTTGATTAGGTGTTTAATAAACTCATATAATTAGTAGAAGCTCAGAAAACTAATCTAGTTAATTAATTTAGCAAAAATACTCTATTTGTTGAGTAATTTAAATAGGGGAAATTAGTAAATAGAATTCAAATTTTGTGATATATTTATCAGTGGATAAATAGGTGGTCAAAAACCTGTGAAAAATAGGACAAGCTCAAAAAATTAATGTAGCTAATTAATTTAGTAGAAAAACTCTGTTTTTTGAGTAATTTAAATCAGGGAAATTATTAAATCATGTTATATGATTACATGCTATTTATCATAGCTATAGTATAGAGTAAAAAGGCCGTGAAAATTATGTTGAGGTTATAAAATTAGTATAGATATTTATCTAAGTCAAATTACACTATTTTTAGCTAAAAACTAAAGAGGGAAATTAGTAAATCATGTTTTATAATTACATGCTATTTATCAGAGCTGTATTATAGGGTAAAAAGGTGGTGATAATTATATCAGGGTTAGAAAAGTAGTATAGATATTTATCTAAGTCAAAATATACTAATTCTGGTGGAAATTTCAAGGGGGAAATTTGTAAATCATGCTATATGATTACATTCTATTTATCACAGTTAGCTTACATAATAGATAGGCCGTGATAAATATGTTAAGGTTAAAAAAGTAGTATAAGTATTTATTTAAGTTAAATTATCCTAATTTTATCTGAAAATTGAAGATGGAAATTATATAAGTAAGTTGGAAAATAATAAGATAATTATCAGAGGTCAAAAATATCCTTATCTACTTGTGGTAATTATACCATAGTTAATTAGTGAGGTTAGTAAATCATAATTGACCAAAAGTCTCATTTTGAGCAAATGATTAATTAAACTAAATAGACTTTGTGATTAAAATTTTTTAGAAAAATTATAGTAAGTGCAAACCTATGATATCAGGTTAAGAAAATGAAATCTTTAAGAGAAATTAAATACAATAAATATTAAGCCCAAAATAAGTAAATTATTAGCTTAAAACTTGATAGGAAAATTAGGAAAAAGATATAGAAAATTATAAGAAAGTTAGGAGAGCTTAGAAAACCCTTAGGGAAGCGGTGGAAGAAGTTATCATGCTTATATAGACAAATAAAAAATTACTAGGTCAAGAATTTATCAATTACGACTATAAATTTAACCTTGGATGGGTTACGGTTGTGGGTTACGGTTGAATACAAAGGTTAAGTCTAGATTTTGAATTATTTCCCTAATGATAAGACGTCCTTTTTATAAGGATAAGAAGTTATGGCATCAAAAAGAACCCGAGAAAATCCTACATTTGATGATGAGGAAGTAGCTCCAAAACAAACTAGAGCGCCGCACGACGACGAAGCCGGGCCTAGTAGTAGGCCTACGGAGGAGAGTCTTCAGGCGCCAGCACAGCAGCAGATGGCCAATCAATCCCAGGTGGGTGTCCCATTGTTCAATTAAGTCTTTAATTAGTTTAAGTTATTTTATAAGTTAGCATTGCATAGGTAAGAAGGATAAACTGGCTGAAAACGGAAGGTAACTTCCAACGTGCATTTGTTTATAATATAGGAAAGAATTGTTTGGGTTAAAACTGGTTGAATTAGGAAAGATATGTTTGATCATCCTTAAGACAGCTTGTCTCAAGACACCTCCGACTCGTTGATATAAATTGATGATAATGATTGTCTTTCTAGCCACGGTTAAGTCGGTTACCCCCATGAACGATGAGTTTCTACTCCGTGTCATGTCTTGATGTTTCTACATAAGTTAGGATACCATTTTTATCCTAGGGGAGCCGCCCAGTTGTATGGGCAACTGGTTTGGTGTATGGGCATCCGGAACCTTGGGTGGGGGTTTATTCCACTCCGGATTTGAACAAGGAATGGGTGTCGTTTTTCACCCTTAAGTGGTCTTGAGACAAGACGAGTACTGTTCATGGTTATTATGGATAATGTTTTGATTGACAGTACCCTGTCTTAAGTTTAAAGATGTCTGTTTGCTAAAAGAATGCTTTCAATGCTGTCTTCAAGAATTACCGTGATGGAACGTTAAAAGAAATCATTATTTTAAATGTTTAAAACAATGTGATAATAAGATAAACGAATCTTGTGTGAGTGCAGGGTGGTAAGTGGGGATTGACTAAGGTTTTCAATCATGGAAGGGTGGACTGATTAGTCAGGTAACTATCCATTCCCGCGCACTAAAACGTTTTAGAAACTACTCACTTGGAAGAGGAATCCACCAACGACTGTGCCCTCACATATGTTAGGGGGGGAAAAGCGTTGGCTAAGGAAACCATAATCTGAATGATGAAGTTATAGGGCCGGAATATGAATTTTTTTTTGTAGGCCGTTTGAATACATTGTCCCGTTTTCGCTGCGAGACAGGACTAGGTCTGCTTCTAAGGCTATAGACCCAAGCCATTGTCAATGGTAAAGGTCTATTCCTTGGATTTTTCTTGTTTAGAGACTCCGATTTTTATAAGTCCTAGAGACCTGTCAAGGATTCCATCCCGATCTTGGTGTAGTCAGGGTTGGGGACATTACAGTCAACTTGATGATACATAAGCGTATCACATGACTGAGGCCCCCCCACTCTGGAGATACACGAGAGGGAAGCCCTTTTGAACCTCATGCCACAAAAATATGGCGACCAACCCCAAGATATTTTACATAGGGTAGCTGATAAAGTTCTAGTTGTCCTTAAGAATGACAACACCAAGGATCTAGATAAGAAGAAAGAGTTTGAAAAGCTACTAAACAATGCATGCACAGAAAAAGATTGGGGAACTTATTATAGATTACAATGATGGTTGTAAAGCTGGTATCATGGGTGCAGGAGAAGCTCTTGATCATGCCATTGATGTTTCTACTGAGTTTGCATACGAACAAGAAGAAGAGAAGAGTGACTTGGATGATGTGCAAGAAGACAACAATAGATAAAATGAGGATGCAGATGTGGAGACAAAGGCTATGCAGATGGTGGTATTGATGATGATGATGTTGACGAGGCTAATGGGGGTTTGAATGTCCAAGATACTGATGCCTAGTGACTACATAGAAGAAGATTAGTCAAGTTTATGGTAGCATTGACCCCAACAAATCTAGAAGCTTGTTGAACAAGTCTTAAAGATGTTAGCTAAGGGAGAGGACAGGGAGGTTCCATATCTTCTCATTGGTATAGCTATCTTAGTTTTCTAGTGGAGTAAATCAACTCTTTGAAATACCAAGAACAACACCCTCATGTGAAAGATTCTTTAATTGGCTTGTTAGGGCATGTGTCTTATGGCACAAGCACTTAATATCCCCCCCCCTGGTGCCCCCTCCCTTATGTAACAAGTTGGGGCAATACTTTGAAGGTGATGAATCTAATGCAACCCTACCAATCACTACTAAAGGATTAATTGTGAGGGAGTCCTTGATGGTGGTGCGGGAGTCAGCATTGTAACAAAAAGTTGTTGGGAGTCTATGGGAAGAGCACACCTTGAAGTCACAAATGTAGTGGTAAAAATGGCTAATGGATCTACCGTTACGCCTATTGGAATGCTAAAGGATCTCAAGATCAAGGTCATGGGAAACAAGTTAAGGCATACTTTCATTGTTATGGATTTCTCCAAACATCCTATGTCATTTAAGATGATCTTAGGAC
The DNA here is from genome assembly GCF_014529385.1 of Adiantum capillus-veneris. Taxonomy (NCBI): domain Eukaryota; kingdom Viridiplantae; phylum Streptophyta; class Polypodiopsida; order Polypodiales; family Pteridaceae; genus Adiantum; species Adiantum capillus-veneris. The sequence continues at coordinate 47,528,862 of NC_140931.1, forward strand.
GTCCATTCATGAGGGAAGCAAACATGGTGCATGACGGGTCCAAAAACCACGTCTATTTATAGTTCCAAGACTCTGTCATTTGAGTTGATCTTGTAAGTGGTCGAATGCATCCTTTAGGAAATAAATTTATCATTGACAATCGATCGGACACCACAAGTCACTCAGCTCCATTGTAGTATTGTTACACATGTAACGAGGGCACGGATATTGGGGAAGACTCTCCGTATATGGATATCCTACCTGGAATGGCTGAGTCAAACAACGTTGATTGGGTACACCTAGCAGCAACTATAGATACTTGGGGAACTAGGGGAACAAACTGGGTAACACCAGATGGGGAAGAAATAACACAAATTGTACCAATAAACATGCTAGGTGTAGCGCATGTAACCTCCGATGATAAGAGAGAGGCACACCTATCTAAGAGTGAAACTGATGATTCCTCAAACTATTTGAACCAATACACCTCAAAAACGAAATCTCAAGGAGAGTTACAAGCCATTCATAAAAAATAAGGTTGCCAAGGAACAAGCAGAGCTTAAAAAGATCCAAGCAAGAGTCGAGGCTTGAGAAAGACAACAATGTCTTAGATGCCAACGAGAAGCTAATCTGGGAATCACGTAAGAATTTTTTGAGGACATTGATGACACTTCATTGGAATCTGAGCCACCTCTACGATATCCAATTGAACTAAATAGCATCTATGGGAGAGTGCTATATAATGCCTTATTAGATACAGGGGCTAAGCACAATTTGTTATCATATGGAGTTTGGTGTCAATTAGGGAAACTGACCCTATCCCAGAGTACAATGCAAGTCAAGGGAATTAATAAAAAGAAAACTGATATTCCTGGAATCCTTCAGTCCCCTGTTGTCTATGACAAAGGAAGCATAGTTCAGAGCTTTTTGGTCATGCCTGAGGGAACTATGGAGGGCAACATAAACCTTGGACGCACATGGATGTTGGCAACCAAATGCACTATTGATTGGGGTACTTGTAGTGTCACGACACGGCCACCAACTCTTACCCCTACCATTGAAGAAAAGTCACCTACATTGCAAACTCTAGTGAAGTTGCAAGATAGCCAAGATCCACAAACCAAAGTGGTTAACCCGTCTTTGTCAATTGCCCATGAACCTAGCACTTCAACACTTGCAATGAGAAGTAATATTACAAGGACTCAACATGCACCACCTATGAGTACATATCAATGGGTCCCAACGGCCTTACTTCCAAATACCTCCACCCTTACACCCAATTCAAGAAAAACTTCTCATACAAAACCAAGAGTGCACTCTAGTCGATTCAAGACCAAATCACATTGGATTCCAAAACAACTATTAGAAGGCCAAGGGTACTATGGTGGAAATGAGAAAATATGGATAACTAAACGTAAAATGTGCCTTTCCCTATCACCTACAGAACCATGTGAGTCAAACAATGTAAATCCAAAGCCAATGGCATATCGTGGAAAGGAAAAGATCACGGAATGCTTCCAAAGCTCGTTTGGGTTCCAAGGCAAAACCAATTTATTCCACCTAGCTCGGGAAGGGGGGAATCCCGCCAAGCTTCTAGCTCCTCATGTAATGCATCCATAGAGGTAAAAGCTTCTCCACAACCTCCACCTACAATAGTGGACCTCCATGAAGCTACAAAGGAATCCACACCTCCCATTGTCCAAGAATCACCTGAGGAACCACTTCAAATTTGTTCCTGGGAGAGTACCTTACCACCCTTACAACTTGATGAGACACCTAAGGTAATAGAAAACTAATGGGAAAAATCCCCACCTATTACCAACTGGAACAATTGGTTTCAAAGGGTGACAACATCATTCCAAAAGGTATGATCTACCCAAGGAAGGGGAGAGTGTTTGCTGACATCCATTATTCACTTGCTCCCCTCTTAACCTTCCTCCCTGACCTCTCAATCTTTCAATCCTAGGGAATGTACATATATAGCTCTATACTCAAGAAAAAAAGAAAAAAGTAAAAGAGAAAGAGCCACCAAACTATAATCTGGAAACCTACAAATTCTAGTACAGGACCTAAGAATCATAATGACATATTATGCACAAGGACACGACCTTTTGACACAGCCCTTATAATGATTGCACTCTAAACATCATCTATCTATGTGTACAGATATGGCTAGTATGCTAGAGTCATCCACTCCTACCTTGGGTGAGAGGTACCCTCTTTACTTTCACAAGTGTTTCACATAGTCTACCCGGTGCTTGCTTGTGAATGGGATTAGATACGCTAGCGAGTGAGAAGAATTTCGAGGACATAGAAAGGTTGATACGTCTCTTGACCATGATTGACCCATACTTAGTAGAGGACGTCTCTCCGATTGCACAAGCTTACCCTCTTGACCAAGATGACTATAGATGCCTAGTGACGTTCTTAGTGAACCTTTGTGCCTCTAATGATGAGGAAGAGTTACATGATTACACGGATGGCACGTATGGTCTCATGGATGATGACTTTGTTTTTCTTGATGATGACGAGGATAGGGGTTTAGACCTAGGGCTACTGCCCATCTATTCAATATCCTATTCCCCTGACTCTCTAGGGGGTGTAAATAATTAGGTTAGGGTTCATTATGTTGTGTGATTGTGTTCAATAAAGGTTGGTGCCTCTTCCCACTGATGGGCCTCCTAGAGGTATTCCTTGTGTTTTCAACACAATATTCAGCACATTTATTTAGTATTAAACCATTAGATTTTCAATATGATTCTCTGTCATAATTCCTTGTCTAGGTTTAAGAAACAAGCAGTCTGACTAAGCTAGTTTGACCAAGCTAGGTGTTAGAGATCTTCTCTTAATACCATAGGGAATGCCTTCTCACTAATCAATGGTTACTTTAGGTTCTTATTCCGATTTAGGCAGCATTGTGTGCAATGTACTAGGGCTTTCTAGTGGGCTTAGTCCCTATTGACCTTTAGCTTAAGTATTATAAAGGGATTTTACTAGTGTGACGAGCCTGGGGAGGGTAACGGTATCAATATGACCCCCCAAAGTTACAAAATTAAAAGGCAATGAAAAACAAAACACAAAAGTGCCAACAATGTAAAATCCTTATTTGATATTTCACTCAAATGTAGTGCTTATGGTACCAAAGCCCTAGAGGTTCCCAGTGTCAGCGCTTTTCGTTGAAAATCAAAAAGCCCAAGGCATACAAAATAAGCACACACATCGAATGAATCAATGTGAAAAAAATTTGGGGGGTCAAAGAAAAGGGAATAATTCAGGTGATGATTTCATAAGTAATTCCTTTTATCGTAGCTTAACTAGAAAGTCTTCTAGGTATAGCCTCTAGTCAGCCCTTGAACATGAAATACTTTGCTCTCGTGATTAAAAAACTTAATTGACCAAAGGGAATTGAGAAGCTTGCCCATGCTATTAATAAGTTGACCTCTAGTGTCTCTCGACCGTTGAATTAGCGACCCCAGACTTGTTTTTTTTAAACCTTTACAAAGTGCTTATGCGTTTAATTATATTAGGGTTTAATGTTTACTGCTAAAAAATTGTTTAATATTCTGTTACCAATCAATTTGTGTGCCTATTCCCTGCATATGATTTTTAATTGTATATGAGAATGCAATTACTGTGCGATTTATGGTTGATTTTGCAGTGTTTGAAGAGGGCTCAAGACTACAAACTCGGATGCTCTTCCACCTCGATGAACGGGCTTCATCTCAATAGCTTCCGAGGACGGAATCTACATCAGGAAGGGGGACATGTTAACCCTTACGGACACCCTATCACCTTCAATGGACGCCTTATCATTATTTAATTGAGTCAAGGACCGGGCTTGTCGGTCCAATAGAAAAAGGGTAAGAGTGATCACCGATGAGAGGTGCACTCTAAAACTGGAACATATAACGTTTGGCTAAGATTGACTAAGTGTGGGTACCCAAATGTGAACAGATGAGCCCATATAAAAGTCAATCTAAACCTAAAATGTCTCATTCTCTCATTTGTGCAATTGAAGAGTGCTCTTGCTCCATCTCCATCTTCTTCTTCATCTCCTTGTATGTGTGTGTGTGTATGCGTGAGAGAATTAGGTGCAAGATGTTGCCCAAGATAATTAGCAACAAATAGAATATCAAGATGAGTGTTCATGCCAACAAATTGAAGACATCCAATCAAGTTAGCATAAGGCTTATTTGTAACAAGCTGACCGCCATTTTCAGAAGTGTTCTTTATGAGTTTGTAAACTTGGACATTAAGCAATATAGGTGATCCCATGTGGAGTCCAGCAACCCCCCAAAAGGTTCCTAGAAGCTTGGGGGTACCTCCTCCTTTGTAGGGCTGATCTGGGCGTCCTAGACCCTGTTCACACTAGCCTTGGCCACCAGAAGGCTATAAAAAGGCCCATAAGCTCTCATTTATACATTCTCCTAGGAATTTCTCTCATTATTTGAGAGAATCTTTACAAGCCTCTTAAGAGAGCAAAAATCTTAAAGAGGATTAATCCAGGTAATTAGGATTAGTGAATTGCTTAGCAGTTAAGCGAGGTTTAATTTTCTCTCTGCTAATTGTAAATTAGGAATGATTAAGCTTCTTAATACCATAAATTACTCTTATTATATCTAAGTAATCCATGTAAACTTAATTCTCCTATTTCTTAATAGTAATTAGTACTAATTAACTATTGTATTAATCAAAATAGCTTGATTTATGGCCTAATTTAGGCATGAATCATTGTAATTAGCTTCATTAATCTTATGATAATTTGTAGTGCTTCATTACACTGTTATTAAACTGCAATAATTATGTGAAAAATTAGTTAATCATTTTGCTAATTATTAGGGTTATTAAGCTTATTTTTACTTAAAGTTAAGTGGGAATATGTGAGTTAGATAATTATGTTATAATTATCAAAGTTAGAAAAAAATCATTAGAAAGTCATGGTAATCAGGTCAAGTACAAAAAATTAATGTCAATAATTATCTTAACCAAATTATCATATTTTTTATATAAATCAAAGGAAGAAATTAGTAGGTTAACTTAGATAATGATGTGATAGTTATCAGAGCTAAAAAACATCATTCGAAAGTTGTGGTAATTAGATAAAATAAAATAAATTAATTGAGATAATTATCTTAGCAAATTACCCTGATTGTTGATATAAAGCAAAGGGGGAAATTAATAAATTAAGTTAGGTAATTATGTGATAATAATCAGAGCTAGGAAACATCATTAGGAAGTTGTGGTAATCAGACCAAGTACAAAAAATAGTTTAGTTAATTATCTTAGCCAAATTACTCTTAGTTTTAATATAAAATAAAGGGGGGAATTAGTAAGTTAAGTTAGATAAATATGTGATAATTATCAGAGTTAGAAAACATCACTAGGAAGCCGTGGTAATTATATCAAGCACAAAACAATAATTTAGATAATTATCTTAGCTAAAAGACCTTGATTTTTTACCTAAGTCAAGAGAAAAAATTGTCTAATTGAGTTAGATATTTATATATAAATTATCATGGGTATAAAACATCATTAGAAATATGTGATAATCATCTCAAGCTTAAAAAAATAAATTATCCAAGTAAATGGGCTTATTTGGTATGATTTTTTCTATAAAATTAACTAGGGAAAAAAGGGAAATAATTAATATAATTAGGGAAAAATTACTAGATCTTTGAAATACTCTAAAAACCCTACATGAATATATCATAGCCTAAATAAGGCTAAGAGATTACTAGGGTTAAAACAATTTAATTTGGACCCTAGAAATTGAATAGGAAAATAGATAAGTAGTTGAGCAACTAATAAGAATACTCAAGGACTTGGGTACGTTGTTGGACCACTCCTAGGTTTTTTAAGAGGTTAAGTTTGTATATTATAATCTCATGGCTGAAAAATCCTTTTAAAGGATATTAGAAGGCCCCAAAAAGGACATGTACCAGTGATCAAATGGATGAGGAGTTTTTGCCCAAGAGGGGCAAAGGTACACATGATCATGAGGCTGGCCGTAGTATCATTCCTTCAGATGTGACCATGTGTCCCCTGAAGAGGTGCAGCAAGTTGCGATTCTTGACCAGTCATAGGTGAGTTTAAGTTCTCAAGGTTCAGTTAATTTTTTTATATAAAGGTTTAAGGTAATTTAACATTGCATATGTTAAGTATTAGTTATAATCACTAGGATTGAGTAAACTGGCCAAGAACGGAAGATTAAATCTTCCAAGAAACACCAAGCATTTGATTGAAGAGAAATAAGAAAGAAATGCCTTGGTTCGTCTGGGTGACTAGGGAATGAACTGATTGACCATCCTTAGGGTAGCTTGTCTCAAGATCACCCTGACATTTTGATATTGTTCTCTCAAGTGGAGAGTAATGGAAGCTATGTGGCTTCAGAGCAGTCTGCTACCTCCATGAATGCCGAGTCTCTACTCCGTTCATGTCATCGTTTCTTAAATGTTAGGATATGGTCTTTATCCTAGGGGAGTCGCCCGGTTGTATGGGCAACTGGCTAGGGTGTATGGGCACCCAAAATTTTGTTTTTAAATAAGGAGAGGTGTATGGTCACCCATTGTATATGTGATCTTGAGACAAGTAGAGTGCTAGTAAAAGTTTTGATATGACAATACATTGTCTTAAGTTTAAGGATGTTTGTTTTATGAAAGCATGTTTTTAATGCTGATTTCAATAACTTGTTTTAATAAATTGTTGTATGGGAAAGTTAAAAGGAAACCATGATTTTATATGTCAAGAATAATGTGGTAGTAATTAGAAAACAAAAAATTATGTGTGAGTGCGGGGTGGTAAGTGGGGATCGACTCAGGTTGTCAATAATGGACGGATGGACCTGATTAGTCAAATAACTATCCATTCACGCGCACTAACGATAGAAGACTTATTCAATGGAAGAGGAGTCCACCAACAGCTGTGCTCTCACTCTTGTAGAGGGAAAAAAACGTTGGATGAGGATACCTTAGTCCATGTGTGGAGGTTATAGGGCCAAAAATATTTTTGGATTTTTAAGATTTTGTCCCGTTTTTGCTTGCGAGATAGGACTAGGTCTTTCTCTAGGGCTATAGTCCGAAGCCATTGCCAATGGTAAAGGTCCATTCCCTCGATTATTTTCTTTGAGACTCAGACTTTGATCGGCCTAGAGACCTATTAAGGACCCCCATCTTGACCTTTGGTGTCGGGGTGGTTGTGGGCAGTTTTCACTTGGTATCAAAGCATGTGTTAATTAAGACCTTGGACCTAGGGAAAGATGAAGGTACTATGAAAAAAAATTGTGGGTTTGATTAAAGAGATTAAAGATGTGTATAATTGAAATAAGAGAGAGGAAGAAAAAGAGAAATATTATCCCCATCTTTGCAGGAAGACTTCCATCATGCTTTCCGCAAGTTTATGATCTTCAATATCATGTTTTTGGGAGCTTGCTCATCCCGAAGGTACACAATTTGGAAAAGTGTGATGAAGTTACTAGACTACATGTTCTCCCCACCCACTTGGGGAATTAGTTGGGGAGCGTCTAGTCAAGTATTCCCACCATTTTTTTGGCCAATGTCTCTTCCATATTGTGTTGAGGGGGCTACTCCAATCATCCTCCTGCATTAATGCTTAGTATATGCCTTTAGAGTGAGGTTTCCAAAAGAGGCTACCCTCCGGCCATCTCCAAGCGTTCCATTCAAACTTTGATTCACAAGTTGTCATAGCCCCATTATCAAGCTCTTTTATCACCCTAATGACTAGCAAGATCTCAAATCCATTCAGCTGATATTGGTTTGCTAGAGAGTTAATAGTTTTCCAGTTCTTACTATTGCCGTCCCATAATTGCTCTAGTCAAATGAGACCCTTATTATTCACTTTCTTGGACATTTCTATCCAATAGGGGCTATGTGGTGGCCCCAAGACTTTAGAGGGCCAGGGGGGAACAGTGTAAGCTAGGGTTCTTGAAATACCAGGCTACTTCCCCCCATTCCAAAACCTCAGCTGCTCTTTTGCTCTTCCTCATCAGGTCCCTTGAAAGTCCACCCGAGCTAAGGGAAGACCACTTCGGGGACAGAAGTTTGTCATGTATCATCACCTCCTTCCACTTTCCACCTTTTGATCCCACATTTGCTGCATCGAGCCGCTTCCGTGGTCATGATAGCCCAAGCTTGCTCTTGTTTAGCCAATGAGACTATAATTTTGGCACAAAGGGCCTCAACATGGGATACCGGGTTAAGAATACCGAGACCTCCTTGGTCTACTAGACGAGCGACTATCTCCCATCTTGCCCATTGCCATGGATGGGAGGTTTTTGTGTTGTTCTTCCAAAGAAACCTTTTAACTACTCTTAAGAATTCTTTCCAATTGCACTTAGCCATCT